>NC_081770.1:10766620-11107454 GCF_963082965.1 Carassius carassius | reverse complement strand
TTCTGTCTCCTGTCTCTGTGTTTGGGATAAAGTTAGTAATCAAAAACAGAATCACATTTTGTTCAAGAGCTGATCAACGTCTTGAGACTCCTGCGTACACCACATTATCCTGCTCTGTATCTCTCTGAAAGAAAACACAAACATCCACCGACTTATTTACTGACTTATTTATCAAACTTATTTATGTCCTCTTCTTGACAAGTATACTCTACAAACAGACCAGTCTTTATCCATTTTTTAACATACAGTAACTTGTATCAGCAGAAAACTGCTATTTTCTTCAAACCAGGTTCCAAGTATTCTGGAGAACAGACGATCTGATCTCACAGGAAAATGTATAAGATACGATTTCATATGAATTTATACAGTGAATCATACAAAAACTTACCATTATTTAAGAAATGTGAGCATGAAGGTCCATGTGTAAACATTATCATTATGTAAGCAGATAAATTAGATTTTACAGATATATACAAATTACCAAAAAATTCACCAGAACATAATTTACTCATGAACTGCCATGAGATTGTGTTACATATGGAGGGAATATTTCAGTATTTCTCTCTTTCTTTATTTGATTAAATATTTTAATTAGGTTAAAATTGGCCTATAATTTGCCTTTAATATAATTTCCCATTTTGGAGGGAATAAATGTGTCTTGGATGACGTTAGAGTTTGTGATGTGACAATATTGTAAAGCCTCTGATGGACTTGTGTGACCCTACAATATAAATGTAGCAGAGTAAATCATTAAAATTGGACTCACTGCTAAAATAATACAGAAACATCATAGACAGAAATATATTCTCTCACTGATTTATGTCTTTTGTAAAATGTCGGATCAGCGTAAGTGATCTCTCTATCACCGGTCTGAACTGTAACAAAATATAACAGAAACAATTGTTACTATTATTGTAAACTATTGTTTTACATTATTTACACACATGCAGTAGGTAAAAATAGGCAATACTTGCCTTCTTGGTCTTGTTTTCTGTGTTTCCTGCAGATGCAGAAGATCACGACTGCAGTTACAATCAACAGAAAACCAGCAGCAGCAGAGATCAACACTATCAGAGATACAGAGTCTGGAGGATGTGAAGGAGAGTGTCATTAGTGTGAGTGAATGTGTTCATAAACACTAAATATTATCACAGACTCACCTGAACATGTCTGACAGAGTTCAGTGTTGAGATGTGTGGTCTGGTTTCTGATGGGATTGTTCACCACACAGCTGTAGAAATCATCCAGACACTCCAGATGTAAAGAAAGACTTCTGCTGAGATCAGACACACTGATGCTGGAAAATAAACTGTTTCCTTTGTACCAGGAGAGAGTCACATCACTCACATTCACCACTGAACACAGGAATGAACAATATGATGAAGATGAGGATGATGAGGATGATGATGATGATGATGATGATGATGATGATGATGAATTTTGAGAAGAGTCTCTGGTGATGACAGGAACAGGCAGATGAGCTGAAAATATTAGGGGATAAATACTATTCAGTAAAATAATATGATGTGATAATTGTCTGTCATTTGATATTTCAAATGTAAATAAAGTTGCAGAAAATAAAAGTTGAGAACAAAGTTATGAGGAAAAAACTATAAAAGTATTATATCATCAAATGCACATGAATATAAATCTATCATCACAGGATTGTTTATTATTTGACAACATTCTTAATAATTTTAAAAGAGATTATTGTCAAAAGATTCTCTACTCACCGTAGACAGTGAGACTGAAGATGTTGAGTGGGATCTTTGAGCTTTTTCCGGTGACTTTATATTCTCCAGAGTCTGTGTTTCTGGTGTTTGTGATGATCAGAGATCCAGTCTGATCCAGCTTCAGTCTGTCTCTGAATCTCCCTTCAGCACTATCATTATAAACACTGATCTTATTTTCCTTCACATTGAGTTTAGCTATCATAATGTTGTTAAATTTCCACGTTATCTCCTCGTCTCCCTTTATTTCAGTAAGATTAGAGTTTAGACGAACTGATTCTCCCTCCGTCACTGACTTCACTGAATCAACTCCAAACACACCTGATCAACAAACAGAATTGCTCAAAAATCATCTCTGAAATGTTTTGTAATTGTGAAACTATTCTCTTCATTCTTCACAGAAGTATTTAAGTAAGTTTAGTCTGATAAAACTTGTTAATATTAAAGGCAAAATGAATGATGGAATAATAAATAACAGAATTATATTTGTGGCCAACTTTTAATATAAAAAAACTGAAGTCATGCAGATACTCACCAGCCAGACTCCATGAAAACAAATAAATGTAAATGATAATTTCTTCAGCAGTTTGCAAGGCAGCTTCACAACAGAACTGTGATAGTAAACCTTGAATTGTTCATAAAGCCAGTGAAGCTGTCGGTCTGAAGTGAAGTAGTTTAGTGAAGATCTGCAGTGAGTGTGAAGAAACTCCTCCAGCAGCTCCTCCCTTCACCGACTGAATATGACTTCTCCAAATCACACCGTTTGACCTACAGAACGAGGATAAGAGAAGCTGAACTCTTTCTAAAAACAATAATTAAAAATATAAATTTATTTAAAGAATATATTTATTCAAAAATTAAGCTCTAGGCCATTAGGCTTCAAAATATTTATGAACTGAAGTGAGTCGTCAGATTCGAGACACACAGATGTGTCATGGCTCCTCAGGGAATAATATGAAGCCACTGAAATTAAATAAATTTCAACATAATCTTCAACTTCTATAAGTGGTGACCCATCCATTCTCGATTGTACTTTTGTGTACAGTAGGGTCACAGAAGGCCACATTAACACAGAGAGATCATGAACAGTTAAACAGCCTCTTAAACTAACATCTTAACTCCAAGTCAATATCTCAAAATCTTATTTTTTTATTCTTCTTCTCCTTCTTTGCTTTTTTTCTTGTCAGAAAAGCACAGCGAGACTTTAAACCTTCACATTTCATGAAAACTGTTTTTCATGTAGTTTATGTAGATCAGTATTTACTGTGGTTCTGTTGTGACTTTGTTTGGAACTGTTTTCATTAAAGGAGCAAAAACAGAAAATGTCTGTCTAAAGTTATTAACTTTTAGTTAATCAAACTGTCATGCAATCAAAATCACATCACATTTTAAATCGTGCTGAAAATCTGGAAAAAAATCGCACTCCCAAAATTGTTTTACTAACATGTCATCAATAGAAATCAGAAACTCATAAATTCAAGAAGAACTGAAATAACATTAATTTCATTTTAAGAAAGAAACCCAATGTAAAATGATTATAAGTCTGAAAGACATGGTCATTATTAATGTTCTCAAACTGAATTAATGACTGAAATAAGTCTGTTTGTGAAGGGAGGAGCTCCTGGAGGAGTTTATTCACACTCACTGCAGAGTTTCACTACAGAACGACAGCTGCAGTCAACATTTCAAGAGTGTCAGGACCTGATCATTGTCATATTTCTGTTGTGAAACTGTTAGGAGATCTGTTGAAGAAAATGTTTGACATGTTTATTTTCTCCTTTTTGTTCTTATGGAATCTGGCTGGTAAATATGGCTTCAGTTCTCTTTATATTATCATTTGTCTACATACAGATAATTTTGTTCTTTATAGTTGACATCATTTTGTCTTTACTATTAGTATTAAAGTTTTATCAGACTAAACTTACTTAAATACTTCAGTGAAGAATGAAGAGAATAGTTTTAAAATGACTCAACTCAAAATCTGGTACATAAATCTCCAAATATTCAGTAATTCAGTGTGTTTGTTGATCAGGTGTGTTTGGAGTTGATTCAGTGAAGTCGGTGTCAGTGACGGAGGGAGAATCAGTTCGTCTAAACTCTAATCTTACTGAAATACATAGAGACGAGGAGATAACGTGGAAATTTAACAACATTATGATAGCTAAACTCAATATGAAGGAAAATACGATCAGTGTTTATAATGATAGTGCTGAAGGGAGATTCAGAGACAGACTGAAGCTGGATCAGACTGGATCTCTGATCATCACAAACACCAGAATCACAGACTCTGGAAATTATACAGTCACCGGAAAAAGCTCAAAGATCCCACTCAACATCTTCAGTCTCACTGTCTATGGTGAGTAGAGATACATATGTGTGTATGTGTGTGTGTGTGTGTGTGTGTGTGGGGGGGGGGGGGGGGGTATTGTCGTTTGACATGAATCAGTGTCATAATTACTAATATGATAGAGGATTAGTGACAGTGATGTATTAAACAGCCTTTTATAACACTGGTTTCTTAAAGGTTTTAAATCAATTATAAATATGAGTTAATCAACAAATAGTCGGGGAGCCAAAGTCTCCAAAGCTCAATAAAATGGGTTGAACCTGACATGGTCTGCCATACTTTTTATTTGTGTTTTTTCTGTTAACTTTGACCATAAGAACCAATAATTGGAGGGTCTGCTCTGCCACATTCCAAACAAACTCATTGAAATTACTACAACCCGAATTCCGGAAAAGTTGGGACGTTTTTTAAATTTTAATAAAATGAAAACTAAAGGAATTTCAAATCACATGAGCCAATATTTTATTCACAATAGAACATAGATAACATAGCAAATGTTTAAACTGAGAAATTTTACACTTTTATCCACTTAATTAGCTCATTTAAAATTTAATGCCTGCTACAGGTCTCAAAAAAGTTGGCACGGGGGCAACAAATGGCTAAAAAAGCAAGCAGTTTTGAAAAGATTCAGCTGGGAGAACATCTAGTGATTAATTAAGTTAATTGATACCAGGTCTGTAACATGATTAGCTATAAAAGCTTTGTCTTAGAGAAGCAGAGTCTCTCAGAAGTAAAGATGGGCAGAGGCTCTCCAATCTGTGAAAGACTGCGTAAAAAAATTGTGGAAAACTTTAAAACGTTAAATTGCAAAGGCTTTGCAAATCTCATCATCTACAGTGCATAACATCATCAAAAGATTCAGAGAAATCTCTGTGCGTAAGGGACAAGACCGGAGACCTTTATTGGATGCCCGTGGTCTTCGGGCTCTCAGACGACACTGCATCACTCATCGGCATGATTGTGTCAATGACATTACTAAATGGGCCCAGGAATACTTTCAGAAACCACTGTCGGTAAACACAATCCGCCGTGCCATCAGCAGATGCCAACTAAAGCTCTATCATGCAAAAAGGAAGCCATATGTGAACATGGTCCAGAAGCGCCGTCGTGTCCTGTGGGCCAAGGCTCATTTAAAATGGACTATTTCAAAGTGGAATAGTGTTTTATGGTCAGACAAGTCCAAATTTGACATTCTTGTTGGAAATCACGGACGCCGTGTCCTCCGGGCTAAAGAGGAGGGAGACCTTCCAGCATGTTATCAGCGTTCAGTTCAAAAGCCAGCATCTCTGATGGTATGGGGGTGCATAAGTGCATACGGTATGGGCAGCTTGCATGTTTTGGAAGGCTCTGTGAATGCTGAAAGGTATATAAAGGTTTTAGAGCAACATATGCTTCCCTCCAAACAACGTCTATTTCAGGGAAGGCCTTGTTTATTTCAGCAGGACAATGCAAAACCACATACTGCAGCTATAACAACAGCATGGCTTCGTCGTAGAAGAGTCCGGGTGCTAACCTGGCCTGCCTGCAGTCCAGATCTTTCACCTATAGAGAACATTTGGCGCATCATTAAACGAAAAATACGTCAAAGACGACCACGAACTCTTGAGCAGCTGGAAATCTATATAAGGAGAAAAGGAGATGCTACACCATGGTAAACATGCCCCGTCCCAACTATTTTGAGACCTGTAGCAGAAATCAAAATAGAAATGAGCTCATTTTGTGCATAAAATTGTAAACTTTCTCAGTTTAAACATTTGCTATGTTATCTATGTTCTATTGTGAATAAAATATTGTCTCATGTGATTTGAAAGTCTTTTAGTTTTCATTTTATTAAAATTTAAAAAACGTCCCAACTTTTCCGGAATTCGGGTTGTAAGATCATGTGTGTGTGCGTAAGTGTGCCATGATGTAAAATATCCAGCATGTCTTTCAGAATTTTGAGAGAAGCCTTCAATTCTATTGAGGTTTATGAACCTGCTGATCAACTATTAGTGGAATCATCACAGATCCCTTGATTTTGGTTGGATTTTTATGATTTTTTTTCTGTGGAATGAGCCCACTGGGCAAAGTTACAGTAGACATCTTTTTATGTCTTTGCTGACATTGAAAAGACGTCCACTGAGGAGCCAGAATGAAAGTTTTTATGACGTCTTTTTTTACGTCTTCTGTACGTCCGATTTAAACGTTCACAGAACCTCCTTACAAGGTAAAAAACTAGTTCAAAAGTGGTCAGTGGAAATATTTCAACATCATTTAAGGTTCATTTAGGCATAATTTATACTGTTTCTCAGGATGCATTCGATTTAGACTCGTGTTACTTCAATGTTATTTCCAGACACTGTGTTTGTCCTAAAATCAAGAAAATAAAATAATCTTCATGAAATAATGAAATAACTGATGATTGAGCATGTGGTAAAATCAACTGCAAATCAAAGACATTAAATCTCTGAAGATCTCAGCAGAGGAGGATCAAACATCTCCACAAACATGGAATCATTAGATTTACTTTATTTCTGTCAGACATCTAGAGAAGCTCTTATTGAGAATTAACAGAGGTTTAAATGTTGATATTTGATTCATTTGAAGTCACCATTGTGGTGGACGGTGTTTGGTTTAGATGAGATCTTGGTCCAGCTACTTCTTTGATTAGCCTGTCTCTTACTGCTGTAACTGTGTTTTTGTGAAACACTGCGGTAAAGAAAAACAACATTAAGAGAGCTCAGGTGGTATCAGTTCTTTGTTGATGATGAAAAAAAATGCATCTAATTTAAATATTTTGAGTAAAAGCATCATTTACTGAAACACAGACATCAAGATCCCAACTAAACCAAACACTGTCCACCACAATGGTGACTTCAAATCAACCAAATATCAACATTTAAACCTCTGTTAATTCTCAATAAGAGCTTCTCTAGATGTCTGACAGAAATAAAGTCAATCTAATGATTCCATGTTTGTGGAGATGTTTGATCCTCCTCTGCTGAGATCTTCAGAGATTTAATGTCTTTGTTTTGCAGTTGATTTTACCACATGCTCAATCATCAGTTATTTCATTATTTCATAAAGATTTTTTTTTTTTTGATTTTAGGACAAACACAGTGTCTGGAAATTACATTGAAATAACATGTCTCTAAATCTTTTTTTTTTTTTTTTTAGTGGGTGTGTTTCTTTATTGGAAGAGATTTTGAGATATTTAGCATTACATCACTTGCTCAACAAGAGATTCTCTGCAGTGAATGGGTGCCGTCAGAATGAGAGTCCCAACAGTTGATAAAAACATCACAACAATCCACACCAAATCCACACTCTCAAGGATGCGTTAGATTTAGAGTCATGTCATACATAACATGACTCTAAATCTAACGCATCCTTGAGAGTGTTGATTGGGTCCAGAAACAGTATAAATTATGCCTAAATGAACCTTAAATGATATTGAAAATATGTCTACTGACCACTTTTGAACTAGTTTTTAACCTTGTAAGGAGGTTCTGTGAACGTCTAAATCAGACGTACAGAAGACGTCAAAAAAAGACGTAATAAAAACTTTCATTCTGGCTCCTCAGTGGACGTCTTTTCAACGTCTGCAAAGACATAAAAAGACGTCCACTGGACGTAACTTTGCCCAGTGGGAGTATACTTCTTGGTGAAAAGAATGACATATTGACTGATGTCATAACTTGGGGGAATAGTTGATTGGCAATGAAGTAAAGATGAAAATATTGGAAAAAAAATTTGAAAACACCTTTTTTGTGCATTAAATTGATGCAAAATCATGTAGAAACGTGTTTTAAGAGTTATTTTTTTCAGTGGATGTTGTCAGCATGTGTTCTGTGTATCTGGAATGCATTTATTGACAGCCTATCAAACCCACTGAGGATTTGAGGAAAAAAATAATTTTTCACATTTTTCTTATAAAATATAAAGGGTACATACACTAAAATGGCCACAATTTTTTTCTGCGATATTTCTGGCAGAGCAGACCCTCCAATTATTGGTTCTTAGGGTCAAAGTTAACAGAAAAAAAAAACACTAATAAAAAGTATGGCAGACATTGTCAGGTTCAACCCATTTTTGAGACTTTGGCTCCCTGACTAAAACCTGTTTTACAAACTGATTTATTCTCCAATATTCTTCAGCTCTTCTGGCCGTTCCTGTCATCAGCAGAGACTGTTCATCATCATCATCATCATCTTCATCACAGCAGAATTGTTCATTGTTGTGTTCAGTGGTGAATGTGAGTGATGTGACTCTCTCCTGGTACAAAGGAAACAGTTTATTGTCCAGCATCAGTGTGTCTGATCTCAGCATCAGTTTCTCTCTACATCTGGAGGTGGAATATCAGGAGAAAAACAGCTACAGCTGTGTGATCAACAATCCCATCAGTAACCAGACCACACATCTCAACATCACTCAACTCTGTCACACATGTCCAGGTTTGTCGGTGGCATTATATTTTTCTACATAGTACATTAATCAAATTTCTATGTTTTATGACTCTAATTCCTTCTCTTATAAGATTGTTTCCACTGTGGTTTTACTGAAGCTGCAATCCGATTGGCTCTCTCTGCTCTGGTGGGCGTGGCTGCTGTTGCTGTGCTGGTTTATGACATCAGATCCAGAAGTCTTCAACAGAAGAGAGAGCAGACATCACCATCAGACACGGATTAATCAGATTCTCAGGAATGTAGAGATGATTTTGAACCACTGGAGATATTAAATCACATTCCTTTGAGTAAATATGATTTAGGAGTAAATATGATTTAAGTGATTATTAATTAATTTTATTAAATTAAAATTGCTTGTAGTTAAAATACAGTATACATTTTTTTTGTATATATATTTTTACATTTCAAATCATTCTGCTTTACAAAGATAATGCTTTGCAAACCTACTGTAATGAATCAAATAGTATCAAGTTTTTTTTCTATTCTATTAGGCTGTTGTAAGGTGATTTCAGATTCCTGCTCATTGAGAAAATGATTTCTACATCTGTAGATTTTGGGATAAAACTTGTTACTTAGTAAGTTTATTTCACTATATTACAATTAAATCCTAATGTAATCATTACAAACTATATGTCGTTGGAAAGGTTTGTTACAAATGATGTAGCAACAGTAATAGATTAATTTAAGGGTGCACCAAGAGTCTATGACAAATCTACATCATAACAGGAGTTCTGACCTTTGTTTTATTTCATTGCCTTTTACCCTATCTCATGTTTTAGTAATCATCATAAGTTATATACCATTTGAACTGTGAAAACGATTTTGATATTGAACATTGCGTTATCATAAATGGTACTTCAAAATCTGTTAGCGGTCTCCTCCCCCTTAGCGGGGGTGTCAAATTACAAAATGTATTACGGTCTTTTAGAATCAAAACTTTTTTTATTATCTTGACAAAATACATATCGTTGGAAAGGACTGAGTCTCAAGATTCTATATTTAGAATCTAGGAAACTAGTATTTTCACCCGCTAAAAAATGGTTTTGAGCCAGTTATTTCTATATATTTGCCATGTGTGCCAGTAGGAAATATCAGTTTACATTTCCAAACATTCATTTTGCCATTAATTGTAATAATTCAGTGAGATTTTGTCTGTCAACAGCCAGTGCTCCACACAGAGATCTGATCTGATGATCATCAGTCTGTCTGAGATTACATGAAGAAACAGAACAAACTGAGACAGACTCAGTCCATAAGAACTGTGACAGCGTGTCCAAGACACTTCTATTCCCATTCATTTTGGCATCACTTTGACAGCAAATAACTTTACATCTGAGGCGTTTAAAGACTTAGGGCTGGGCGATATATCGAAAGATATGATCATGCGCATCTAATCAGTAAAGCTGCTTCCGTGATCACCGCTAAAATCTCCATCACCTGCTTATAATTGGAGTGGCATTTAATAGACAGAGCCGTAGATCGCTGACAAGCCACGCCATATCGCGTTCATTATCGCAGATGAATCGCCTTCGATAATGAACGCGATATGGCGTGGCTTGTCAGCGATCTACGGCTCTGTCTATCAGAGGTGGGACTTTCAAGTCACAAGCAAGTCTTCAAGTCATATTCAAGTCCTCAAAGGGTTAAAGCTAAAGAGATAATTAAGTGACTAATTAAATGATGATTGTGCATTAGTGATGAACATCTGCTGTTAACAATCAACATCACTGAAGTAAAGAGAAACACAAGAACTACAACTGAATTTAGCCACAGCCTTCAACTGAAAAAGTAAAAAAAAAAAAAACACTATGCCACCATAATTGTGGTCAAGGTTTGCTTTAAGGTCAGCTATTACTGAACTGAAGTAAAAAAAGAATCTCAATGTTGAAAGACACAAAAGGAGACAATCAGTTCAGGTTTTTAGACAAACACACTTATCACACGATCCTCAACAGTGGTGACAATTTTTCATTCTGCAGTGCATGACGGGAGTTTTTACTAAGGTTTTACCCAGCATGCAACATTTTGTTGATTGTCACCACTGTTGAGAGTCATATGCTGGTTCTTGATGTCTGTGTGTGTCTACAGAGTATAGCTTTTCAAATTTTGTATGCACTTAGTAGATTTAAAATTCACTTGTAGTTTTTACTGGATTGATTATGCTAAATTTAAAAAGAGCTAATGTTAATTTGATTGTAATCTGACCACCTATCACATACAGATTAATTTCTTCTCTCTGCTTTACAGCACCTCATGCAATGCTACATAAAGAGATCTAACATGACAGTCAAGGGTCAAGAGCCCCACTAAAGCAAACACTGATCTCCATTATGGTTGCATCACTTTAACCAATAAAACATCAACATCTGATCCTCTGTAATTCTCAAGAACAGCAGGTGTTCATCATTAATGCACAATCATCAGTTAATTAGTCACTTAATTATCTCATTAACTTTAACCCTTTGAGGACTTGGATATGACTTGAAGACTTGCTTGTGACTTGAAAGTCCCACCTCTGCTGTTAATTAAATGCCACTCCAATTATGTGATGGCGATTTTAGCGGTGATCACGGAAGCAGCTTTACTGATTAGATGCGCATGATCATATCGTTCGATATATCGCCCAGCCCTATAAAGACTCCATTTGTCCATTAATTATTTCTAAAGAAACACGAAAATGTATAAAAGGCTCCATTACCTTGTATCTTACGTTATGGTCCCGTACAAGCAGTTTTTGTAAAAAATAGGCTAACGATTGCGTCATAACCATAAACTGTAAAAATATATGTACGTAGTGTCCGTGACGTCACCCATAGTCTCCTCAATAGCGGTTTTGAACAAGTATAGGTCTCTGCAGGAAAGTAATGGGAGTTACAAGATCAAGGTGTTTTTACACCATGATACCTGATTGGTTGATGTAATAGTGATGTTAGGTTTAGGGGTGGGGTTGGGTAAGGGGGATCATTTAGATTGCAAGATTCAGAAACACCCAGCAGTTTGAAAACACCCACATGGTGATAAACACCCACTTTTGCTCTTCAGAGACCTAAGTCTCGTTTTTGAAGCTCAAAGTGTGCAGAGCGGGCCGTCGCCATCTTGGCAGCATGTCACCGCGCGACTCTCCCGGATAATCGAAAATGGGCAAAAAGGCGGGAGCTGACTGCTGAAGCCACCCCCATCTAGCGCGACGGCACTGTCAGCAGCGGCAATCCACCTGTCACTCAAGTGGCCACGCCCTTAATTATGCAGAACTTTAAGTCTTAATATAATTTAAACTGATGAGTTTTAAAAAAATTCACCCCCCTCACAGTTGTCATGAAAGGCAAAATTAGCAATATAGACCAAAATAATTTTTTGAACCAGGCTGCAAACATGTTTTTTTCTGCTGTAAACTTGGGCATTTTAACATGGGGAGTCTATGGGACTGACTCCCTTTTGCAGCCAGCCTCAAGCGGCCAGTCGATGAATTGCAGTTTTTGTCACTTCCTTATTGGCCTCACGAGAGAGAGCGGGAGGTTGCCACTCGGTCATAACCAGGCGGCAAGGAAATCGACTGGAAGTTGAAGTCGGCCGGGTGCCACCATCTTGTAGCAGAACTTCACTTGCGTTAGCATTCCCATTGACTCCCATTCATTTTGGCGTCACTTTGACAGCAAATAACTTTACATCTGAGGCGTTTAAAGACTCTGTTTGTCCATTATTTATTTCTAAAGATACACGACTATGCATAAAGGGCTCCATTACCTTCTATGTTACATTATGGCCCCGTAGAAACAGTTTTTATAGAATAAATTTTATAGAATTTACAGAATACTTACTTCTGCTCACTCACGCCAAAGAACTCCCCGCTCAAGCTCGCCGTCTCTGCAAGATTAACGAAGGCAGTTTGCACGCACAGCTACTAGAAGATTTACATCTGTCAGACAGGTTGCTGACGTCATCAAGCTTAGTTTGAGTCTGCGCGTCAGAAACGGAAGTGCTAAAAAACGCTAAAAATGGGCTTCACTTGTCTCAAATGAGTTCCAATGGGGTCGCTGTGTCCATTTCTTTTACTGTCTATGGTCATAACCAGCGACTCTCTGTCGCACAGTAGAGAAATTACCGTATGGACAGGAGGAGAAGCTCGCAGGCAATCTTTTACTGTCTATGAAGCAATCGGGGAGACGTGGAGGCATAAAGTCAAGGGAGATAATTAATCAGAATATTTACCCAAATTTGCTCCTGTTCACGCTCGCCTTCTCTGCAAGATTGGGTGGGTGATTCAGATTTCTCTTGGCACAGCGATTAGAAGACTTACAGGTTGCTCACGTGACATCTACGGACCTCAAGCTCAGTTTGAGTCTGCGCAGTACACCCGACCCCCAGGAAGTGCGTCCTTCTAATTGACTTCATTTTTCTCCGTTGAATCCAATGGGGTTGCTGTGTCCATTTCTTTTAATGTATATGATTGCACCACGAAAAGGCGAGGATCAAGGAGGGAGGAGGCTTCATGAGGAGCGATGAGCGAGGATACACAGGTGTATCCTATGCAGAAGTATTTTATCGACTTAACGTGACGCACGTATAAATTATCCTCCCCCTTCACACCTGTTGTAATATTTTTTTATTTATATTTTACCTTTTCACTTCAAATAAACCATGCATGTCATATATTTTAAACAGTGGTGGACAGTAACGGAGTAGCTTTACTTCGTTACTGTACTTAAGTACATTTTTCAAGTATCTGTCCTTTACTGGAGTAGTTTTATTTTGAGTAACTTTTACTTTTACTTCACTACATTCCCAAGCATAAGATCGTACTTTTAACTTCACTACATTTCATAAAACATATCGTTACTCCCTATAATATATCACGCCCTCCGACACGCAGAAGCGGTGTCTGATTCATCATGATTGAGCTGAGTCTTTTCAAAATAAACATTTAAATCAGATCGCAAATCGCACCAAACGATTCGTTTACAAATTAGAATGATCCGATTGCAGCTGTTCTTGAGTCGACCACTCACTGATTCAAATGAACCGTTTAGTGCGAGTCTACAGAAGTAAGAACCGGGAGATCTTGTGAGCGCGTGTGCGTCTGATGTTGCTAAAAGTAAGTTATTAATGTCGAAATTTAGGATTAATTATTGTAACTGAAAATCATATTTAGGTCAAAATTGTCAGTTGTTTGGGAACTAAATCCGCTGTAAAGAGTGATCTATTTAAGCCCACTGAAATGCTCGAGTGCAGACGATGCAGAAACATCAATCAGCGTCTCTGTGTTTTAGGTAAAAAAAACAAACAAAAAAAACATTAAAATAACACAGATTAAATAAAATAACTCGTGCATGTTCAAATTCCCTGTTGCCGTAATATTAATAGTTTTTTTTTAAATGCTACCATATGTGACGTCTGTTTTTATATTGTTTATCAACAGTAACGTTATATTGTTTGGATTAACTAGACAAGTAGAAAGACATATTCATAACCGTACTGAAAATAAGTAAATATTGTTAGCTGATGCTAACTGTCTAGCTAACAAGCTTGCTGGTGCTAACTTGAGGAGGTAATTTTTTACAAATAATGTCAAATATTTTTATTCAACAACCTATATATATATGATGTATCCGGATTTCTGATCTCTGCCACGTGTACATTTGCTACGTGCTCAAAAGCACAAGACAGTCCGTTCCAGAGGCCCTAACTGGCTGTCACAGACTTTAGAAGACTTCTGCAAGAGGATATAGATATAAAGATAAATATACAGTAATTTTCCATTAGCTAAACAGAACATTTATATTTTGAGCTTTATGATTTTGTATGTCTGAATATTAGTTCCACAATGTTGTTTTAGAGCTATTTGCGATTCTGTATGTCTGGGTTTTAGTTCCACATGTCTGTATCTTGAGTTATTTTTAATCCTTTGAGTTTTGATAAGGGAGACAATACAGCCAATCTCCTGAGATATTTGTAACCCTGCATTTAACTGAGTGAAGTCCAAACATCAATGATTATATGCTTTGACCTTCTAAAATGTGGAAGTGAAACAGGTCTGCAAGGCTCCCCGGGTACCTTGGAATAGATAAGCATGAGATCAGTGTTTTTACATCTATCGGAGACGTGGCTGCAGAGACGTGGCTCCGGTTTGATCACGAGGCTTATTGTTTTGAGAGATGTTTTGAGGGTATAAGAGCTACTCAACTTCCCCTCCCTGTCAGCGCTCTGACTGAGTTCAGGCTAGGCTCCACCTGACTGAACTCTGGTTTCTCATCTTTACTTTATCTTTTGTTTCGGGCTCACTTGAATGCTTTGAACATCTTACAGGTTTATTCAGTTTTGATACTGTGTTAGATACTTTTATTCAATTTAGATATTGTGTCCGATACTTTGGTTTTATTTAGATACTTTGGTAAATACTTTGATTTTATTTAAATACTTTGATTTTATTTAGATATTTTGAATTCTAATACCTTGACTTGTATTATTTGGACTTTTGATATACAAGTTCTTATATGCTTTGTATTATTATTTTTGAAATACATTTTGGACAGTTTGATTACTTTTGAATTTTATAATCATTTGTATTAATCTTAATTGGGCAACATCCATCATATATGGATTGCTTTAAAACCATATTAATTTTGGGAATTGTATTTTTTTATATTTGAAGCTGGTTTCAATACCTAATAATCTGTTTGCGAGTGATGACTTTTTATGAGTTGTACTCTCATTTTCTATATTCTCTGAATAAATTTGCATACTAAAATACCAGCCGACCGTCTCACTTGGATTGAAAGTAATTTTTTGCATCAATATATATATATCTAGGGACAAAAGAAAGGATGTGATGTTCAGAGCATAGTGACTACAGTAATTATCAAAGAGGGGAAGAGATGCACCCCGTTTGACCAGGGGTGTTTTTACACCACAGACAAGATTTGAGAAGGAAAAAATCATTATGAAAATATAATTATATTTTCCTTAAAATGTTCTTCCTAACTTCAGGCCTTATTATCATGTCATATATAACTGTGACAAGCTTTAAAATACTTTGTTCTTACTTGTGAAAATCAGATGGTGAACTCTGTTTTCTCTCAGGTTAAATCACAGTGTAAGCTTCACAGTGAACATTACTCTCGTAAACGTAGTCCACAACAAAAATATATCTTGACTCCATATAGTGGTTATTTTGGAAAAAATTAAATTAAGTAGCCTATATAAAATTGCAAACATCTATCTTTCAGTACTTTTTTACTTAAGTACATAAAAAATTGAGTACTTTTGTACTTTCACTTGAGTAAAATTGAAAAAGGAGTACTTTTACTTTTACTGGAGTAATATTTTACTATACGTATCTGTACTTTTATTCAAGTACTTGATTTGTGTACTTCGTCCACCACTGATTTTAAACAGGGCATCTTGCTTTATTAATATTTATTAAAAATGTCTTAATTAACAAACTTTAAAAACATAAGGGCAGATCCCTTTAATCACAGCTGATGACACTTTGAAGTAACGCTGAAGGGAGCGAGGATAAATAATTTCACTTGATTCAAGTCCTCCATCTTCATGTCTTTTCCTTGCGTCCTTCCCTCGCATCCTGAAGAGGTGGAGCTAAGACTGGAGGAAAGGAAGAGAGGAAAGTAAACGAGGATGCACAAATAAGAATTAAGAAGCACCCCTAATATGGACAAAAGCGTCCAGCTATGCTGTATGAAAGCAGCTGTTTTCACAGAAAAACACAGACTTTTGGAAACACGAACACATTAAACATACGATTGCAACAATATATGGTTTTTCAAGTTGTCTCCAGCAGGTGATAAATAAAGTATATGAACAATGTAGTATATTACTATTACAGTATAGAAACTATTCTGCTTTATTGTGTTATGTGTGATAAAAAAAAGCGTTTGTAGTATATAAACAAATCATTATCATTTGTTATTGTCCAGCAGTTATAGATTTCTAAGCCAATTCAAAGCTTGAATTGAATTGTTAATATTTTTTAAAGAAGTCTCTTCAGTTCACCAAGCCTGCATTTATTTGATCCAAAGTACAGCAAAACAATCAAATTTTGAAATAGTTTTACTAGCCTATTTAAAATAACTGATTTCTATTTGAATATATTTCAAAATGAATTTTGATAACTTTATCAATTATCATTACTTTTGATCAATTTAAAGAATCCTTGCTAAATAAGTATTAATTTCCATTTTTTTCTCCAAAAAATAAAAATTATATTGACTTTAAGCTTTTGAATGATATGGTGTATAATGTTGCAAAAGGTTTTTATTTCAAATAAATGCTGATCTTTGGATCCTTCTATTCATCAAAGAATGCTGAAAAAATTACTCATATGTTTTAAATATTGATAATCAGCAAATCAGCATATTAGAATGATTTCTGAAAGATGAGACACTGAAGACTGGAGTAATGATGCTAAAAAATACAGCTTGGATCACAGGAATAAATTACATTTTAAAATATATTCAAATAGAAAACAGTTATTTTAAATAGTAAAACTATTTCACAATATTACTGCTTTTGCTGTATTCTGAATCAAATAAATGCAGGCTTGGTGAGCAGAAGAGACTTCTTTAAAAACATTAAAAATCTTACTGTTATAAAACTGTTTACTGGTAGGCTATATAGATTACAGAAATTTTAAAATTAGGATTTTTATCAAGCTCCTATACTTAGGTTGAGTCATTTTACTTTAATGGCAATGTGCAAGTTCTTTTCCCAGGCTACTAAAGTGAAATAACTGAACATAAATATAGGGGCCTGATAAAAATCCTAATTTTAGATGAAAATATCAGATGGCACTTAGAGGCTTTTGCATCTGAACTCTTCATATATATATATATATATACACACACACACACACACACACACACGCACACACACACACACACACAGGGTGTGATTTGTGAAAAAACAGAGGAAAGGATGTTTTGAAACATTTTAATTCATAAAAATAAATAACTAGATGACGTCATGCGCTAATTAGCATATTTACGACGTAAGTGCGTTGTATTGTATTGCCTCCCTATGCTCACATACTGCAATTTAATTTAGCCATTTAATTTAATTCTCAATAAAACTGTTTTTATTACTATATTTTAATGTTTTTGTTGTCAGACAACGGAATGAATATTACAATGACTGAAATGCGGTCCATTAAGACTACATAACCAGCTCTCAAACATTAATCTGCACTAATGAAATCAAATACACATACAATAAAGTCAGTGGTTGTGCTGTGACTGATGTCCGCTATACTTGCTTGAAAATAGAGTTAGAAGCAACAGAATATATATATTTTTTTATTTGAAAGTGCTGCTCCTCTCTGCGCTCGCTGAACACAGCAGATGCACAGAGAGAGGCTTGCGCTGGGAAAGAGAGACCTCGCGCTCGTACAGCAGCACCAGAGAGTCTCAGAGACTAAAAAATGATTGCCCAAAAAGTCGCTAGATTTGTCGCTAGTCGCTTTATTTCAGCGACAAAGTGGCCAAGATGTCAACTCCACTGCCCAGCGGACCAGCTTCAACCATCTCGCAAGTGTTCTAGTACTCGTGAGGTGTAACCAATCAGATAGCGCCGTGGGCGGGACATTGAGCAAGTCTGCAGAGTAGTGAATACACAGAGCTATATCAGAGCCAGCCAAAGTAGCGCATTTTAAAATAAAATTGACTTTAATCTAACCACGGATCCGTGATAAGCTAGTGTAGTAGCACTAATCATTTCAAGGGGGGGATAAATTTATCCCCACCGGGGATAAAAAATAATTACGCAGAGGTAGGGATACATTGACCAGAAAGGGGGAAATCCCACGCATCCCCCCTGGCAAATCGCACCCTGTATATATATATATATATGTAGTTTCTGTCCCCCTCACTTCTGAAAAGATGGCTACGCCCCTGATGAGATGATATAGGTAAGATAAATAAGTTCCAGTAGACTTTGAAGTTACTGTATGTTTATCTAATGTAGGATAATGTGAAGCAATCAGTAATCGTTGGATTTATTCATGATTTTTTTATGCCAGATTGGAGGTATACAGAGATTCAGTGTCACGGAATCCCTGAATTGGCCTTGACCAACCCATGCATAAAACTCCATCTCCACTACTGGTCGTGTGGTAATTCAAGTGCCTTCCGAACCTCATCTCTGCGTTTAGAAGAAGAAATCAATTCAAAATCCAATGTTAAATTCTTCTGGTCCCTTAAATCCTTTCTGAAATGCTGGAAAGTACAATTACAATATCTCATGACTGCTCCACCACATCGAGTGAGAGCATAAAGAGAATAAAAACATGTAAACATTTGAAATTGGTCTTTATTATGGCAGCACCTGTATGCAGTACAATTTTAAAATGTGTATTATATACATTTATATACACTGAAAACCCTAATAAGTTGACTGAACTAAATTGATTGAGTAACCTTGTTGCCTCAATTTAATTGAGTAATGGAGTTTCCCAAAACTTACATATTTAAGTTTATTTAACTTGACGGTTTTGTCGACTGAACCTAAATCACTCAGAGGTTTTAAATGTTGATACTTGATTCATTTGAAGTCACCATTGTGGTGGAAAGTGTTTGGTTTAGTTGGGATCTTGGTCCAGTTGCTGCTGGGTTGGTGTATTTTAAAGCGCTGTTTTTGTGGTGAAAAAAGACAAATTAAAATGAGCTCAGGTGTTATCAGATGTTTTTTGTTGATGAGAAAGTCATCACATAATACGTATTTGAGATCATAAAATATGTTTTGTTTTATATTTATAACAGGCACCAAAAGCAAAATACTTATTTTGAAGATGGACAAAATGAATGCATTTGAGTAAAAGTTTCATGTACTCACACACACATACTTCTAGATTTAGCATATGCATCACAATAATGGTGACAAACAAAAGAGCTCCATAGCACAAACTCATCCTTATTTTACAGCCTTTTTTGTTCTGATTGTCACCATAGATGTGATGCATATCCAAAATCTTGATGTCAGTTTGTGACGACGTGATTTGTTTTCAAAAAGTAAGTACATTATTTTATCTACTAGGTTTCTATCCATAAAAGTGAATCCACAGTTGCAGCAATACACTTTATTTTAACTTGTCACCATTAGAAGCAAGATGTGCATGTTTGATCTCAACTGTCATTGCCACAATAACAGTGTTTTACAACACACAAGTTACAGCAGCAAGAGACAAGCCAACACCAGCAAAGAGCTGATAACACCTGAGTTCATTTAAGTTTGTCTTTCTTCACCACAAAAACAGCGTTTTAAAATACACTGTTACAGGAGCAAAAGACAAGCTTACACAAGAAGTAACTGGACCAAGATCCCAACTAAACCAAACACTTTCCACCACAATGGTGACTTCAAATGTATAAAGTATCAACATTTAAACCTCTGTTAATTCTCAATAAGAGCTTCTCTAGATGTCTGACAGAAATAAAGTCACAGAACCTTGTAAGGAGGATCTGTAAACGTCTTTATCGGACGTACAGAAGACATAAAAAACATTTTAAAAAAGACATCATAAAAACATTCTGTCTCCTCAGTGGACGTCTTTTCAACGTCTGCAAAGACATAAAAAGACGTCCACTGGACGTAACTTTGCCCAATGGATTAGGTTGATGTTAAAATACGCAAACATAGTCATTTTTTGTTAAGTTTACTCAAAAAAGCGATTGCGATAAGTTGCCTTATTTTTTTAAGTTGACAACTTTTTTTTTGCAGTGCAGTATAGGGTTTACTGTATTTTCATAAATATTGTGACATTTTGTCAAAAGGTCAAAGTTTAAATATGCTGTTATTTGTTTTACTTCAGTGTGCAAAATGTGTGCGGTCAAAAATAAGAACATAATTTTCAGTTAAATTTACATGTTGAGTTAACTTAAATATGTAAGTACACTTGAAATTAATACCAAGTTAAGTGAACATAATCGTTTAAGTACATTAAATAAGCACCAAGTTTGGTGAACTGAGTGATTTAAGTACAATCTACAAAACCGTCAAGTTAAATAAACTTAAATATGTAAGTTTTGGGAAACTCCATTACTCAATTAAATTGAGGCAACGAGTTTACTCAATCAATTTAGTTCAGTCAACTTATTAGGGTTTTCTACAAAAGCGTCAAGTTAAATAAACTTAAATATGTAAGTTTTGGGAGACTCCATTACTCAATTAAATTGAGGCAACGAGTTTACTCAATCAATTTAGTTCAGTCAACTTATTAGGGTTTCCAGTGTATTGGTTTAACGAGTTAAGCAGTAACGTTAGCTGCCATGTTCTTTCTCTCAAAGGAAAACGATTGGGCCACTTCATCAAATACTATAAGTTGTCGTTTCAATAATCATACCATATCAAAATCACGTACCACAAGGATAACATATTTCACTAATAGAAATCATGCAAAACAACTTTATATCTACATAACTGTACTCATGAATTTTGTAATCCACCAATCAGTGCTTTTGTTCTCTTGTTGCTAAGCAGAATTCCTCCCATGGCCAATCACATTAAAGGAAGAACAGAGTGATGTTGAGTTTTTCCAAAGGATTACTCATGATTTTGAGCTCACAACACTTGAAATCTTAAGTTTATGCATTTTGAAGGTAAATTAGTTAAATTAACTCATATTTTTAAGTGACAGGGCCAAAACGCAAAATTTTAAGTAATGTTTAGTCAACATTACTTGATTTTTTAAGTCAAGACAACATTAGGCTTTACAGTGTACTAGTGTATAACTATTTTCAACTATGTCTAGTTTCCTTTGTATAATTTAAGATTTAAATAATCAAATAACAAATAGGATTATTATAAAATGTGCTTGGATTTTTACACAATAATAAGAATAAATTAAATATTAAATAAAATACATTTTATTTAGAGCATGACAATCATGTGACTGGCCACGTTCCCAAGTTTGTAGGATCACTTCTCCACTGTGAATAAATCACCATCCAAATCCATAAATTTGATCACAAATAGGGCTAAAACTACATTTTCAGCCTGGTCTGCTTCAGTGGGATAACAACGCATGTCAATGTCAAAATGATTGAGCTGGCCATTGGCATGAAATCAAAGTGGCCTGGGTTTACTGTTCAAAGAAGCAGAGCATGAATATGGCGTGCGGACCGGTCCTAAAATAAGGCAACTGACTTGTCGCGGGAATTCACCGTACAGTTGCCAGTAGCCACTGAGTTTACCACTGATAGACCGGCGGTGCTCCAGTATACACACTCACCTCACTCAGCGAACGACTCACTTTCCTCACGCAACGAACGACTCACTTTCCTCACACAGCTAACGACTCACTTTCCTCAGCGAACGACTCACTTTCCTCACGCAGCGAACGACTCACTTTCCTCAGCGAACGAATCACTTTCCTCACGCAGAGAACGACTCCCTTTCCTCAGCGAACGAATCACTTTTCTCACGCAGCGAACAACTCACTTTCCTCAGCGAACGAATCACTTTCCTCACGCAGCGAACTAACTCACTTTCCTCAGCGAACGAATCACTTTCCTCATGCAGCGAACTACTCACTTTCCTCACGCAGCGAACGAATCACTTTCCTCATGCAGCGAACGACTCACTTTCCTCAGCGAACTCAGTTTCCTCAGTGAACGACTCAAACAGCGAATGACTCACTTTCCTCAGCGAGCTCACTTTCCTCAGTGAACGACTCAAACAGCGAACGACTCACTTTCCTCAGCGAATGACTCACGCAGCAAACGACTCACTTTCCTCACGCAGCCGGCGACTCACTTTCCGCTGCCGGAGACCCACTTTCCTCACGCAGCCGACCACTGACTCTCTCTTCATGTAGGGACCGAATATTATAATTAAAGTGACTTCTATAGTGCATCCAAAAGAATATTTAGATATAATATTTAAATATTCAAAAATGTGTACAGTACATTTCAATAAAATGAAATAATTGCCTATTGCAAATTTGTGAATGCATGGTTAACTTTTTTTTCTGCAGTCACTAGGCTATACTGAGATATTTTAAAAATTCTATATTTTGTAAAAAATTATAAAAAATAAACCTGAACTATAATCATCTGTATTTCCATACAATTTCATAAATAAGTAGGCTAATAAATATATAAGAGATTTGAATCGAGATTCCCCCATTACAGTCACCTTAACTCCTGCCTGCGGGTGTCGCTGTTGGACAGTGTTTTCTCTACTTCCTGTTGGCCTTCTGTAGCAAATTGTAGCTCCGTGTAGCTGTTTTTATTTTATTTTTTTCTCTAGAATCTTTATCTTACTATCACTCTCTGTTTTTTAAAGTGGTAAAATATAACTTAATTCACACCATATTTCTGATATTATCGATCAATCTTATCAGATTAACTTTGATCGTTCACTTTTATTTTATATCCGTGAGTGCAGTACACCTGCAAAGCGTTAGCACTCGTTAGCTTGTCATTAGCGTTTTCATTCGAACCTATCGCTGTATTCTTTTCTCCTCTCGCTCCAGTTTTTCACAAGTTCATCAAACAACCGCAGTAAGAATTTTCCTCAAGCACGGTGAGTAATGGCTTCTCCTATCATTTCTTGCACCTCTTGCCACATGTACAGTTTATCTATCTCTGTCGCTGATGAGGGATTCACATGTGATAAATGCAGGGAAATAGTTAGGCTGACAGAGAAGATTTCAGAATTAGAGACACGCATCCAAACTTTAATTGAGGACAGTAAAAATGTTAGGGCTCTAGATACGGCTTTGGATGCGTCTAGCTCAGGGATTCCTGTACATTGTTCGGTTCCGGAAACAGAGCCCCAGCAGCAGGGCAAATGGGTGACGGTGAGGCAGCGTAGTCGTGGGTCAAAACACCGCTCTTCTGTTCCGATCAAAACATTAAACAGGTTCTCCCCACTCAGTGATGCACCCACTGAGAAACCTGATGAAAGTGCTCTAGTTATTGGTGATTCTATTGTACGGAACGTGAATATAGAGACACCAGCCACCATAGTCAAATGTTTACCGGGAGCCAGAGCGCCTGACATCTTGGCAAATTTAAAAGTGCTGGCGAATGCTACACGTAAATACAGTAAGATTGTTATTCATGCCGGCGCTAATGATATTCGACTTCGCCAGTCGGAGATCACTAAAAATAACATTAAAGAGGTGTGTGAACTTGCAAGCACGATGTCAGACACTGTAATATGCTCTGGGCCCCTCCCTGCTTTTGTCATCACTCAATGGCTGGTTGTCTAAGTGGTGCCCACAGAATAACATAGGTTTCATAGACAATTGGACGAGCTTTTGGGGCAGACCTGACCTGTTTAAAAGAGATGGTCTTCATCCCTCCTGGGGTGGCGCCACTCTTCTCGCTAGAAATATGGCAAATAGTCTTAGTGTTTATACTTGACTAACTGGGGCCCAGGTCAGGAAGCAGACAGACTGGCTAAACCGACCGTCTGCTAGCTGCCTCCCGTCACAGAGGTTAGTTAATTCTCAGCACATAGAGACTCTTTCACCTAGATATCACACTATAGAGACTGTGTCTGTTCCCCGAACTAGAAAATACAAAAAACGTCCAAACCAAGTTAAGATTAACAATTTAATTGAGGTTCAACAAATAAAAAACAGAAGCAATATGGATAAACAAATGATAAAGCTTGGCTTATTGAATATCAGATCCCTTTCTACGAAAACACTTTTTGTAAATAATATGATCACTGATCATAATATAGATGTACTCTGTTTGACAGAAACCTGGCTAAAACCTGATGATTACATTATTTTAAATGAGTCCACCCCCCAAGATTACTGTTATAAACATGAGCCACGTCTAAAAGGCAAAGGTGGAGGTGTTGCTTCAATTTATAACAACGTTTTCAGGATTTCTCAGAGGGCAGGCTACAAGTATAACTTGTTTGAAGTAATGGTACTTCATATAACATTATCCAAAGAAACAAATGTTAATGATAAATCCCCTGTTATGTTTGTACTGGCTACTGTATACAGGCCACCAGGGCACCATACGGACTTTATTAAAGAGTTTGGTGATTTTACATCCGAGTTAGTTCTGGCTGCAGATAAAGTTTTAATAGTTGGTGATTTTAACATCCATGTTGATAATGAAAACGATGCATTGGGATCAGCATTTATAGACATTCTGAACTCTATTGGTGTTAGACAACACGTTTCAGGACCTACTCATTGTCGAAATCATACTCTAGATTTAATACTGTCACATGGAATTGATGTTGATGGTGTTGAAATTATTCAGCCAAGTGATGATATCTCAGATCATTATTTAGTTTTTTGCAAACTTCATATAGCCAAAATTGTAAATTCTACTTCTTGTTAGAAGTATGGAAGAACCATCACTTCTAACACAAAAGACTGCTTTTTAAGTTATCTTCCTGATGTATCCAAATACCTTAGCATATCCAAAACCTCAGAACAACTTGATGATGTAACAGAAACTATGGACTCTCTCTTTTCTAGCACTTTAAATAAAGTTGCTCCTTTACGCTTAAGGAAGGTTAAGGAAAACAGTTTGACACCATGGTATAATGAGCATACTCGCACCCTAAAGAGAGCAGCCCGAAAAATGGAGCGCAGCTGGAGGAAAACAAAACTAGAGGTATTTCGTATTGCTTGGCGGGAAAGTAACATATCCTACAGAAAAGCATTAAAAACTGCTAGATCCGATTACTTTTCTTCTCTTTTAGAAGAGACAAACATAACCCCAGGTATTTATTCAATACAGTGGCTAAATTAACGAAAAATAAAGCCTCAACAAGTGTTGACATTTCCCAACACCACAGCAGTAATGACTTTATGAACTACTTTACTTCTAAAATCGATACTATTAGAGATAAAATTGCAACCATTCAGCCGTCAGCTACAGTATCACATCAGACAGTGCACTATAGACCCCCTGAGGAACAGTTCCACTCATTCTCTACTATAGGAGAGGAAGAATTGTATAAACTTGTTAAATCATCTAAACCAACAACATGTATGTTAGACCCTATACCATCTAAGCTCCTAAAAGAGGTGCTTCCAGAAGTCATAGATCCTCTTCTGACTATTATTAATTCCTCATTGTCATTAGGACATGTCCCCAAAACCTTCAAACTGGCTGTTATTAAGCCTCTCATCAAAAAACCACAACTTGACCCCAAAGAACTAGTTAATTATAGACCAATCTCGAATCTCCCTTTTCTGTCCAAGATACTAGAAAAGGTGGTATCCACACAATTATATTCCTTCTTAGAGAAAAATGGTATATGTGAGGATTTCCAGTCAGGATTTAGACCGTATCATAGTACTGAGACTGCTCTCCTTAGAGTAACAAATGATCTGCTCTTATCATCTGATCGTGGGTGTATCTCTCTATTAGTTTTATTGGATCTTAGTGCTGCGTTTGACACAATTGACCACAACATTCTTTTGCATAGACTTGAATACTTTGTTGGCATCAGTGGAAGTGCATTAGCATGGTTTAAATCGTACTTATATGACCGCCATCAGTTCGTAGCAGTGAATGAAGATGTATCCTATCGATCACAAGTGCAGTATGGAGTACCTCAAGGCTCAGTACTAGGGCCGCTATTCTTCACGCTTTATATGTTACCCTTGGGAGATATCATCAGGAAACATGGCGTTAGCTTTCACTGTTATGCTGATGATACTCAGCTCTATATTTCTTCGCAGCCCGGTGAAACACACCAATTTGAAAAACTAATGGATTGCATAGTCGATATAAAAAACTGGATGACGAGTAATTTCTTACTGCTAAATTCTGAAAAAACAGAGGTGTTAATTATAGGACCTAAAAACTCTGCTTGTAATAACCTAGAACACTGTCTGAGACTTGATGGTTGCTCTGTCAATTCTTCGTCATCAGTTAGGAACCTAGGTGTGCTACTTGATCGCAATCTTTCCTTAGAAAGCCACGTTTCTAGCATTTGTAAAACTGCATTTTTCCATCTCAAAAATATATCTAAATTACGGCCTATGCTCTCAATGTCAAATGCAGAAATGTTAATCCATGCATTTATGACCTCAAGGTTAGATTATTGTAATGCTTTATTGGGTGGTTGTTCTGCACGCTTAGTAAACAAACTACAGCTAGTCCAAAATGCAGCAGCAAGAGTTCTTACTAGAACAAGGAAGTATGACCATATTAGCCCGGTCCTGTCAACACTGCACTGGCTCCCTATCAAGCATCGCATAGATTTTAAAATATTGCTTATTACTTATAAAGCCCTGAATGGTTTAGCACCTCAGTATTTGAATGAGCCCCTTTTACATTATAATCCTCTACGTCCGCTACGTTCTCAAAACTCAGGCAATTTGATAATACCTAGAATATCAAAATCAACTGCAGGCGGCAGATCCTTTTCCTATTTGGCGCCCAAACTCTGGAATAACCTACCTAACATTGTTCGGGAGGCAGACACACTCTTGCAGTTTAAATCTAGATTAAAGACCCATCTCTTTAACCTGGCATACACATAACATACTAATATGCTTTTATTATCCAAATCCGTTAAAGGATTTTTAGGCTGCATTAATTAGGTAAACCGGAACCGGAAACACTTCCCATAAAAACCTATGTACTTGCTACATCATTAGAAGAATGGCATCTACGCTAATATTTGTCTGTTTCTCTCTTGTTCCGAGGTCACCGTGGCCACCAGATCCAGTCTGTGTCCAGATCAGAGGGTCACTGCAGTCACCCGGATCCAGTACATATCCAGACCAGATGCTGGATCAGCACCTAGAAAGGACCTCTACATCCCTGAAAGACAGCGGAGACCAGGACAACTAGAGCCCCAGATACAGATCCCCTTTAAAGACCTTGTCTCAGAGGAGCACCAGGACAAGACCACAGGAAACAGATGATTCTTCTGCACAATCTGACTTTGCTGCAGCCTGGAATTGAACTACTGGTTTCGTCTGGTCAGAGGAGAACTGGCCCCCCAACTGAGCCTGGTTTCTCCCAAGGTTTTTTTCTCCATTCTGTCACCGATGGAGTTTCGGTTCCTTGCCGCTGTCGCCTCTGGCTTGCTTAGTTGGGGACACTTCATCTACAGCGATATCGTTGACTTGATTGCAAATAAATGCACAGACACTATTTAACTGAACAGAGATGACATAACTGAATCCAATGCTGAACTGCCTTTAACTATCATTTTTGCATTATTGACACTGTTTTCCTAATGAATGTTGTTCAGTTGCTTTGACGCAATGTATTTTGTTTAAAGCGCTATATAAATAAAGGTGACATTGACATAATGTTTAAAAAAATATGATATAAACTATTATAATATATAGTGAGAGCTAAGCTAAGCAATAAAAAATAAAAAGGCACAGGTTAGGTCGAGGTGTAAAGCAAACAGCTAAAACCCCAGTACTACGTTTTTATAAACTGTGGACCCCAGGAAACGTTAATTAAAAAAATTAATTATTAAGCTTTTAATCTTTACTGTAATTTAATTTATATTCATATGTATATTAATTTTCAGAGCTGAGTAGATTACTTATGAATTGTAATCAGTTACTGATTACAGATTACATGAAAAAAATCGTAATCAGTAATATAATCTCTTAGATTACACATTTTTGGTAACGTAATGTGATTACTTTTGGATTACATTTAGATTACATTTGTGCTAACCCTTATTTGATATCACCTATATTCAGTTAGCCCTAATCTTGTAATTTTTTTAAAATATATTAAAATATATAAAATATTCAGCAAAAAAAGCCAGAATAGCTTATTTGTCAAGTGCAATATATGGACAGTTAATACTTAAAAAATACTAACACTAATTTACCTTGCTGTTAGAGTTTGCTAGTAACACTGAAAAAAAAATCACATCTTGTGATTTTAAAGCATATCACTGTAAAAAAAAAAAAAGTTGTGCCAACTTAAAAAAATAAGGCAACTTATTGCAAGCGCTTTTTTGAGTAAACTTAACAAACGTGACTAAAGTCCACCCAACTTAAAATAACTTAATATCACAAGTTGTCACAACATAAATAGTCATGTTAACCTAAGAAATATCAGAACAAAATATTTTATGTTTACTGAACACAAGGCCTATTATCTATAAGCATACACAATTTTAAAGTGAAAAAAAGTGACTTGACATTCAGCCAAGTATGGAGACTTATACTCAGAATTCATGCTCTACATTTAACCCATCCAAAGTGCACACACACACCATGAACACTCACACCCAGAGCAGTAGGATTAGGAGTCAAACTCTCTAACCACTAGGCCCCAACTTTATATTATTCAAGGAGTCTAAATAAATAAAAGACCATAACACTGGTCAAATAACTTTTTTTATTATTGAAAGTTTGTGTCCAAAGCACAAGGCTATACCAAGTCTTGTATATTAACTTCTTTACTCAATGCATTTTACACTGAACTCAACACATGGTACATAATGCATGTTAAATAAATCCAGTGTTAATTATACCTTAATACGTTAGCAGTCTTGTGGCATGAAGTCACATGTATTTAACATTTTTGTTTGTTTTTAACAAACAGCTATTACGTGAAAATTACTATATTGCGTATTTTAACATCAACCTAATCCACTGGGCAAAGTTACGTCCAGTGGACGTCTTTTTATGTCTTTGCAGACATTGAATAAAGTGAGTCTCCGGCTGCGCAAAGTGAGTCGCCGGCTGCGTGAGGAAAGTGAGTCGTTCGCTGCGTGAGTCGTTCACTGAGGAAGGTGAGTTAGTTCGCTGTAGAAAGTGAGTCGTTTGCTGCGTGGGTCGTTCGCTGCGTGAGGAAAGTGAGTCATTCGCTGCGTGAGTTGTTCGCTGAGGAAAGTGAGTTAGTTCGCTGCGTGAGGAAAGTGATTGGTTCGCTGAGCAAAGTTAGTCGTTCGCTGCGTGAGGAAAGTGAGTTAGTTCGCTGCGTGAGGAAAGTGATTGGTTCGCTGAGGAAAGTTAGTCGTTCGCTGCGAGGAAAGTGAGTTAGTTCGCTGCGTGAGGAAAGTGATTGGTTCGCTGAGGAAAGTTAGTCGTTCGCTGCGTGAGGAAAGTGATTTGTTCGCTGAGGAAAGTGAGTCGTTCGCTGCGTGAGGAAAGTGAGTAATTCGCTGCGTGAGGAAAGTGATTCATTCGCTGAGGAAAGTGAGTCCCATGTCATCCAAGATGTTCATGTCTTTCTTTCTTAGTCACAAAGAAATTATATTTTCTGATCAAAACATTCCAGGAATTTTTCCAGATTAAGGACTTCAGTGGTGGCCAACGCTTTGAAGGTTATAAATGCAGTTTCACTGCAGCTTTCAAGGGTTCTAATCGATCCCAGCCAATGCATAATGGTCTTATCTAGCAAAAGGATCACTTATCTTCTAAAAAAAGAAAATGTATATACTTTTTAACTGCAAATGCTCATCTTGCCTAGCTCTGCCATGCACATGTGTAAAAATCTTATTTTCTCTTCCAACTTTAAAATCATCCTATGTTGTTGTTTGTTTGTTTAGTTTTTTGTAAAGGGCTTTTGACCTTTTCGCACTTTCACTTTGTAAACACTGGGGCATTACTTTGTGACCGTGTCGGATGATTTGGACGTTAGAGGATACACACACACAGTGCCGTCGCTCCCTACACGCAGAGTACGCAGTCTGCGTAGGGCACCAACTTCCATAGGGGGCACCATCCGAGTTGCTCAAAAAAAAAAAAAAAACATCCGCCATTCTCCCATCCGCGCTCGCGACCGCTTGCACCTCATGTTTTCGGCTGAATGTTCATAATTGATGGATGAACATCTATGTCCGGGTAAAGGACATCAGCAATCCGGTGCAGAGAAAAGAAAACTAAAGAAAGTAAAACAATAAAAAAAAAAAAGTTGGCTTGACGTTAGATGTTCCAGAGTCTCAAATTTAGGGACCGTCTCTAAAGTTACATGCGATATTGGTATACACTTTTCTAACGTCAGTAGCATTTGAGGAGAATGACTTACATTCATAAAAACAACTGTAATTGTTCATCTAGGTGACAGCTATAAAGCACAATTGAATTGAATGTTGGATATTTATTAAAATAAACTGTAAATCATATGTAAATTATGCTACTTTTTCACATGGCCTCAAACGCAAATTTGAAACTCAATAGCATTTGAGGAGAAAGACTTGCAGTCATAAAACAATTGTAATGTGTTCATTTAGCTGTCAGCTACAATGCACACCTTATACATTTTTAATATATATTAAAATAAATTATAAATAATTTAGGTAATAAATAGGTCCATTTATCACTTTCAGGCACATTCCATAATGGAATATGGCATAACAATAACACCGCAAATCATCGTTCTTGTTGCCATGGTAATTGCAAATTAACCTTGGTTTTGTTACTTCAAATAATAATTTACAAAGTATTAATATACTGTAATATTTTTTGATGTTGTTATTGCTATAAAAAAGAGCTAAGCCATCAATAGCCTTTAAAATGACTTAAAATGCATTATATAAAAAAACAATAAAGCAATAATGATTGGTTAATAATAAAACTGTTAAAATACATAATGTAGGCAAATACAAAATAAACAATTTATGTACATTATTACAAATGCCTACTGTTACGAGGTCTGGAACAAGAGAAATCCGTTTGCTCAATCCAGATGTGTTGATGTTGCATCTGTAGACTGTCGTAGATTCTTTCTCAAATCGTAATGCTCTCTACAGGCCTTTTGTTGTCAGTGGAACTCATTAAGGAAATCAAAACCTACAGTAGGCAGATCACCATATTGAGGGACATGGGAGCAGGCCAGTCTCTCATAGTGTATAGTCTTACCATTTACAACCCAGACATGTATATGGGCTAAAGTTCTTGTTCATGGTGTTGGACTTGAGAATTTTGAGATTCCATTGCATAATGTCTTCATGAAATCTAGACCGGTTACAGGACAAGTGCAAAGTGATGTATGCTCCAAACTTCCTGTTGATGGTGTTGACCTTACCCTAGGTAATGTTTTGGCTGGGCATAAGGTGTATTCCCAAAAGCCGTAAGCAAATCCTGGGTGATGTGTATATGTGCTACTGTGTCAACCCCTTAAAACCTGTTATTTGAAGTTAAGTGGTTTAACTTTGTCAAAGCGTGGTTTGACATTTATGGGTGGGGGTGTTACGTCTTGAGACATATAGTGTGTGTGTGTGTGTGTGTGTGTGTGTCTTGCTTTGCTGGTCCCCTCGTTCTCTCTCTTTTACAGGATTGGATCCTACCAAAGTGATCTCCAGATCTGATTGGTGCAAATGGGACCAAGGAGCAGAAATAAAAGGATCTTCTGTGCCTGAGGAGGGAGCTCTGCTCATCTTGTGATTTCCTGTTGTTCCATTGTACATGTGCTGTTGTGTGTTTGCTACAGAGTGTTGATGCTCTTAGTTGCCTGGTGATCTGCCTATTGTGTGCAGTGTGGATTTTGAGGTGATAAGGTTTTGTCAATCTCATTTTCCATTTTGTATATTTTGTAAAGTTTTGTAAATACTCTTTTCTACACTTTGAAGCTGTAGGGGGTGAGTGCCATTTTCTTTTGCAAATATTGTTTTCTCCTGTTTTTCATTAGATGGGGAGTTAGGGTAGCATATTGTATTTTTATTTAGTTTTTCTTTTGTTAGGAAATTTAGAATTTTCTGTTAGGAGCTTACTTGGTGTTTGTTTGTTGTTTTGGCCTTTGCTCTCCCCTGAAGTTGTGCTTTTACTCTGTGGTTCTGTAAATAAATGTACAAAGGATCTTTGATTGCTGATTTCAGTTTATGTTGCGGCCTTACCCTAGCCTGGCCAGCCAGACTTACATCAAGATGTTTAGTCTGGAAACTCTCCATAGACTAGGCTTACTCCGAGGGGCGGGATAAACGGCTGTCTCTCAAAATCCCTCTGCACGCAATAGGATAGCGCTACAACCAATCAGAGCAACGAAGAAGGTTGAACTTTTTCCGTATCCAGTCGGCAAAACTCCAAACACATCTTCCTTTTTTAAAAATGACTTAAGTGCCGTTCTTTGCTCTTTTCTTAAAGAGAAACTTAACTCCAAGTCCTCCAGAGTCGCGGCCAAAGCCGATTCAAAAGATCGTTGTTCGACAGCTGCAGCCGCCATTCTTTGTTTTCAAGTGGCAGCCGTCGCAACTCTCTGTCGTCATATGTTAAGCCCGCCCCGCCTGCTCTATACACGACGTGATTGGCCTGACCCAATCTGGGTTTTTGCTGCTAGAAGGTGTATTGAGAGTTGCTAGACTGTACTCTAGGCTGCGAAATACATTTTGCTGCCGCTAGGGTGCGTCTAGATTTCTAGGCTAGCCTTACCCTGGACAGGGTCGTAACACTACAAAGGGAGCCAGATGCCAGGTAATTGCTGCTGTTACACTTACAGGACAATCAAATCCTTGTTTAGGCTACTGACCAAACATTTAATTCAAATAGTCACTTAATCTTTCATTTTTTGGCCACCTTTTTGTTATAGATGACACAGCCTTTATAATTTCTTCAACAAAAAACATGCATATCACAACCCTTACAAAAATAAACCATGGTTTTATCATTTAGTTTTTTATTTGATTAAAGTTATTTTTTCATCATCATATTTGAGGAAGGGGGGGCACAACAATACAATCCTGCTTAGGGCACCCATTTGGCCAGCAGCGGCCCTGCACACACACACACACACACACACATATACACATTTACATTTACATTTACATTTAATCATTTAGCAGACGCTTTTATCCAAAGCGACTTACGAATGCAGAACGCAAACTTCTGGAGGGCACATAAGATTTAACCAGTGAGTTTAGGTATATTGGTGCTGTGCCAGTGGTCGTCTTGTAGGAAAGCATCAGTACCTTTAATTTGATGCGAGCGGCTACTGGTGCCCAGTGTAAACTGATGAGGAGATGAGTAACGTGAGCTTTTTTTGGCTCATTGAAGACAAACCTTGCTGCTACATTCTGGATCAATTGCAGAGGCTTGATAGTACATGCAGGAAGGCCCACCAGGAGAGCATTACAAAAGTCCAGTCTGGAGAGAACAAGAGCTTGAACAAGATGTTGGGTGGCTTGCTCTGACAGGAAGGGTCTTATCTTCCTAATGTTGTATAAGGCAAATCTGCAGGACTGGGTCGTTGTAGCAATGTGGTCTGTGAAGCTTAAAGGGGGGTGAAATGCTCATTTTCACTCAATCTCCTGTTAATCTTGAGTACCTATAGAGTAGTATTGCATCCTTCATATCTCCAAAAAGTCTTTAGTTTTATTATATTTATAAGAGAAAGATAGTCTGTGCCGATTTTTTTCGGAAAAACACGAGCGGCTGGAGGCGTGACGTGTGGGTGGAGCTAAAGAATCACGAGCGCGAGTAGGCTTTTGCGTTGAGAGCTGGAACCTGTGACATTACCGTGAGGAAAAAAAACATCATTCAAAACAAACCATGGCTAACAGTCAGATTCAGCCATATATTTATGATCCAGAATCAGATCCCGAGGCTGAAACTGATCGAGAGCAGCAGCAGCAATGACTACAGCAGGACGTCTCTATTGTAGTATGTATTGAAACTGTATATATTTGCTTAGTGGTTTTGGAAAATGACTAAGTTCCACTTTATGTCGTCTTTATTTATTTATTTATTTATTTTTCTTTAAAGGTATACATGTGGGAAGTGCCAACATCGCATGTTGTTTACTTGATGTGCTTACGCGCCGATAGCTAAGTTAACAACACAGAGATATTTGAAGCAGTTTTACTCACCGCCTGCGGTTCCAACACACGATCGTGACCCTTTTTCGTTGGGACTGCATTATTCTTAAGAAATAAACGATATGCAAATCCGGCGTCTAACTGGGCCTTGTTTGTAAAACAAGCATCTTCGAAATGCAGGGAACAAACAAAAACACTCGCACAACTCCGTTGATGCTCTGTAAAAATAAACTCCATCCACTGGTTCCTTAATGGTGGTTTTTTTTTTTTTTTTGGTAATCTATGCAGGGTTGTCTTGCAATGGCAACCAAAAACACACTTCTTTTGTGACATTTCGCTCTGGTCAGTGAATGTCTCTGCTCTGCTCTACGGGAGCGCGCGCTCTTCCGGGAGAAGTGCCCTTAGGACCCATATAAGGAAATTCCGCTCCATCTAACGTCACACAGACCCATACTTGAAAAAAACTTTCCGAAACTTGTGACAAACCGGAAGGAGTATTTTTGGAACAAAAATACTCCTTCAAACATACAACTTAATTTTTGAAACTTTGTCCATGGTTAGCATGGGTATCCAACTCTTTAACAGTCTAAAAAACTCAGTATGCATGAAATAGCATTTCACCCCCCCCCCCCCTTTAACTGATGATCCATCACAACTCCTAGGTTTCTAGGAGTTATTGTTCACAAATCCAGCTGTATAGAGTAGTTGTGATGAAATGATGGGTTAGCTCGAACCACCAGCAGTTCTGTTTTAGTAAGGTTGAGCTGAAGGTGATGGTCATATCATCCAGCTAGAAATGTCACTCAGACAGGCTGAAATGCGAGCAGCTACCATTGGGTCATCTGGTTGGAATGAGAAGTAGAGTTGAGTGTCATCAGCATCGCAGTGATAGGAAAAGCCATGCTTCTTAATGACAGATCCTAATGACGTCATGTAGATGGAGAAGAGAAGTGGTCCAAGCACTGAGCCCTGAGGAACCCCAGTAGCAAGAAGTTGTGACTTAGAAACTTCACTGGTGATTAATGGTGTCAAAAGCAGCAGACAGATCCAGCAAGATGAGTACTGAGGATTTTGAAGCTGCTATTGCCAGTCTCAGGGCTTCAGTAAACGAGAGCAGGGCAGTCTCAGTTGAGTGGCCGCTTTTGAAGCCAGATGTCCAGGAGGTTGTTCTGTACAAGAAACATAGAGAGTTAGTTGAACACAACTCGCTCAAGCGTCATCGCAATGAATGGAAGAAGGGATACTGGTCTGTAGTTTTCTAGAAGTGCTGGATTTAGAGATGGTTTCTTGAGCAGTGGGCTTAGCCAAGCCTGCTTAAGGGAAATGTACCAGAGTGAAAAGAGGTGTTGATAATGTGAGTAAGTGAAGGTATCACTGAAGAAGAAATCGCTTGAAGGAGGTGAATGGGGATAGGATCAAGTGGACAAGTAGTAGGATGATTGGACAGGACAAGTTTGGAAACATCCGTCTCTGAGAGTGGAGAGAAGGAGGACAGAGAGTGTGCATTAGTCGTTGTGAAGTTATCCTCAGTCTGCGGTGTGGAGAATTGGTCACTGATGGTTCTTGTCTTATTTGTGAAGAAAATGGCAAAGTCGTCTGCTGTAAGAGTCGATGGAGGAGGAGGTGGAGGTGGACTAAGAAGAGAAAGTTTTGAAAAGTGTGCAAGAGCCAGAAAAGTTGTTAATTGTGTTGTGGTAGAATGATGTTTTCGCACTGAAGACATTTGCAGAGAAGGAAGAGAGGAGAGATTGATACACACTGAAGTCGGTAGAGTTTATTGATTTATGTCATTTCCTCTCTGCAGCCCTGAGTTTAGAGCAATGTTCACGGAGAACATCTGACAGCCAGGGGCCAGATGGGGTGGTGCATGATGATCTGGATGACAGTGGGCAAAAGTTGTTCAAGCAAGAGGTGCAAAGAGTGTCAGTAGCACTGTTCGTGTCCAGAGCTGAAAACTGAGCGAGGGAAGGAAGTGAGGATGAAACCAAAGAGGACAGGCAAGATGGAGAGAGTGAGTGTAGGTTCCATCAAAAGGTGACCTGCGGAGGAGCATGTGCCACTTCAGGAGTAACAAAGCCTAACAAGGGCTTCCAAAACAGTTAATTAAGTACTTTCACTGGCTATGGCCATGCCTCAATATTTAGCAGACCGAAACTGTGGTGTCCCGCAATAGGCAAACGCGAGAACAAATGCCACTTCAGCACGTGTTTACCACGGTAAAAAACACAGTAAATTAAACAAGTTTCCTAGCAATGACTCTAAATTCTAATAAGAAAAACGAGGCAAAACACTTAAAAACTGCTGTACTTTTCTGTTGCTTGACTGTTTCTTCTATAGGGGAGAGTAGAGTGATTTGAGCCTGTGGGGAAGTTGAGTCACCCCTTTTTTCTAGGCAGCCTTAAACAAATTGGTGATGTGAGCAAAAATAAATAAAGACATTTCCATGTTTCTCTCCCTGTGGCCCATTAAATAATTTGTAACTACATTTAAGTTAAAAAACACTTTGTGAACAAAACATGTTTTTTTACAGTTTGTGGTGTTGTTGTTGTTTTGCTGTTTAAAGTGTTTTTTGTGTCTGAACAATTACAGGCAAATAAAAAAATATATATATCACATGTTTTTGCTTTAGGAAGTTATACCGCTTGCCTGATGTTATCTCTAAACTGCTGCATGATACCAGTTTGTTGAAATGGTTGGAGTGGGGTAAGTTGAGCCAGTGGCTCAATCCTGCTTATGATTATAAAGTACTATTTTACTTTATTGCTACATTATGTTTCATTAATTGTAGACCAAACATTTTTTAAATTATATTGACCATTTTATATAGACCAAAATTAACTATTGAAGATTTTCTCTGCAACATTTATAAGTGATATGTTGAGTACTAGCCCAGTTCTGTGAGGTCAACTGTGGTATTTTATTTATCTATTTAGTTAGTTAGTCAATCAATTAGTTAGTTAGTAAGTTCTTCAATTTGAAGTTTTTGTTCTGAAATATTTATATAATTTAAATCAAAGTTTTGAACTGTATCTTTATGTATCTGTATCTTGGTCATCCATCCTTCCATTACATTATTCAAACAGTTTTGTCCTTATTAGGGTAGGGTAGTCTCACGTAGCCAGACCTTCAGACTGACAGCTGAAGGTCTGGATGGATCCAAGGCATCTTTCATTGGCCATTTGATGCCATTTGACCGACATGTCAAACAACCAATCACAGTTTGTTTCATTTGAGCGTCACTTTTCGAGGCGTGGAAATGTCCCCACAATAACAGAGCTAAACTCTGTAGGACAGTTGCCTGCAGGAGGAGGATTGGATACACCTGCAGTATGGATCTGTTTTCACATAATACATTTTTGCATTCCACTGTGCTACTGTACTATTATTTGCTAAAATAAATGTCCCACTGCAACCCACTGTTTTGTTGTTGCCAGAGTACCAGAAGCACAACCCCCACCCGTGCCAAAAAAAAAAAAAAAAATAAGTCAATAGGGCCTTTCGCACCACTTTAGTTCCAGAACTAAATGTACAGTACTAAAGTACTGGGATGATTTTTTTGTGCAAACTGTTTCCCAGTTCCATTTAAAGGGTTACATTCACACTGACAGTGTGTACTAGGAAGTGACGTAAGCCGGTTGACAGTGATGTCATTTATGCGTGGCATTCAACAACATTAACAAAGAAGAACAGCATTAACAACAGGAGGATAGAGGACGCTGTGATCGGAGCTTTGTTTTTGTTGTGTCTCGTGGGTTTCACAATAATGGACATGGAATGTAGACGTACGTAAAGCGATTGAAAGAATGGAAAGGAGGACTAAGCATCTCCAACTACAACTGACAGTGCTACATTTGCTACAAGTGCCTGCACTTGAGTGTCCGTTTATTTATCGCTGTTCATCATACTTGTGAAATAAGTTGACACAATGTTTACAGTATGTTTACACAGCTTTTTATATCATGGCGGGTGAGGGCGTTTTCCTACATGTTTGGTCAATCAATGTATAATTATGTCATGGGTAGTACCAGTTGTGCTGGTTAGACCCTGCTTAAAAGACCCTGAGTAGGAGCTACAGTAATTTGGTTCTCGAAAAAGGCAGTCCGGTACTGAAATCACACCCAGTTCCTGCGGTGTGAAAATGCCAAAAAGTGGGTAGTTCCACAATTAGTTCTGGTTCTATGAAAAGGTTCCTGCGGTGTGAAAGCCCCTATTGATGTCCACTATAGGTAAACCTTAAAATCCAGTCCTTATAGATGCATTTAAATTGATGTCAAAAATAGCTGGCCAATCAGAGCTCAACTCGATTTTCAGACCAATGAGCTTTGTGAAAATCGACACGTTTCAGAAGGCAGGACATAGAGGAGAATCTATAAATGTACTTTATGTGGAAAATAATGTGTTTTTTAACCTTAAAACGCATAAACACATTTCATCCCACCAAATACACAAAATAATTTTCTTTTTAGCAGCATCATATGACCCCTTTAAATGAGTGAGTCTTAAGTTTAAAATGTTTCTGACATTTATATTGGTCTTAAATCTCTTATTAAAAAAAAGTTGTATCTCATGGTGATCAACTGTGTGTGATGTGTGACCTCTGGACATTTGGAAATGCACATTAATCATGTTTACAACAGTAATATTGTGGAAGAGAGTCATATTTATTCATCAGAATTCTATTGTCTCTCAAGTCATCTTGTATTTTTTTGCAAAACAAAACAAACTCAGATGATGGTTTCGATCTTAAAGCACTCATTATATATCAAGAACATAGTTCTATAATTTTCAAAAAGGTTTAAGACAGTGGCCCTCCAAGAGCAGGATTGCTTTACACTTTCTTCTCTCTCACCTCACAAATAATCGATGAAAAGCATGTTTTGTTCATATAAAAGCACGAGAAAGCATGGGCAAGTGACTTTACTGCATGAACCATGTGTCACTTTGCTCACTGCTGATTGGTGTGGTTTATGATGATAATGTGGTTTAACAGAGATGCAAACATGCTACAATAGTGATGATGAGAGATAAAGATGAAACTAAGAGCAGAGTGGAATATAAACTGACAAATGTTCACACACTTATTTTTGCAACTGTGAGAGAGTGCCGAGTTCATTTTTCTTTTTATTACACCTTAACATTTCTTTTCCATTCCAGTGATCAACTTTGCAGGAACAGTGTATTTTCAACAGAAGCAGCAGACACGATGAGATGAATGTTTCTTAATTTTGAAAACACAAGGTTTGGATGTTTACTGGTTAGTCAGTTGTTTCATATAATAGTTGTATCAAAGTAATATGTGTTTTTCATATATAATCACAATGAATGGCATAGTAGAGACTGTTATTTTCTGGATAAAAGTGTCTTACACTTGTAAGTAAATACAGAATCCAAAAATGTAAATGGTGTATACAGAAAGAAGATATTTTTTACTACATAATGAAATAGAGAGGGTATATCATTTGAAATTATTTATTTTTAATTTACTACAAAATATAGCCAAAAAGAAGTACAATATACTACAAAAAGAGGCACAAGGCTCTATACAAAAGATTTTGAAATATATATTGTATCAATGTTTTACACTATAAAATATATCACAATAAAAGAGAGCTGGTTCATCTGTAACAACACAGGACTGTCTGTACAGAATTTCTTCAGAAACATGACTGAATCTGAAAACAATACAAATACAGTATACACAAAACAAAAACAGTATAAAATCCTGAGATAAAATCCTTCAATTTCCATTAAATACTACATTAACATTCATAAAATCCCTTTTTTAAATGAGTGTTTATTAAATGATTATTAAATATTATTTTGTGAATTAAAAATATTACGAGATATTCAAAGGTCTGTGTGTGACAAAAAATATATCATTAAAAAAAAAAAAAAAAAAAAAGCACAATAATACAGTAATCCACCTCCTTTTCCATTTTTGATATTTGGGTGCTAAAATGTTTGCAGCCCTTTAACAGATTCACAGACTGATTAATGTCTCATGGCGACTCCTGCATACACCACGTCCTCCTGCACTTGAACTCTCTGAAAGAAAACAAGCACACGTTTACATCACAAATATAGATAATAAGAGCATTACTGACCATTTATCAGAACTCATACACACAAATACACAGCTAGATCTGACTCACTGCTCAAATAATACACAGAAAGAAAGAAAGAAAGAAAGAAAGAAAGAAAGAAAGAAAGAAAGAAAGAGAAAGAAAGAAAGAAAGAAAGAAAGAAAGAAAGAAAGAAAGAAAGAAGTATTTTCTTACGGATTTCTGTGCTTTTCTTTGACAGAATGTTGGATCAGCATATATTATTTCTTCACCACTCTGAACTGTTCCAACAAAAATGACAGACATGTAAAAACATCAAAACTCTGAATAAAAGATATTTCGGAATTAATGCATTTTTATGCAACACTGTCTTTCATTATTTTTATATTATATTACATGGATGTTCATTTCTTGATTTTGATTGGTTTGAATAACAAGCTGGGCAATTAAACACAAATAAAACACACAGCTAAACTAGTTCCAGGCAGGTCTCAGCTGCATTGCAGATCCATATCACTTTGACTCTGGAGTGCCTTCATTGAAAATTGCAGAAAAAATTACAATGTTGGCATGTATGTGACAATTGATTTTCATCTCATTCAGAGGTCATTTGATGAATACAGCATGAAACTGTTTCTAATGTGTAATGTTGCTACGGCATACACTTTCAATGGTCTACCATATCACCGGTGCACAGGCTCGGCAGAGAGTAAAGAAGTTGGTAAAGCCAGTTTTGAGCTCTGGAGTAAATGTCACCACTGATAACTGGTTAACAAGTGCAAAACTCGCTGCTGATTTGCTCTACAAACACATTAATTTGCTGGAAACAATGTGCAAAACAAGCAGGAAGCTCTGCCTGGGTTTTGTGCCTGGAAGAGGAGACCTCTGGGATCATCAAGTCTATTCGGTTTTTGCTAAAAGCAAGCTATTGTGTCCTATGTGCCAAAAAAAAAAACAAGGTCATTTTGTTTTTATCCAGTATGCATGAAAAAAAGAAGTAAGTGAGGTGTCTGGGAAGCCTGTGATGATGGTTCTGGACTATAACAAGACATAGGGTACTGTGGACTGTGTGGACCAATGGTTCGTGCATTTAAGGGTTAAATTATCAGAAAAATAATGCACATCCGAGGTCCACAGCAGTGTCAAGACAAAGGCCCATGACGGAACCAATGGAGGGAAGAGCCAAGGTGTATCCAAATGCATAAACAGTAAAAGCAGTCTGTGGCAGCACTGTAACCTCATTACAGGTGTGCATTGTTTTTCTATTCAATGCCCCCAAGTAAATTATTCCTTACTTTAAAACATGTTTTTTTTACACGTATATCTGCAATAGGTAACACTTGCCTTCTTGGTCCGTTTTCCTGTGGATGCAGAAGATCCAGACTGCAGCAATAATCAACAGAGATCCAGCAACAGCAACAACAGCCGAGATCAGCCCAATGTGCGACGACGAGAAGCCTTTATTTATAATGGACAAAATGAAGCATTAATATGAATGAATCTTTCAATCTGATCAACCACAAATACTACATATATCAGTACTCTATAACTAGTTTATAGAGATTAGTTTAGTAAACATATATCAGCACTACTGTACCTGGACATGTGTGACAGAGTTGAGTGATATTCAGATGTGTGGTCTGGTTTCTGATGGGATTGTTGATCACACAGCTGTAGCTGTTTTTATCCTGATATTCCACCTCCAGAGGTAGAGAGAGATCAGACTCACTGATGCTGGACAATAAACTGTTTCCTTTGTACCAGGAGAGAGTCACATGACCCACATTCACCACTGAACACAACAGTGCACAATTCTGCTGTGATGATGATGATGAACAGTCTCTGCTGATGACGGGAACAGGCAGATTAGCTGGAAAAATGAGAGAATATAGATAATGAGGATGATGTAGATGAGGAACCAGAACTAATCAGAAATGTAACCCTGGACCATAGTTTTGGGTTCGAGTCCAAGTTGAGTCCGAGTCTTTAACCAATCGAGTCATACTCAAGTCCAAGTCCCAAACAGCTGAGTCCGAGTCGAGTCCAAGTCCAGCAAAACTCTATTATTTATTAATATCATTAAGATACTAATAAATAATATATATTTTTTGTGTAAATAATGATTGTAAGAAAATAAATAATTGATCACAAAAAAATAAATAATATATTTTTGTTGGACTGAATCGTTTTAACCTTTACAACTAAAAACACAATGTCCATTTAAATGTAACAAAAGCAAACGTGTATTGCATCTTGCCAATTTGATTTTTGATTAATAATTTTTGTCCTGCTTTGCTTAGCAAACTTAAAAGTCATGTAACATAAGTTATGGCTGAATTGATTTATATATTGGGACATATTTCAGAGTGAAACAGGTTTCAGAATTGAAAAATTAAAGGGTGGGACTTGATTTTATTCATCGTTAACTAAATGTATAAATTCAATGGTGGGGGTAAAGGAGTAGGTATCTTGGTGAATGGGACCAGAGCAGAAAATGCACCTTTTATCTCAATAAAAAGCAAGCTTTATATCATTCTTTATGATTGTCAATAAAATATGAATTTCGAATAATCAAAATTTGTTTTTGTCTGCTTATTCTATTTATCAGTGTTTGAACCATTAAAGAAGAAACTGCATTTTAATTTCTGGGTTAAAAAAAAAAACATTAATGGAGGTGTAACGGTGGTGGCCAACCTAGCTTAATTTAAAAAAAAAAATGTTCGGGCGCCAGACAAGATAAGTCCTGTCAAATTATAAATTAACCCAGGATAGCAAAAACTAAGAAACCACCTGTTACAACAATAATAATAATAATAATAAACAGTCCAAGGAACATTTCATATGAGAAATTTATTCCATAGGTCCATGAAAGAAAAAGAAAAAATCATCATGACAAAAGATCATATAAAAATAAAAAAAAACAAAGTTCACAGCTTTACACTTTTCACGTTAACTTAGCTTGCCGTGTAGAAAATCGCGTCATTCTAACATTTCCAAGTTCATTCATATAATGACCATAGAGAGAGAGAGAGAAAAAAAACATGAAATAAAACTGGTTCAGATTAAAGAAACAATAACAATAAATCAAACAACAGTCTTAGAGCAAAAATAACATTTGCATAATCATGAAAATAAAATGTAAAAAAAAAAACATTCAGAATACAAGGATGGGAATTTAACGTGAGTGGGTATGTGTGAAGTAATGTATGAAATGGGGTGGCGTACAAGTAGGCTACTGACCAGGTTTGCAAATGAGAAGGAAGCTGAGGTTGCACGTAGTCATCAGACACTAGGACAGGAGGATAAACGGGCAGCTTTTCGTTGGACATTTCATCCATATAGACGGTCTGGAAACGTCATGCTTAAGTTTAGTCAAACTCCATGCTGCTCAAACATCATTTACAGGGAATAACACTCAAAGCGGCCGTACTTTTTCTCTTCACTGGAATCCATTAAATCCGAAACATGCAACAGTAAACCTTCCACGCAAACTTTGATGACGCGCCTCTCTCAGGTACGTCACATCTCCTTTATATCCTCCATTCTTCCGCTGTTAATTGAAAACTCTGCCTAAGTCATTTCAAGTGAAAACGAAAGTAAACTAAAAGATACGGTGGCCGAAGTTTTCCACTGCCACACTCTCCCTCCCTTGAAGAAAACAACCCATGGTTGTTAAAAATAAAGAATTTATTCGAAACCTAGAAATTCTTATTCCTCATCAGAGGCTTCTTGAAACAGGTCAAGGACTTTTTGGGTTTCCTGGGAGTCCAATTCCTCGGCTGTTGGAAAACACATTTTTAAATTACAGACATGTGCTGTACGGACATCTTCTCCGGTGTCTTCCAGGGCTATTTTATAGTTCAGAGGACCCAGCTGCTTCAGAATACGGTAAGGTCCCTTCCATTTTGGGCCAGTTTTGCACTAAAATTATGTTGTGCACTGGACTGTGGGAAGTTTCGTAACCATACACGATCCTTGTTCTTAAATGTTAAATCTCTTCTATTTTTTGTTGTAATTTCTCAGTTGTCTCAATTTTGCTTTCCTACTGTTTTTTTTGACTTGGGCTTGTAAGTGATGAAGATGATGGACCACATCATAGGAAGCAGCGTCTGGGATTAAATTAGCCCCATGGAGCATCTTGTCCATTGGACCCTGAAGTTTTCTGTCAAGCTGTAGCTCTGCTGGGGACAGTCCAGTGGTTTCTTGTATGGCTGAATTTATGGCGAATCGAAACTCAGGTAAGAACTGATCCCACTTCTTGTGATTTTCATCCACATAAGCTGAAAGAATATTCTTGAGGGTCCGATTTACTCTTTCAGTCATGTTGGTTTGCGGATGGTAGGCTGTAGTCAGTTTGGGAGTAATTTGCCAATTCTCACACAATTCTTTGAACACAGAGGAGACAAACTGAACACCCCTGTCTGAGAGGAGATAATCTGGAACACTCCATCGAGTCAGAACTTCTTTTCTGAAGATAGAGGCAATATTCTGGGCAGTGGATTTGCGCACGGGGAACAACTCAACCCATTGGGAATAATAATCAACAAACACAAGCAGGTACTCATTCTGGTTTGTACTTCTCGGTAGTGGTCCCATGATGTCAACTCCCAGCGTTTGGTTTGGGTGAGTGGTAGTGGTTTGTTGCAGTTTCCCAGCCGGCTTTTGATTGTCATGTTTTATTATTTGACATTTCAAACAGGTTTTCACATGATGTTTCACGTCAGACCACATGCCTGGCCAGAATGCTACTTCTTGGAGTCGTTTGTATGTTTTGTAGATTCCTCCATGGCCACTAAGAGGACTGGAGTGGTAGTGCTGCAACAGACAGGGTCGAAGACTACTGGGTACATACACTCGGTAGTGCAACTGGTTATTTGGTAGGTAAGTTTTCTGATATAATTTTTCCTCAACAACTTCATATTGGTCCATCAAACTGGCACGGTTCTCTGCAACTGCTTGCAATAGTTCTGTAACCTCAGGGTCTTTGTGCTGTCCCTCCCACAGGACAACATCTGACAATGGCATGTCTGACTCCTTGTGGCTGGTGTACAGACTGCAGCTCGAGATTGGGGAAGACCTAGATAATGCATCTGGGGCTACATTGAGTTTCCCTTTTCAGTACCCAATGATAAAATCAAATTTTTGCAGGCACAGGACCCAACAGATGAGTCTGCTGGTGGTCATTGGTGGAACCCATGACCCATTGTAGTGCAGAGTGGTCAGTGACACCTGTGAAGAGTTTGTGTTCCAGGTAGTGTTGCCATTTTTCCAAAGCCCATATGAGACATTCTTTTTCCGTTGCTGTATAATTAAGTTCAGCTCCTGTTAAGGTTCTACTCACATAGGCAATGACCTCCTCTTTGCCCTGTTCTTTCCGTTGGGCCAGAATAGCACCCAAACCAGTGTCACTGGCATCGGTGTAAACTGTGAAGGGGAGCTGAAGATCTGGATGGCCAAGGATGGGTGTTGAAGTGAGGCACGACTTTAACTGCTCAAATGCTTGTTGACATGTAGTTGTCCATTCAAACTTATGTGCTTTCTTTTTTAGTGAGTTGAGGGGTTCGGCTATCCTTGAAATGTTCGGGACAAACCGATGATACCACCCAGCCAGTCCAAGAAACCTTTGAACCTCCTTCAGGTTTCTAGGCGCGGGGTAGGAATGAATGGCCTCAGTCTTACATGGGTCTGCTGAGATGCCGTGAATGCTTACAACATGTCCTAAAAAGGTGATTTCTTGAAGACAGAACTTGCTCTTCTTCAAATTAATAGTCAGACCGGCAGTCTCCAATCTGTGGAGGACAGTCTGAAGGTCATGAAAGTGTTGAGTTATTGAAGGTGAGTGAATTATTATATCGTCTATATAGACAAAGCATATTTTTCTCCTTAGTTCCCCCAGGACTTTTTCCATAAGTCTCTGGAAAGTTGCCGGAGCATTTTTGAGACCAAACGGCATAACATTAAACTGAAAGAGACCTGCAGGAGTGATGAAGGCAGTCTTGGCTTTGCTATTGGGATCCATTGCTACCTGCCAATAACCACTGTTGAGGTCAATAGTGGAGAAAATAGCCGCTCCAGAGAGTGACGCCAAGATTTCTGTAATGTTTGGAAGAGGGTAAACATCACTTTCAGTTACAGAATTAACCTTTCTGTAGTCCACACAGAATCTAAGTTTACCATCCTTTTTGGGTACCAAGACCACTGGGGAGGCCCAACCAGAGTGAGATGGCTCAACAATTCCTTTCATCAACATCTCCTCAAGCTGTTCCTCCATGGAAAGTTGCTTAACGGGGGACAAACGGTATGGTTTTTGCTTAATGGGTACCTGACAAGTAGTATAAATGTGGTGCTTCAGAACATCAGTGCGTCCAGTCCGGAGAGTACATACCTGAGGGTTGCTTTTCAGGATGTGGAGCAACTGTTGTTTACCATCTGGAGGTAAATGAGCTTCATTTACTGCATTTTCTATTAACATTTTTTCATCCCATAAGGTCAGGTGGGTGTATTAACATTTGGGGAAATGGAGGTGGAACAGAACTCAACAAGGACAGATTCTGTGTTGATTTCTTCTGTTGCAGGTATTCACATTGGGGACTAACCATTGGCACACTGGCATTACCTGGTTGAAAGGGGTACTCTTTTGCAGGGGCAAACTTGAAAGTATATTTTTGATCTGAGACATTAAGTTGCATTCCACTAAAGAAAATAAAGTCCAATCCCAGGACTACAGCATAGGCGAGGGCTTGTGATGACAAAACAACAGCAGGTATAGTGAAGTGGAGTTGTATGATGGTATTCATCCATCCTAATGCAATCTCTGCTTCCCCGTTTGCTAGATAGAGAGGAACACAAGACCATGGATGAAGCAGCTCTGGTGATGTGAGCTGTTTCATGAGACTTTCATGAATGAGTGTGTAACTTGCCCCAGTATCAACAATGGCTTTTCCAGTCCATGTAGCAATGCTAACGGGAACAACCAACTGCTGAGGTACTGTCGTCGGAGCATTAAGGTTTGTGGTGGTAGAGGCTTTCTTGTTTTTACTTGGAGGCTTCTGCATTTCTGTAGCAGTAACGGAGCTGTTAGAAAACTGACCCCTTGTCTGAGGAGATGAATAGGGATGTTTACTGCTGGTAAATTGGTGTGCAGATGACTGAGGGGACTGTGGAGGGATATAGTGTGGACACTTACCTGGAGGATGCTGTCCTCGGCATCTCCAGCACTGAACCTGGATTTTCTCAGCAGGTTGGTTCGATGAGGGTCTTTGTGATGTGGGTGGATGTTTAGGGTCCATTCGACCTTCATATCGAAGCTGTTGCTCATAATCTTTTTCCAGTTGGTGTCCTAACTTGACTAATTCCTCTACAGTACTCACCCGACTACGCAATTGGCTGGCAAGGTAAGGCTTGATGTTCTTAAGGATCATCTTCTCAATTTCACCCTCAGTTAGATCTGCCTTCCATCTTTTGCAAAGGGCTCTGTAGGAGAATGAAAAGTCTCTAATAGATTCTTTCTCACTTTGAATTTTTGTTCGGACCCGTTCAGCCAGTTCATCATCATAATCTTCAGATAAGAATGCAGAAAGGAATGCAGCCTCAAACTCACTCCATGTGGATATGCTGGAATGTCTGACCTCCCACCAGTCATGAGCAGTTCCATGTAAAACAGTACGGAATGTGGCTAGGATATCTGTATCAGTGAGGGGATGAAGGGCCAAGAAATCCTGACATTTGGTTGAGTACAGTAGGGGGTCTGGGTCATCTGATGGTCTACCAAAAGTGGGAAAAGTGAATTTAATATGATCACTTTTTACGATAGGTGTGGGAAGAGGGGTTGAAGTTGAAGGAATTGCTGGAGTATACACAGATGGCGTAGTTGAAGTAATGGTGCTGGAAATTTGTGCTGCCAATTTTTGTTGTTAGTCAATTTGATTTTTTAGATCCTGAAATCATTTCTCCGTCTCTTTTCTCATCTCCTTTACACATGTGGATAACTGGTCATTTTGGGTGACAAATTTCTGAAGTTCTATAGTAACGTGATCATGGCTTGTTTGAAATGTGTGTTGAACAGCTTTGATGTCCTGTTGAACTTCTGACTGGAGTTGATCCACCATGAAATGCATCTCTGCCACCCAGGTAGATTCCATCTTTTGGGTTTCAGCTGTAATCATTTGCTTCATAGCTTTAATCAACTTGTACGTTTCAGATTCCTCCTGTTGTTTGGTAGAGGTCAATAGAGTCAAGACTTGACTCTTGTTATCCTCCACTTTTACAGCGAGGTCAGCGAGTTGATTTTTGTTTTGGGTAGATGTGGCTTTCATTTCTTGGGTAAGATCATTCACTGTCCTTTCTTGTCTTTTCATGAAGTCAAATAAATTTTCCCAGTTCCCTTGTACCGGAGAAGTAAACTGTTGAATTTCTTTTCCAGGAGTTGGTAGAACGTTGGGTAGGTGTCAGCCAAGAGTAAAGAAATCAACCAGAACTGGACCTTATCTGAGCCACAAAATCTGTGTGTATATTAAATATGAAGTAATTTCAGCCTTAATAAGCCTGTTAACAAGCAGAATCACTGAAGGAAAGAAGAAAACAGAAAAAGAGATGAGCAGAAACACAAGAACTACAACTGACTTCAGCCCAGTGGCGGTTCTACACGGAGGCCTAGGGAGGCCCGTGCCTCTGTAGACATGTCCCTGGCCACCCCCGTGCTGAAAAAAAAGTAATATGATTTTACACGCGAGCGCCAAAAGCAGAACTTATGTGACGCAACGTTCTACATGGGTTAATTAGTGGAGCTCACCCAAACACTTAGGAACTTAATCATATTCAGGGATGCAAACATTGCACTTTTCGGCGCCTCCCGTTTTTTTTGTCACATCAGTTTGGGTCTGATTATAATTTCTCAAAGTCATCCGAAAAAATTCCATAGCTTATAATGTTATGGACAGAAGACTATTTACATCATTAAATTAAAGTTTACTGAAACCTTGTTTTCCCTCCTTTGCGGCTGCCAATCATTCTCCATTCAGTATTCAAATAGCGCGCACCTCGTCCATTTACAGCAGGATGCATGGTAAAACTCTCTCCAATATTATATACTCACATTATAATGCTTGATCTGTAGATAAAAAGGCTGTGGATTTGCATAAAATGACTTAATTTTGTGTATTTCTATTATATGTTTGTTGCTGTTTTTAAAATATGATTTGTGCGCTTGACAATTCTTCACTTTGTGCAGTGAACTTTTAAATGTTTTAAAAGCTGTAAACTTTTTATTGAAGCGTTTCATATTATCATGGTTTTGTGCACTGAAAGATTATTAAAAGCTTATTATATTTTTAGCCTGCACAATACATTAAAAATAAGCATAATTTAATTGTATATTATTTCTGTGTAGTGTACTGTAAGCATTATAAATATATACACTTCTGAATTTTTGACATTCATATATAAATATTAAATTGTGAAATGTATGATTGCCTGATTGAATTTTATAAGAGTACTAATAGTAATTTGTTTTATTAACATGTTTAGATTGTGTACAATTACTGTGTAGATTTTTTCAAGAATTACTTTTTGTATTTATTTGTATTACATTTAAATAAAATATGTTGCCATTTATAATGTGCTCTGGTTAAACACTGGCCCCTCCTTGGCCCCCCAAGTAAAATTTGTCTAGAGCCGCCACTGCTTCAGCCACAACCTTAGATGAAATCAACTGAAGATAAAAGAAGACATTAAATATATCAAGATCTCACCAGAGGATGATTAATCAACTCCTCAAACAGCTTTACCAGCTTTTCTTATTACGAACCAGACTGACTTTATTTCTGTTAGACATCTACAAAAGTTTTATTGAGAATTAACAGAGGTTTAACTCTTATGTGTTTCACCATAAGTGATTAGTGTTTCCATTAGTTGGGTCTTTTTTTGGCTGCTGTGACGGTATGTTTGTTAAACACATTTGCAGCATCAAAGAAAGCTAGAGTGACATGATATCAATTGATGGCTGTTATCCGAGGATGGTTTTATAATCATCATGAAGTACCCTGGTTCACTGATGTTTTTTTTTAATCTAACAATTATATTGTTCCAATGATACATAAATATTACAAACCAAGTGTTTCTTCTGCATGAGATCCAGCAGTATTATAACAATCAGTTAAAATCTTTTAACAAACATGAGCTCAAAAAACGTAACCTATGCCGACACACACAGATATAAACAATCAGCACATGTATCTCAATAATGGTGACAATCAAAAATATTTAGATAAACTGATCAATTCAGAACTTCACTGAAAAGCTACTAAGTCACAAAAAAACAACAGCAAAAATATAAGCAAATATTTAGAATTAAACATGATAATAGGACAATTCAGCTGCATAATTTATTCATGTTGCAATGCATGCTGGGAGTTTTGTACTATGCTAGTACCCAGCATGCATTGCAGCAATGTACATTTGATTGTCACCATTGTTGAGATTCATGTGCTGACTGTTGATGTGTGTAGATTGACTTTTACGATGCTTGTTAAAATCTAACTGATTGTTGTAATTTTGCTGGATCTCATACTGCAGAAACACATGGTTTGTGAGGTCAATATATTAATGAAACAATTGTAAGATTTAAAAAAGATATCAAATCAGCCTGTTTCATGAGAATTGCATGACCTCAATTCACCGTAGCTTTCTTTGATGCAGCAAAGGTGTTCAAAAAACACACCTTTCACAGCAGCCAAAAAAAGACAAAAGATAGAATAAGAGTTAAGAGGCCAACTAATGGAAACACTAATCACTGTTATGGTGACACACATTAGAGTTAAACCTCTGTTAATTCTCAATAAAAACTTCTGTAGATGTCTAACAGAAATAAAGTCAGTCTGGTAAGTAATAAGTGAAGCTGGTAATTCTGTTGTGGCTGAAGTCAGTTGTAATTCTTGTGTTTCTGCTTACCATATTTTTCAGACTATAAGTCGCACCTGAGTATAAGTCGCAGTAGTCCAAAATAAGTCATGATGAGGAAAAAAAGCATATATAAGTCGCACTGGACTATAAGTCGCATTTATTTAGAAACAAGCACCAAGAGAGAACATTACTGTCTACAGCTGCGAGAGGGCGCTCTATGTCTTCAGTGGTAGACTATAGGAGCACTGACCACTGACCTTTCTTTCAGTGATTCTGCTTGTTAACAGGCTTAGTAAGGCTGAAATTACTTCATATTTAATGTATACACAGATTTTGTGGCTCAGATAAGTTCCAGTTCTGGTTAATTTCCTTACTCTGGCTGACATGTGGCATTGCTATGGCCTGCTTGTGGGTCAAATCTGGCAAACAGGAGCGGTCCGCCCAAGGGCCATCATTCCACGCTGCATGTGGGCCAGATCATCTTTCCACGGGTGCTAGATGTGGGCCGGATCTGGGCCGACACAATGTTGCTATGTGGGAAGTAAACACTGCAAGTATTACTTACATGATAATTGATAAATAAATATATTACACTGTAAAACCCGACAAGTAAACTTAACTCAAACCGTTTGAGTAAACAGATTGCCTTGATTTAAACCATGTAAGTTTTAAAACTTTGCATTCAAGTAATTAAGTGATTAACTAAGTGCTGATTGAGAATTAGTGCTGAACAGCTGCTGTTAACAAACAGAATCACTGAAGAAAAGATAAACACATAGAAGAAAAATGTATGTGTACAAAATGTTTAGAAAATCATTTTTATATTAACTGATTATCACAGAACCACTGGCTCTTAGTGTCATTTTTACTAGAATCACTTCTACTAATTACACAACACCTACTTCATCAGAGCTTAGACTCCGTACAGATCAATAACTGTGGATAATAATGAATAATTATCATGACCAATATAAAATATAACAACCTACACCTAGATACAGATTAACACCTGATGGCATGTTTTCTGGGCTTTTGAGTTACAACTAATTTGTTTTAGAAACACACGGTTATAACAGCCAGAGAAAAGACTAAGACAGAAATCAAGGGTCAAGAGCCCAACTAAAGCAAACACTGATCTCTAACATGGTTACTTCAAATGAAACAATAAATCAACATCTAAACCTTAGTTCATTTTCAATAAGATCTCCTGTAGACGTCTGACAGAAATAAAGTCAGTCTGGTTATTAATAAGTGGAGCTGGTGATGCTGTTTGTGGGGTTGTTTAATCAGATCTTGAGAGATTTCATGTGTTTTATTTCAGTTGATTTCATCTAAGGCTTTTTCTGAAGCAGTGGCGTAGCCACGGGTGTGCCAGGGTGTGCCGGTGCCACCCACAGTGGCAGCTGGCACACCTAAAAATAGATGCAGAATTATTTTTTATAGTCTCAATAAAAAATGTTTACTAAACTTGGGCTATTGTTGTTTACTTAGAATATATTTATATATTTAAATCAACCCTTTCACGCGTAAATTACAAATATTTTAACTGACCCCTTGTTTCCATGGCGACGCGTCATGGTTGTCACGTGACACACCGCAGCCACTAACAGATTTATAGGTATTCGTTTTATTTAATTTTTTATTTTTTATTAAAATATATACACAAACTTGCTTACTATGTCAACTATCTGATATTCCGATTCTTCGTTTAAAAACCTTTATAAATTATCTTGATCTATAACGAGTTAAGCGCTGCAGTTCAGAGTCCTGTCAGCCGGATTTAACGTAAAGCACTTGAATTCCCCAGTTTCTCCCGAAATACATGAAAGTAAGTGGCTGTTGAACTGGACGAAGAATAGAGTAAACTTTATTGTTCTGCTATGTGTGTTTGATATATGAATAAAACATGTCGGCAAATTACATTTGATTCGATAGTTTTTGCTGCTTCCATATACATTAATGTATTTGTTAATGTATTGGTTTACTGGTGATTATGTATATTTAAATGTATGAAACCTAAAATAAACATTATGTGGTTGAAAACACTGCATATTAATTGTGATATATGACAAGAGCTGAGCGCGTCCGTCTCTGGCTCAGTGCCAGCTGACACGCGAAAGCTGTTTGAATCTGGCAGTTCTGTGATGCCACTGATCATTCTAAATCACACTCTCAGGGGCACAGAAATAAGACTCCAATATAATGCTAAAAATGTTAAAATGTAATTCATATTTTAAATTATTTTTGTTAAAATATATCTGCCGACATTCGGACTGCCAACCAATCAGCAAACTGCAGCTGACTGTGACCCCATCAGTCTATGATATAAACAGATAATTTTTGATTGCACATTGCTAGCTAGCAATATGTCGCAGAGCTCCTTTCTTATTTTTTTTTTTTAGCAAAAAACCTTGGCTTGATGGACAGCCGGCCACAAGGCCTAACGTTACACCTGATGAGGATGTTTCTCCCTCCCCGGTCCCACTCCCAACATCAACAGACAGTGTTGCCAGATTGGAAATGTCCAAGTATCGTACCAGAAGTTCAAAATGATCGTATTTGGAAGAAAATTATTACATTCAACAATTAACTACATTTTGACACGACCTGCAAATTACCACTAGGAGTATGGTTGGACGGAAGAAGGGCGACAAAAATACTATCCCATAATTTTGCACAGTAATCTGATAATAAATGTGGCACACCCAGATTTTCATATGCACACCCAGTCTCTTTTCTGGCTACGCTACTGGTCTGAAGTCAGTTGTAGTAGTTCTTGTGTTTCTCTTTTCTTCAGTGATTCTGTTTGTTAACAGCAGGTGTTCATCACTAATGCTCAATCAGCACTTAGTTAATCACTTAATTACTTAATTGCAATGTACATCATCTTTCAGTGAACTCAACTGAATTAAGTTCAGAGTACTTATAACTGTTATTTTTTTCAACTTAAATGGTTTAAGGCAATCGGTTTCCTCAAATGGTTTGAGTTAACATAACTTGTCAGGTTTTTAAGGATATCGGTTTACTCAAATGGTTTGAGTTAAGTTAACTTGTCGGGTTTTACAAATACAAAGTAAATTAAAAAATAATTTTCACTGTATACATTAAATATAGATGATTCTTATTGAAGTTAAAAAGTGATTTTTAATCAAGAGAGTGATTTTCTCCTTTTCTTTTGTTTGATTAATATTTATGAGGCAGTCGGCGGATGGAGGTTTAAACTGTTGATGTAAGATCTGACGTATAGATCTTATGATCTTACACATCTGTATTTCTCCCAATTGTTCAAGTTCACTTCAGACAAAACCGAATTTACATGAATGGTCTCCAAGACTGATGTTTTGACTGAACTTTTCCTATAAGTGTGTACAGGCCTGTAGCTGGGGTTTACGGGTGAAGGTTGTACCAGTGGGCCCTGTTTGAAACTGTTTAATGTGTTTGTTCGTTCTATTTGTTTATTTGTTCTTTTTACACAGTGTTTAAGTTTTTTTAAGTTTGTTGGTGTCCAGGTACAGAAACTCAATAATCAAATGTAAAATAGCACTGGATAGTCTTCACTGTAAACATTAAATATAAAATCAAACCAAAATGTATTCAGACACCTTCAACATTTCTCACATTATCACAGTTCATTTGCTATAGTTTAGAAAATGGTATTAAAATTAGGGCTGTCAAAAATAGCGCGTTAACGACGTTAATTAGTTGTTTGTTGTTAATTACGTCAAATTTTTTAACGCATTTCACGCATGCGCAGTGTGACAAATTATTCAGGTCAGGAAAGTCTCGTCGATCTCTGAATTCTTAAGATAGTAAAAAACAGCGGCGAGCGCCGCGACGAAAACACAGAAGCAGCTTAAGGTTTTATCCCAGTTACTCTCAAATACATTCATGCCAAGCTCTATAAACAGAGACGACTTTGGTAGTTGATACGCTGGAGCTTCTTCCTGTTATAGCGTCCTGTGTTTCACACTGCGCATGTGCAGAACGCCTACATGCAATGCAGCGAAAATTACAGCTGGAAAGCATATGCATTTTTCCTTGGTTTCCTTGGTCTGTAGTTAAATGGCATGGTTTGATATAGTGCTCAGGTAAATTTGATCTAAGTAAATGTTAAACTTTTGAAATTCAGAAAAAAAGAACCACATATTGATGAATCAATACATGAAAATTATGTATCTGTGCAACTGTAACTGTTGAATATGTAGCTAAAAAGGGAGGGGTGCAAAAATGCACAAATATGTAATTAGCCTTAAGGAGTCAGCATTACAGATTTAAAAATGATTAAAATACTTATTTTCTTGCAGAAACACCCATAGCAACAAACAGGATAATAGCTTACTCACCATAGACAGTGAGACTGAAGATGTTGAGTGGGATCTTTGAGCTTTTTCCGGTGACTGTATAATTTCCAGAGTCTGTGATTGTGATGTTTGTGATGGTCAGAGATCCAGTCTGATCCAGCTTCAGTCTGTCTCTGAATCTCCCTTCAGCACTATCATTATAAACACTGATCTTATTGTCCTTCACATTGAGTTTAGCTATCATAATGTTGTTAAATTTCCACGTTATCTCCTCGTCTCCCTTTATTTCAGTAAGATTAGAGTTTAGACGAACTGATTCTCCCTCCGTCACTGACACCGACTTCACTGAATCAACTCCAAACACACCTGATGGAAAAACACAAAGAATTACTCAGAGTTTGGAGATTTACCAGATTTTTTGTCAAATTAAACTAATTAATAAATTGTCAATGTAAAACAATTCCTTACTTCACTAATTTCAGTGTACAGTTCAATACTATGCAGTAAATTTAACCATTTGATGAGATCAATATATGATATGACATATATGACAATAGGCCTATAACAAATATTGTGAACAAAGATATTTGTCTATAGTCTAATAAAATGTAATGAAAACAGAGAATGGGTTTATATGTGGACAAACAATACAGATATTAAGTCATAAAGATACTTACCACTCAGACTCCATAAGCACAAACAAGAGATTTTAAACATGCCATATATTTTCTTTTGCATTTTGCTTAACGGTTTTAAATAAAAGCAGTTCCTAATGTTGAAAATGAAGTCACAACAGAAATCTTATAATAAACATTTGAACACTGAAAGCGATAGAGGAGCTGTAGAGGACAGTGCTGTGAAGAGGTTTGGTGAAACTCTACTGTCAGCGTGAAGAAACTCCTCTAGATAGCACCTCCCTTCACAGACTGTAGGCTATATGACCTTTTACATATGTTTACATATGTACATATGTTAAACCTGTACAATATACCTATTTTAGAAATTAATTTTATTACTAACAAGTGCTGCAACAGCTTAAGGTTGCCTAGAACACCTCGGGACGTGACAAAGCTAAATGAATTTCAGTCAGAATTAACATGAGTGCTTTGATTATAGCGACGCTGAAATAAAACGGGGATCAGCTTACTGTCAAGGATTTGTTATGTTATCCAGTATGTACAGTGTTAAAGATTATAATTGGTATAATGGTCGATGTACGTTTAATAAGAATTGCTGACTGTTCTTCTCACTCCCTCCAGTTCAGTATTTTAAATGGTTGCTTTGTAAGATTTGGAAATGATTTCATATTATGAAATTGACAAATTACTGACAAACAGTTCTAGGCTGATGAGTTGTGCTCATTAACAATATTTCAGTGGAAGGCAGTTTAGACTGCTAGATTTACATAGACAGAAAAATTTGAAAAAAAAAAATGTTTAAAAAATAATTTAACAGAAAGAAGAATAATAATGGAGAAAGCAAACTTTCTAATGACATGAATTAAACTTTCACATTTTATATACTAAAGAGAAATTGAAACTCAAGGGCAGTGGTAGTCAATGGTCAAGGCCTGACCCACATCACATTTTGTAAAATGATATTTTATTAAACAACAACAACAACACAATAAATGAACAAAAATATGTTTTATATTTGATCCACACCACACTTTCCAAAGGTAAGTTTCATGTGGACTTTATACATGACTTAAAAACCTATAATGTATTAAAGAAAAAAATGCACCGGTGTCAGGTTGTGTCTTATATATATTATATTATATATATTCTTTCATACTCTAATAAACTAATAAAACAGGAAGGAATTTAAAAACTGTAAGCTACATCTTGTAAAACCCAACAATCTGTCAACAAGCAAAAGTTTTTATTCAGATAACTAGAGATGTACAGATCAATTCCTCACTGAGCGGGAATCTATGAGCCTGCAGGTTTTTAAGTTATGACTTAAAAACCTATAATGTATTAAAGAAAAAAATGCTCTGGTGTCGGGTTGTGCTTAACTGTCTTGGGCAAAATAACACATAATGAAACTATATACAATGCTGTTTATATTTCTCCTGGCTTCAGTTCTTCCATCTTCCCTTATTATTTCAGATTAGTGCTAAATTGAAGACACATGCCAACTCCTGAAACACTTTTGAATTATTTATTGTTTTAATTCATAAGAAGGAAGCACAGACATCTTTAAAATGTATGCCTGACCCACACTAGAAAATATAAATGTCTACTAACTTAAAACTAAATATTCTAACTAATATAAGCAATACTTTGTCAAATTAAATGATTTCTATTTAAGCCTTGATTGATGTCATGTACATTTAATTGTGAGCTTTTTAATGAATTTATATTATTGTGAATGTTTTGTCCTGTTGAATTTTTTTTCTCTCTTTTATGCATTGTTTCTATTTAATTTCCAATGTGGTGATGTTTTTAGTATGAACAGAAAATACTTTAAACAATAGAATCACATCATTTTGTCTTAAATATAACGGTTAGTAAAAAAAATTGATATTAATATAACTATATTCTTTCATACTCTAATAAACTAATAAAACAATTTAAAAACTGTAAGCTACATCTTGTAAAACCCAACAATCTGTCAACAAGCAAAAGCTTTTATTCAGATAACTAGAGATGTACAGATCAATTCCTCACTGAGCGGTAATCTTTGAGCCTGCAGTTATCTTACAACAACAACAACAATTATTATTATTGATTATCTTATTAATCACAGTGTATGTTGTAAGGCATATGCTTTGAAAAGCTGTTTTAGAATGACTTGTATTGCGAAAAGTGATATAATCAACTGACAAAAAAATAAAAAATGGGAGTATACATTCTAAAAAAGATTTTTTTGTCATAAGATATTTACAGTAATTCAAGAACATATCCACTTTCCTGATTGTCTTTTTATTTAGTTTGACATTGATGTCTGCTCTTGTTGAAGACTTCTGGATCTGATGTCATAAACAAGAACAGCCACAGCAGCCACGCCCACCAGAACAGAGAGAGCCAATCGGATCACAGCTTCAGTAGAACCACAAAAGTTGATAAGGTGATCTGAGAGAAGAAATAGGCAGCATTAAAAAAATAGAAATATGATTTATTTAGTTTGTTTGTGTGCGCCACTGAAGTACCTGAACATGTCTGACAGAGTTCAGTGTTGTTGAGATGTTGAGTCTGGTTTCTGATGGGATTGTTCACCACACAGCTGTAGAAATCATCCAGACACTCCAGATGTAAAGAAAGACTTCTGCTGAGATCAGACACACTGATGATGGAAAATAAACTGTTGCCTTTGTACCAGGAGAGAGTCACAGCACTCACATTCACCACTGAACACAGGAATGAACAATATGATGAAGATGAGGATGATGATGATGATGATGATGATGATGATGATGATGATGATGATGATGATGATGAAGATGAATTTTGTGGAGAGTCTCTGGTGATGACAGGAACAGGCAGATGAGCTGAAAACGTGAGGGGATAAATTTAATTTAGTTGAATAAAAATGCTATAATAACTGTCTGTCAAATGATATTTACATGTTAAATGAAGTTGCAGAGCATGTTATAGAATGTTGAAAACAAAGTTACAAGAAAAATATATATAAAATTATGAGAATAATGCACATGAATATAAATCTATCATCACAGGATTGTTTATTATTTGACAATATTCTTAATAATTTTAAAAGAGATTATTGTCAAAAGATGTGTATGAAGTAATTCTCTACTCACTGTAGACAGTGAGACTGAAGATGTTGAGTGGGATCTTTGAGCTTTTTCCGGTGACTTTATATTCTCCAGAGTCTGTGTTTCTGGTGTTTGCGATGATCAGAGATCCAGTCTGATCCAGCTTCAGTCTGTCTCTGAATCTCCCTTCAGCACTATCATTATAAACACTGATCTTATTGTCCTTCACATTGAGTTTAGCTATCATAATGTTGTTAAATTTCCACGTTATCTCCTCGTCTCCCTTTATTTCAGTAAGATTAGAGTTTAGACGAACTGATTCTCCCTCCGTCACTGACACGGACTTCACTGAATCAACTCCAAACACACCTGATCAACAAACACACATGGGAACTTGGAAATTTCAGATTTTGAGTTGTTGTCTTTTTTAAAACTATTTAAAAAAAAAAGAGAAAAAAAAAACTAATTTTCACTTATTTCAATGTATAATTCAATAATATGCCATGAATTACGCACTTTAATGTAATGGCTGAGAAAATAAATAAATAAATAACATCCTGAACAAAGATATGTTTTAAGTTTTAAGTCTTCTAAAACATTAAAATGAATGATGAAAATAATAAAAAAAATTATACGTATGTGGATCAATGATAATATTTATAATATGGTGAAATGAAACCATAAAATTACTTACCACTCAGACTCCATAGACTCAAACAGAAAAAAAGCATGCTATATTTAGGCATTTCGCTGAACGGTTTCAAATAACAACGGTTCCTATTTTGTAAAGGCTATTTAAACACAAACAAAACGCAAGACAAAGCCTAGGCTAACTATCGTAATAAACGCTGGACGTTTTGTAATAAAGCGCCAGAAGAGCTGAACGGGAAAAGGGCAGCTGGTCTGTTGTGAAGGGGCTTGGTCAAACTCTTCAGTTTGAAACACCTTCTGTGTTATGCTACCACTTGCTGACAGTGCCGATGTGCCGAATTCCGTAGGTGTGTTCCATTCGACAGGGTCCCTACGGAGTGTTCACTGCTCCCTACTCCCTGAGCATTGTAGCTATATCAGTTGAAGTGGACTTCATTGACAATAACCGCTCATTTGTAACGCCCTGCAAACTTCATCAAAGAAAGTCACCGATGGTGTCGCGCAGATTATGATATAACATAAATATATAGGACTACATTCATATTTCAATTTTTATTTACAATCACATTTAAAATATGTACACTTTACAATAAAAAACATTGAGTAGCCTACTATATAATGAAAAACGTATGTTTATTGTACACTTTCATTTACTATTGCTGCTATTACTTGACTATTAACAGAATTGAAGCTCTGCTGTAACTGTATTGCAAATATGAAAATAAACTTTTATTTGGTTAACTGTGTATAGCCTATATGTGTTTTTAATGAATGTTCATATAATTGCATTATACATATAATTGCAGATTATTCACCCTCTAGCAAAGGTTTAGGTGTAGGTGGGGGAGGGGCTAGGATTAGGGGTGGGGTTTGGATTAGGTAGCGACTTCAACGAGGTGATGCATAATCTGGCAATGGTGCAAAATTCGGCACAAAATCAAATTTGTCAAAATCAAACGCATTTAATATGTGTCCAATCTCATGCAAGTGCCGTTTTTTTTCTTTTGCTTTACTACATTATCGTCAGGGGAGGTCAACAGTATAACATCCTTATTAAAAGTCCGATGGTATTTTGTCCTTGGCCTCTAAAAACAAACACAGTTTAACAAAAAGAAAACTTTAATTAACCACATTTAAATTACTTGACATCCTTAATTCTGAAAATGCCTAAACTCAATAGGGGGACTGGGACTTAGTTGGGAACAGATTTTACATTTTTTAACTATAGAGGCAGGACATTTTACTCTCTCACTCTCTCTGTCTGTGCGTGTAATTTGCATAGCGTTTGGAGGCTAGAAGTGAAATTGTGAAATTCTCACCTTTTTCTAGAGCGAGACTGCCAATTAACTTACTGCTGGCGAGTGTGATATCATGGTCCGGCGGATGATGTTTGTTGGCATCGTTTGCGTGTTATTGAAGCTTTGTATGCCAGGGTTCGAAGGCTAAAACAAAGTGCGCGTTAGTAAATGTTATTTTTTATGTATGCGCAAGTGTTTTATGGATTTAATGCATTTAAAGTTTATATTTATGTGTTTAATAGGTGTATATGCACGGATCAAGTTTATATGTATATGCGAGTATGTGCAGGTGTGTTTGTATGCAGTGAGTGTACCCCACATGTGACCCACATAGCAAACTGACTTGGCCCACATGCGGCCTCAAGGTGACACTCCTGACCTCCTGTCGGCAATGGCAAACAGTATCACCAGCTCCACTTACTAATAACCAGACTGACTTTATGTCTGTCAGACAGCAGCTGTTCATCACTAATGCTCAATCAGCACTTTGTTAATCACTTCATTTCTTAAATGCAAAGTTTTAAAACTAACATGGTTTAAAATCGAGGCAATCTGTTTACTCAAACGGTTTGAGTTAAGTTACTTGTCAGGTTTTACAGTGCAATTTCTTTTGTCTAATTTAATTTAAATTTACTCAATAAAATTTAACAGGTCAAGTTACATGTACTTATTCATGTTTTTTTTTCTTTTCTTTTTTTTACTTAACTTCGTTAAGTATATTTATAATTTCCAAATGTGTGAAATTTACTAGAAAAATGCTTGTGCAAAAACTTGCCAAATAAAAATTAAGTAAATTTCCTTATTGTTTTTTTTTTCAGTGTAGATTGTGTGTACATTAAAGCATGTCACAAAATTTATAAATGCGATCATAGTAATATACAAGGTATGAAATATTAAAATTCCCAGACAGCAATATATTGTTGGCCCAGATCCGGCCCACATCTGGCCCATGTGAAATCCATTTGGGCCGGATCTGGGCAGACTGCTTGCTGGGTCACATTTGGGTCATATTTGGGAATTTTGCTAGGGACATACTGGATCACTCCCTTATTGATGATTACAATCAGCAGGTAGGCTAGGCCCTTTTGTGGACTCCAGGAGCCGTTCTTAGAGGGCGGGGGGGGGGGGGGGGGTACTGACCTCTGGGTTTTGCACTTTGTGGGTGAAGTCTGTGTGTTAGCGATGGGATCCGTTCCTTTCAAAGAGACGTTCAAAATAACGGCTCTTTTGGCTCTTTTTAAATATTTAGTCAGTTTTAAGAAGCCAGCTTGGAGGCATCTCAGTTTAATAATTACTGGGAGGAAAAATGAGGTGAGATTTGTAGTCAAATAATTAAAACTCAGATATCACACACCAATATCTGAGTTTGAATTATTCTGAAATATTGATTATTACCTCGTTTGTCATGTGTGGACTATATTCCATAGGGTTGCACAAATCCCTCTGCTTAGACAGTGACAGTATTTAAAGTAGATAAAATTAGAATAAATAAAATGGAAATGTCTACATACTACATACTATTACTACTGTAAACTTTGCAAATAGGACATTAGCCCCTTCAAGTCAATGAACAATAACAAAGTGGGCTGCAATGAACATGCACAACTAATAACTAATATCATCACGCTATAAAGGGTTTGCCTGCGCTGGGTGCGCCCCTCCCCCTATAACTGTTCTGTCTCGCGGAGGAGCTCATTTGTGTGCATCTGTGTGAAACACGCATAGGAAAAAAGAACGACAGAAAGAACGGCTCCCGTCCAGCCGCGACTCGGCTCCCATTGTTCATGTTTATGAGCCGTTCAAAAGAATCGGTTCGTTCGCGAACGTCACAACTCTACTGTGTGTTACGCGTCAGCACTGATTAGTTTGTGGGCGTCTCCATTAATTATCATCAGCTCTCATCCCGATATAATGGCTTGTCTAGCGTCTTGTGTTTGTGAGAGCGTTGTTTCCTGTTTGTAACCCGTGCCTTGGTTTCGTGTGTGTTTCTGTGTTGGACGTCGGTGTCTTCCCTAGAACCCCGTCCACTCTTCGCAACCACCATCCAGCAACACAACTTACCTTCGGCTCGCTTACCCGCAGTTCCTGTGTAACCCTCTCCTGCTGCCTACTCACCTCCGCCTTCCGGATTCATCACTCCTCACCACCATCTTGGCATTCCTCCCAGCTATTTGTGTTTCAGTTTTGTATTGTTTCATTATTCTCATTAAACATTATTAACCTCGCACTTGCTCACATGGTCGTCACATGGTATCGATCATATTAGTGTGCACATTTCATATGTATTTTTGAACATCCAGTAGTATGTGTATTTTACAGGTGTGTATGCACGTGTATTATGCATGTTTTGATAAGCAAAGTTTGATTTAAATCCTACGCGGCGTCTTCTATCGCCGCAGTGGCGTATTCCCAGTGTTGGGAAGTAACTAGTTACATGTTACGGGTTTTACGTAATTTAATTACACAATTATTGTAACTGTAATTAGTTACAGTTACTACGAAAAAATTAGTAAATTACAGTTACTTATTAAATTTTTTACGATTACAAAGGGGATTACATTTGAATATTTACACACATCCACATACAGATTTAACTGATTTCTTTCCCAAATTGCACTGACTATTCTGAGACATACCGTCCTAATAATTTCCGGGATGCGGAAACACAGTCTGGTTCGTAGAATCTAGTCATAAAAACGGAATGCCTAACGCGGACGGAATATCCCACATTTTGGATGACTAAATCAAAAGTAGGTCAGTACACTTGAATCAAAACATGACATGGACTAGTGTCTGTGAATATTAAGCCCCAAAAATGCAATATATGACTTCCACATTCTGCGTGTCTGTGGAAATCAGGCGCGGATTGGACACCGGGAGAACCGGGACAATTCCCGGTGGCCTGGCAGACGATTTTGCCCCACTATTTAATATCATTATTGTATAATTGCCTGCCGAATGTACTAAAGCGATCATTTGCGAATCCGCCATTTGATAATTAAATCTCTAATAAGTTAAGAAGTGTTAGTCATGAGTCATGACTCGCGCGCTCTCCGCGCCTCCGCCAAACGGTTTGGATCAGACTCCGAGTAATCAATGAGAGAGAGAGAGAGAGAGAGAGAGAGAGAGAGAGAATAGAGTGGACAGCTGGAGCAGAGAAGCAGAACTCCTGTTCAGGGTTTCAGGTCAGTTTCATCTGTAAAGATGCTTTTTTGTCTTTGTTTTGTTATTTAATCAAGCAGCAGCACGTTGCTCAGTCATCACTCAAAATACTATATAAAGGACATCATTATTATCTGTTGTAATGTTACAGTAGTAATTTAGCTGAAAAAAAATTCAGGGGGAGCTATGACAGACAACAACACAACCCTTACGAAAATTAACATTTTAATATTTAACTAAAAATACAGAGAAAATTGTTACTATTGTTTAACTTTGATAACCAAAAATGTAAAATTATTTTACAAATGTATTTATTTAAAAATAAATACAAATCCATTTGCAAAAAAAAGAGGTTATTTTACTTTTATATAGGCTAATAAAAGCATGGTAATTTTTTGGAAGGGAAAAACATGACTCGTGTACAGTATTAGGATTTTTCTATAAATATATTGTAGTATAGTAGAGTATTGTATTGTAAAGTACAGTTTTGTTCAATCTTGAGGATTAAAGTCATGAGAGAAATGGATAACAGGGCAAAATAAAGAGACTGAAGAGAAAAATGGAAGTGAAGGTGCAGTTCAGGAGAGAACTTTTAATTATTTTGCATGTCCCAAATTAAAGATTTAAACCTTTTTTATGTCAGGTCCATACAAAAAATAGTTTTGTCCGTGAATTTGTTTGTATGAGTTTGAATTTTCCAGTCTGAATTTTTTTCCCAGTCCGCCCCTCCTGTAAATTAATGGCAAAGACATGGTTTCATTTACTACACATAGGCCTACTGAAGCTCGCAGTGTTTTCAACCTCTGCTGCCTCAATATAGGAGTACACGAGCACATAAACATAATTTCTAGAACTGCTCTGTGTCACATCATGTGCATTTTACTTATTTTGAGAAAACTATCATCATATACAAAGAGACAGCAGTTTAAAAAAAACACCAATGTTTCAGGAGTTTATTACACAGAATACGTCACATGCTTATTAGATAACTGTATTTAAGTTGATGTATATGCTTTTATTTATTATTCTTTAATTTTCACAAATTCTCAAAAGTACTCAAAAGTAATTAGTTACATTACTTTAATAAAGTAATTGAAAAAGTTACACTACTATTACATTTTAAACAGGGTAACTTGTAATCTGTAACCTATTACATTTCCAAAGTAACCTTCCCAACACTGCGTATTCCGCACCTCAGGCACATATCGTCGCCTACAACTTTTCTTACATGGATGATAGTTATGTCTCTATTCTTTAATTTCGGGTTTACACATTGCTGTATTCCTGACTGCTGCGTGTTCTGCCACCATGCCAAAAATCCAGCTTGTGTGTTCCCATTTTAATTTGTGTCTACCTATCAAATTCAAAGGGTTCTAAAACATTTAACATTCTTGAGTCTGTGGTAATTAAGGTATATTTAAAAGTTTTTTTTTTCATTGTTGTCGATATTTGTGTCTCTAATGCGATGATGTGTGTTTGACCTCTGCCCTGTTACTTCTTAAATGTTGTAACATTTGCAAATACATTAAACCCCACTATTTCAGTGTTATTTCCTGATCTTCATTGTTGTTGGATTTTAACAGCAGCTTGCATCCTTTATGTTGCATTACTGCCATCTTCTGGAGTTAATTCCTAAGCAACATCTCATATTTTCATCATTCGTCTTTCTGTATGTATAATATATATAAATATATAATTTAAAATAAAAAAGTAGGCCTTTATCGGGTCTGATGTGCACCTTATTTGTGATTACAAATTTGAAACACTTGACAGCAAATTGTATTGTTTTCATATCTCGCATAACACCAGTTTAAATTCTATACCTCTTTGTACAATTTTAATGCAATACTTGTCTTTCATTTTCATCTTCTACATGTAGTACAAATTCAACTGTCTCTTCTTCACTGCAATGGCTGCACAACGTCCACAAAGGGGAACATTGCAAAAAATATAATAATAATAATTAATAAATATTATTACGTTGTTATTATTCCTAATTTAAGAAAAAGTTTGTGATAATTAATATGTATGGATTGTTACGCCAAGTTGGTGGAACAGTCGAATTTTTATTTGCCTTTTTCGTATTGTCTATAATATAGATTTTCGAGAGAGAGAGAGAGAGAGAGAGAGGGAGAGAAAGAGAGAGAGAGAGAGAGCGAGAGAGAGAGAATTTTATGCTCTATTGAAGCAGCAGATGGCGGTAATGCTCTGTTTTATTTTGCAGTACACTCTAAAGAAGAAACCTTCCATATCAGAAGGTGGCGGTAATGCACACTTAAAAGTTGTTTGCCAACCGCCATTAAAAGGAAGAAGAAGAAGAAACCGGTTATCCGCCATTACATCCGAGTATCCACCATTACAGTCTTCTGTGTTTCGCTACAGTCTTTCGGATTTGGAAACGCAGAGCTTCTTATTCTTCTTTAGTAGCGTATAAACCATTATTAGTCAATCAATCAATCTTTCACAATCGGTATACCTCTCTGTTGGTTGGTTTGTTCAGTCGTCGCTTTTATTTCCTTGTCGAGTGGATGGGTGTGGTTCAGAAACAGTCAACCAGAATAATAGCTATCGAGATCCAATTTTGCTGGAATCTACAACATCATGAAGACCTTATTGATGTATTTTCAGGTTGTTCTACTGATATGCGGTAAGTGTGCGATTTCATTTTTAAAAATCACTTTTGGTTTCACTTTGACGTCGAAATAGTGTTCAGTAGAAGATTTGGACATGCTCTCGTCCACTATTTAAAATTAGAGGAGAGAAGGGGCGGAAGTACCATTTTTTCAGATTTTAATAAATAAAGGTTTAGAGTTTAGACATGTTCACTTTGAACGTTACACATTGTTACTTTACTCTGTCTGTCTTTCTGGCCCCTCACTCTTAGCATATAATGTTGGGCCCTGTCCCAAATTGAACTAGTGATGTCCGAATCACGAACGAATTGTTCAATTTAACCGGTTCTTCTTAGTGAACCGGTTGAATCAGTTCACCAAATCGAACTGAATCGTTTTAAACGGTTCGCGTCTCCAATACGCATTCATCCACAAATTGCTTAAACTGTTAACTTTTTTTAACGTGACTGACACTCCCTCTAAGTCAGAATAAACCAATATCCCTAAGTAATCGCTGATCTATATATATGACTGGATCGCTCATCACGTTCTAAACTGCCAGCAGACAGTGAAGTCACCGGAAGTGTTCGATCCGCCATTTTACTAATCCCTACCAGCAGAGAGCACCATTGAGTTACATTCAAACCGCTGTCCTAAAATCACTCAAATCATTCAAACGGTACTCGTTTTTATCTTATGTGTAATAAATGAATGTTTACTTAAGATGTTATCTGCAGTGTTTATGGTCTTTTGGGGCAGGAGAAGTGATATATTTAAATCGTTTAGGTAGGTGGGTGTGTCTGCTGCGCACTGATGAGACAGGTAACGTTAACGATCCAACACAAAATATACCTTATTTCTTTATTAACCTAATTATTCAGGAATTATTAAACATCAACGTATTAGTATCAGAAATGGATTTTAATATATTACAATGAATAATACAATTATGTTGTTAATATTGCTCTATAATGAAATTAAAATCTTAACTTACTATCTGGGAAATAAAACTTTGTCTTTAAATCTGTACTTTATACTAGGGCTGAAACGATTCCTCGAGTTAACTCGAGTAACTAGATTACAAATAATGATCGAGGCAAATTCCTCTGCCTCGAAGCCTCTTTTAATTTATTTTCAATCTCACGTCAGGTTCTTTCGCAATTTTTTTTTTTTAATGTGACACATAGGGCTGGGCGGTATGGCTTAAAAAGAATCTCGATTTTAATCGATTTTTTTTCTATTTAAAAACAAACTAGAACCCACAAAGAAATTGCTCAAAACAAATGTACTCTTTATTTTGTTCTGATTTTCGCTTATGCAGTTTAATCTAAATTTCCCCTTTGTGCATAAGTGTAACAGGAAACAAGCCTCAAAACATGCTTGTAAACGAGATGGCAGGCACTGCCATTGTAAACAGTGCAAATGTAGCTTATCAGTTTTCTAATAACTTCAAACTTACAGTGACACAATGCACCTTCAAAATAAATTAAAATATAAATAAAAAATAAAATTGTGTGTCCCTCTTTGATAAACTGTAAACACTTTTGGTTAAATAAATGTAACAAAAATGACAAAATTAGATCTATTACAAAAACACATACTTGTCACCGTGGTATTTATAAAGTGCCAACAAAACTTTAAACAGTTTTCCTGAATCCCTGAAATTGTAGTTTTTTTTTTTTTTTGCGGGTGTGTGTGAACTGCGGTCTTGTTCTCTTCATTGAGAGGCACACACCTTCTGCAGAGCTGTGGTCCGTAACTTTTTTGTGTTCAAGATTTACAAAATGTATATAATAAGCGAGTACACCATGAATACATTTTCCAAACCGTGTTATTAGCCTGTCCTGAATCATTAGGGTAAACCTATAATTAGGGCCCGACCGATATATCGGCCGATATGAGCTAATTGCATTTAAATCGGCATTTATAACGGCCGATGAAACATGAGAAACAGAGTCTCATGCTTCACTCAAGTTATGAGTGTTGCATAGTTTGCCCACCAGAGGGAGCTCTGCATCTCCACAGTTGACAACAGCGCCAGAAATCCACTACAGAAGAAAGCGATCAGCCAAGCCAAGATGTACTGTTTTGACGGTGAGTCTGTCGTTCGTCATGTGAAATGATTTAGTTCATACACTGTATATAAAAACTGTGTGGTAGTTCTAGCTAACGGTCCTATCATTATCACTTCTAACTATTCTGTAACATCACTTACAGCCGCTAATGCATTGCTATATTAGATTAGCCACAAAGCTAATACCATGTTTATCAGTGGAAGAGCGCGAACATTAATAAGAGGTCAAACTATAACGTCAGCTTTAATGACGTTATGTTTCCCACATAATGACCGCGTAACTGTGGCAGGGGGGCGCGTGTAGTCAATGACTAGAAGTTATGTACAGCGTGCCTCGAAAAAACAACAACTGTTATGTTATTCTAACGCTAATATAGCTTCCTTTTTAGCAGGCCCCTTAAATGCTTGCTATTACCTTGTTTGAAGGTGGTTCTTCTCAAATTTGACAGCGGTGTGTTCATGACACTAACCATTCAACTTCGAATTGATTCCGTAATCTTCCGGTAACAGTAGGCTAACTTTACGTTCGCCAGCGCATGACGATGTTTTGATTCAGACTGCACAAAGAGAAGAGGAGAAGATATACGGGTCTGTTGTGAATGTGTCTGTGAGAGCAACTATAGTGTAGTTACAGTAACTACAGTAGGTGCGTCAGAAATGATTAAACCAGAGGGGTATGTAAATAAATGTGAGCTGAACAAGCGCTTTTTTCTTTCTTTTTTCTTTTTACAGATTGTTTCAAAGCAGCTTTACAGACATATAAGGAAAATGTAATAATATTGTTAAATATAAGTAGGTAATACCTATTGCTTGACAAATAAAAAAAAATATATATATATATATATATATATATATATATATATATATATATATATATATATATATATTTCTCATTTTGCCTATGTAGGAGATCCCTGTTTATTATTATTATAATTCTAATGATGACATGAGTAATGATACATGGTGATATTATTAATACACATGCTTATTCTTTCTCCTTCTCTCTTTCTGTCTACAGATGGCTGAAAAAGGTGAATGCTGTAGCAGCAAAGTGTGGGACTACTTCTGCAAATACTTTAACTTTAGTATTATAATTTATTTACAGTACACACACAGACTGTTAAAACCGGCTTCAACTGGAAGAAAGTAAAAGTGTTAAATGTTTAAAACCAGACTGTTTTTTGATCATTAAAAAAATATATACTTTTGATGTGCAATTGTTTAGTCATTGAGACTGTAATCTAAGGCTTTTTTTAACATAATCCCTTCTGGAAAATGGTTTATACAGCCCACATACATAGAACAGGCAGATATTTTGCTATTGAATGTTGTGTAAGGGCAGTTTATAGGAAATGGGTCTAATATCCAGTTTATTTTAAAAATCAAAATATCGGCTTATAAATTGGCTCTTTTCGAGTTAATATCGGCATCGGCCCCCAAAAATCCATATCGGTCGGGCTCTACCTATAATAAGTGTTTATATTCGGACTATTTTAGATTGCTTCGGGGGTACCGCGGCAGAGTAACCCAGTCCCGTTGTGATTCTTCATAGACATAAACAGAGAGAAGTAGCTCCGGCTACGATGTTCTTCCGCAAGACGCAAGCAGTTCTGTTTATTAACCGCTAGAGCGTCAAAAGTTACCGACTGCAGCTTTAAGATGCTGGAATAAATTTGTTGTGCTGCTTAGGGGTGCAATAGTATGTTCCTGCACAACCGGAGGCTGCAGATTCAGGACCGCAGATCTAGGACCGCAGTTCTAGGACCCTAGTTTTTCGTGACAGCGCCACCTACCGTACTGGAGGATATGGCGATGGCTGCAGTTTCAGGAACGCAGTTCTAGTACCCTGTTGGTTTAGTTTGCAGTCACGTTACTTTGTATATTGCATCAATATAATAATCTCAGTAGTATTTGTTTTTAAATGTGATTTTTGATTCAAAATGCAGCAGAGGTTAATTACTAAGTGTGCTTTGAGTCACAATTTTAAATTTAAACATGAATTTACACAAAATATAAATTAAATATCAATTTAGTAAAATTGATGTAGAACAATTGTAAAAAATGAAGAACCTTAAAAGTCTTAGTCTCTTGAATTATACAGTATATTGATTAACCTCCTTAAGGTGAATTAGCTCATTATCAGGTAAGTTAAAGTTGGAATCAGCGTATGGAGTCACTAAATTACAGCTGATAGTTTAAAAGTTGTTGAGAGGCAAGACAAGACACAAGAATGATTCAAGAATGTTTATTTATATATACATATATATATATACAGTACAGATCAAAAGTTTGGAAACATTACTATTTTTGATGTTTTTGAAAGACGTTTCTTCTGCCCATCAAGCCTGCATTTATTTGATCAAAAATACAGAAAAAAATGTTTATATTGTGATATATTATTAAATTATTAAAAGAATTGTTTTTACATTTATTATACTTTAAATTAACATTTATTTCTGTGATGCAAAGCTGAATTTTTAGGATCATTGTCACATGATCCTTTAGAAATCATTCTAATATGATGATTCATTATCAAAGTTGGAAACAGTTGTGCTGCTTAATATTTTTTCAGAACATGTGATACTTTAGTTTACTTTGTAATAAAAACTGAAAAAAAAAAGCTATGTTTTTAAAATATAAATATTTTGTAATAATAATATACACTACTGGTCAGTAATCTGGGGTCAGTAATTTTTTTTCTTCTTTTTAAATAAAATCAATACTTTTATTCAGAAAAGATGTGTTAAATTGATAAAAAGTGATAGTAAAGAAAATATACTATTAGAATATATATTATTATTAGAATTTTTTTTTTTTTTAAATAAATGCAGTTCTTTTTAACCTTTTATTCATCAAATATATTAGACAGCAGAACTGTTTCCAACACTCATAATAAATCAGAATATTAGAATGATTTCTAAATGATCATGTGATAGACTGGATGTTACATGTGACACTGAAGGCTGGAGTAATGATGCTGAAAATTCAGCTTTGCATCACAGGAATGAATTTAAGTATATTCAAATAGAAAACTGTTATTTTAAGTTGTAATAATATTTCACAATATTACTGTTTTTACTGTATTTTTGATCAAATAAATGCAGGCTTGATGAGCAGAAGAAACTTCTTTCAAAAACATTAAAAATAGTAATGTTTCCAAACTTATGGTCTGTACTGTATATATGTCATTTTTGCGACAACATCACAACAGCACCAAAGCGAACCCCTTTTCCATCAGTTGCTGCATGGATAGAATGGCTGTAGGCTTCAACTCTAGAGACAGAAAGAGATAAATAAGAAACATTTGTTTAACATATTCAACTGGAATATTATATATATATATATATATATATATATATATATATATATATATATATATATATATATATATATATATATATATATATGAAAAGTGAAAGTCCTTGCAGCATGTGGTGCATCTCTTCAATTCGGACAGGGATCTCCCTTTTTGGATTGTTATATGCATCTTGAAAAAGAGATAGCCTACTTGTTAGAATATTTTGAGATCATGAAAATATCCCTAGTGCCTTTTTTAATCATCTGTTCTACAATGAGCCTAACCAAATCCATAAAATCACTTCATATTGGCCATGCAGAACATGACAGAAACTAACACATGATATCAACGGACTGTATGTGGAGTAGACCTGCAGATTAGGCTAAATTGTAACAAGCTATTAAAATTGCCAAACGCCTCATTCATCATTGCAAAACAACAGGCTAACACATACTGCAACTAGGCAGTCAGTGCAGTTTAAATATGAAAGATATTTTCTAAATAAATATGGTAAAACAACGACTATTTGAGCCAGTATTCACACTAATACATTAAGCTGCAGGTAAATCTTACAAACCTTACATCAACCATGCTCTTGTCATCTGATAAGTTAAATTAATGTGCAGGCTAGGTTCACTTATAATATTTCGTCATTAAAACTCAACAAGGATTTATGAAATCATGGCCACGAATTAACGTCGTAGTAATTAATAAAACTAACTCCAAAATTCTTAATTTGGTGGGAATTAATTATTAATTCATAGTTAGCAGTTCTAACTATGTAAACTTCGCATCGTTGAAACGTTATAAAATAAAACTTAATTAAATATCGGTACTCACCGTCTGATTGCGGTCCACGTCGTCCATCTTTAATTAGTGTTGATCCAGTATGGTAGGTGGCGCTGTCACAAAAAAACTAGGGTCCTAAAGCTGCGGTACCAGAACTGCGGTCCTGAAACTGCAGCCTCCGGTTGTGCAGGAATACCCTTCTCTAGGGGTGTGCCGGTACTAGTACCCATAGACATGTATAGAAAGGCTAGATGGCTCAAGGCGGAGTCAGCTGTGTCGTCACTTGGCGGCCATCTTAGGTCAGGAGACTGCGCTGCTGCTCCCTGCTGCTGTGGACGGAAGGTGAGTGACATATGCCAACTAAAATGCTCGTAACTTGCTGAATTCTTGACGGATTTACAAACGGTTTGGTTTATTACAAACCTTATTAACGTGGCTATGATTTGTGCTGATGCCGATGTTTAAATTGTAGCTTCACGTTTTGAGAAACGCTTAACATTGCAGCGTAGCTGTGTGTTTCATGGCTGCCCTCTACTCTAAAGTGATACCACAGTCGACATTTTCAATTATTAACAGGTTTACTGAGACCAACAACGTTTCTTGACAACCTAATCTTTTGTCTAAATGTCATTTTGTGGATGTGGTTGTATTTATTTGCTGGCTAGCAGTGAAGAGGTCGTAAGTGAGTCACCAAGCAATTGTAAATTGGTGGGAGAGGCAGGGTTAGTCTTTCGTTTCAACATAGCTTTGAGTTACACATGATTTCCAAGTGGTTTGGTTTCTTAAAAACATCTTTACATTTGGATTACTTTGTTGGTTTTTTTGTTTACAGAACTTCTGATTACGCTTGTGGAAAATGAGAGGAGGAGAGGGAGGGAGCTGTATTGATTATATTGTATTGATGGAAAGAGTTTTGTGTCCAATTGTGTCTTACCGTTTTTTTTTTTTTTTTGTATATTTTGTATATTTTTTTTGTAAGTTTTTTCTAATTGTGTGCCTTTGGACCTAAGTAAAAAAACAAAAAACAAAGACCCATCTCTTTTCTCTTTATTTTACAGAATGGCAACTTGAGACAGATTTATATTATACATAAATTTACACATGTATTTAATAATGTAAATATTAGTAATAAACTAAATTGCACTATTTCATGTTTCATGTACCTTATAAATATTGGCATCATTACTGTGTGTGTGTATGGGTATACCTAGTACTTTACCTGTCTAGTCTACTTAATATACTATTTTCTTAATAAACTCCGTGGCTATAATTTTTCACAAGTATGCAGTTAAATAGCCGCATCCCTGAAGTTTATGACACACCAAGCCGTTTGAAAATCGGTTGAAAATTGAGCAAAATATAGTTATTTCAGCACTACATGCACAATAGACTTTAATGTTATAACTGGACGAGCGGTCCTGTCCTAAGATGGCCGCCGTGTGACGTCGTCGGGTCCCATTGGCTCTCAGCGCCGGTAAGCTATCTAGCCTTTCTATACATGTCTATGCTAGTACCGGTACCGAACGGTTATGCATGTGTCCGTCAGCAGATGTCGCTGTTTTACTGTTATAAATGTTTTTTGTTTTTTTTTGTTGTTAGCATAACCGTTGCAAATAAAAATAAATTTTATATTTAAATACGTTTTAAAAATATGCTACACTGTAAAACCCGACCAGTAAACTTAACTCAAACCGTTTGAGTAAACAGATTGCCTTGATTTAAATAAACCATGTAAGTTTTAAAACTTTGCGATTAAATAATGAAATGATTAATTGAGTGATAATTGTGAATTAGTGATGAACACGTGATAACCTGACTGACCTTATTTCTGTCAGACGTCTACAGAAGATCTTATTGAGAATGAACTAAGGTTTAGATGTTGATTTATTGTTTCATTTGAAGTAACCATGTTAGAGATCAGTGTTTGCTTTAGTTGTGCTCTTGACCCTTGTGTATGTATGTTTATTTGCAATGGTTATGCTAACAAAAAAAAACATTTATAACAGTAAAACAGCGACATCTGCTGACGGACACATGCTGCGCTGTCACGGGAACATCCCAGCTGAAGAAAATGAGGAAATTATGTCGCTCCTTTAGCAAAGTGCATTCCTAACGACTACTTAATGGCACGCACATGCCATACTCACTCCAAGGGGATAGGGATGATCACTTACATTTGGAATTTGCCCAGGAACTGTTCGGTACCGGTACTAGTACCAGCACACCCCTAGTGCTGCTACCTTTGGTAGCAATGGCTTTTAAACACAGTTTGCAATGTGGCGTTATTTGTTCTGTGTCTGACAATAAAAAAGCAAACCAATTCCAAACAACGGATGAAATGGTGCCTTTCTTTGGAACAAGCTCTGCGCTGTTAACTGTCATGTTGTCTGTGTGCGGCTGTAAGGTAAGCGGGGGGAGGGCGAGCCCACTCTGAACTACGGAAGCCTAATTGCAGAGCCGGTGGTGGAAGTTAAAGAGAAAATCGATTTTCATTAAAAACAAATCGCCCTTAACGTCAAATTCGAGTTAATCGATAAAATCGATTTATCCCCCAGCCCTAGTGACACAACGCGTTTACGTCACCCATAAAGCGGAAGGAGACACAAGCGCTGCGTCCGAAGTCGCATACTGCAAGGAGTCAGCAGAGTTTTGATTTGAGGGCTCGGGCAAACGTAAAGAGAACGTTGTGGCGTGTGTCCTTTGCAAGATAGAGCTGACATACCACAACTAGGGCCCTATGATTTCCGCGATGCAGAAAATGTGGAGGGAATCGCGGAATCCAGTCATAAAAACGGAATTTATAGTTTAACGCGGAATGGCACGGAATTTGCCTAATTTTGAATGAATTAATCAAAAATAGATAATTGCACTTACATCAAATCACAATATGGACTAATATCTGTAAATATTAAGCTGGGACAGTCTATTTAAATATGAATCCTTCATGTTCTGCGTGTCTGTGTTAATGAATGGAGCAGAAGCGCATCTTCCTTTAACACACACTGAAGCGCACGTGACGCTCGCAGTGATTTCAGCATCTGCTGTCTCACTAAATAAGGACGGGAACACATCTCCAGAACTGCACTGAAAGTCACTTCATGAGCATTTGACCGTTTGATTCGAGTATAACTAGCGTCACATCACATACACAGAACTGTAAAGGTACGTCAACCAGTCAAAATAAAAATCAGGTTAAAGACTATTGTTCAGCAGAATGTACATAGCACAACACAACATTATTTTTTTAAGGTTTAATCACACATTTCTTCCATGTTTTATTCTTAATAGTAAATCCCCTTAGTTTACCAAAAAGTGAAGTTAATTTTCAACAAGTACAAGATAAATTAAATTAATGTTTAATGTTTAATGTGCATCTCAGAAAATGCTTTATTTAAAACCCCAACTGAATGGCACCTAAATGCACTTAATTCATCTTTCAACTTTATTGTCATTGTTCACAGTACAAGTACAGACAGAGAAACAATGGGTAATAATTAAATGTTTATTTTTGATCTATGCATTGCATTCTATGCATTAGTGTTGTCAAAAGACCCGGTACTTCGGTACCAAGTCGGTACTAAAAAAATGAAAATGTCACGGTACCAGGTTTCTGTAAGTACCGGTGGTACCGAGGACCCGTCCAAACCCGGTTCTTTATGCATACAGCGCTATGATTTCTGCGAAGCAGAAGATGAGGACGGAATCACAAAATCCAGTCATGAAAATGAAACTTACATTTTAATATGGACAGTCACGGAATTTGTCAAAGTTAGCATAAATTAATCAAATCAAATCTCCATATGGACCAGTATCTGTAAATGTTAAGCCGCAAAAGTTGGTTGAAATCTGCATCCTGCATGTTCTCCGCGTCTCTGTGTGAATGAAGGAATGGTTTGTTTACTACATAGACTGAAGCGCATGACGCTTGCAATAATGAGGACATACAACATCACCAGAACTGTTCTGAGTCACTTCACAAGCATTTTACCTTTTCATTTGAGTAAAACCAGTGTCAATTTAAAGGTATTCACGGAAAACCGTCAAAACAGCCTCTACATTGCGAGTAAATCACTCGCATATGTGAATAAATTTTATTTATTCATTAATTATTAATTAATAAATTATGTCTACCCATTTTTCGTGCTTTTTTGAAGCTATGATTGTGTTTACAGTGTGCAATACAACATGTGTTCATGTTTCGCGTGTAAAAAAAAAAAAAACAGTATTTTTCACACAATTATCTTATCTGTATACCGCTGTTTTGAAAAACTACTGCGTGTGTAGCCACATGTTTCTGTCCCGTACAGTCAGTGGCATAAAAGCAAAACACGGAGCTGAACGCCAGTTCAACACACAGTGATGGCACACGAGCGGTGAGCCTTGGGTCTTCACTAAACTTTGTCAGTTGTATTTTTTTTTAATGATTTGGACATTCAAGCGATTAGATGGTCGGATGTGTATTATTATATCGAGCAACCATGTTCGCGCAGCTGCATTGTGACACGAACACTCATATAAACAGTAGCTGTGAAGATCGCGCGCACAGAGGAACACAGAAACTAGTTGTCAGCGCTGTCCTGTGATTTATTACTAAAGTAGCTTAGAATCTCAAAACTTATTATAGCATATTTTTCAACTTTTGAAGGAACTAGGCTATTTACAACCCACAGCTTCACAATAATATAGAGACAGTGTGACTAATTCACACACGCAATCACTACTGGTACTGTGCTAATTTATCTTTATCTGATCTTTATTTATCTCTTACACCGAGCAATCTATAAGAAATGTTACGAACATAGATAAAATAACTTCTGATAGTGAGCTATGATGTCAATAGGAAAAAATATCCCACCTTTCCTAATCGATCTCAACCGTCTGGCTGAGTCCAGTCTATAAAGACATTCAAGACAGTTGACAGAAAGCTGCTGCATGTCGTCATGAGAGCGTATCATTTTCATGTGTTATTAAGCCTTGCCACTTGCCAATTTAACCATTCAAAAAACTTTAAAGCATTCAAACACAAGACACGGAAAAGCTGAACTGAGCAGCTGGTTACTCGCGCTGTGCTCGGTGCGCATGCAGAGAGAGAGCCACGTCTCACAGACAGTAACACTGAACTGAGCTCTCGTTTGCGGAATTGCTAATGCAACCTTTTCACACTACAGACTGAACACAATCATTGCTTGGTAATTGGCCAACAAAGTATTGACTGTTGTCTGAAGTTTTGTTTGATAGTAATCCATTACATATCTTTCTATCAAAGTTATCTGATCATCAAGATGAATTTGTTCTGACAGTTTAACTCTGAGTTCTTGTCATATTTTATTACCATTTTCTAAATTATAGCAAATAAACTGATAATGTGAGAAATGTTGAAGGTGTCTGAATAAATTTTGGTTTTACTGTATGTTTAATTTTTAGTGCTATTTTACATTTAATTATTCGGTTTCTGTACCTGGACACTTACAAACTTGAAAAAACGTAAACACTGTGTAAATAGCACAAACGAATAAACAGAAAGAACATACAAATTAAACCCTTTCAAACAGGGCCCACTGGTACAACCTGCAACGGGGCCCTGCTAACCCCAGCTACGGCCCTGCTTACAGTACAAACCTTGTCAGTGAACTATGAGGGCAAAAAAAACAAAACCAAAACAAAATTATCGTTCATTAATCGTAATCGAGGTAAATGTTCAATTAATCAAGGTTTTGGTTTTAGGCCATAATCGTCCAGCCCTACTTATAATCACAAGAGCGTTTTTACTGATGAGATGCACATGAAAATCACATTAGATTTTTTTGCACAGCCCTAACATCTAGTTAAAAAAGCTAAACAGCGTTGCCCTTTGTGTAAGGAGTTACAGAAACTGTTAAACGCACCAATTTAAATAATAAAATACACTTACCGGTTATGGTCCATAAACAACGCCTTCTCCAGACAAAGAGGGAACTGCTCCATCTTTCAAGAATAATCTTTGTGCGAATCCGGCATTAAACTGATTGAGATTGAAGAAGTTGTCCTCAGCAAAATGTGCTGCACGTAGTTTTACATGTGGATTATAATTTTAGGGAACTGTGTTAAACATAAATTGTAACCATTACAGCGTCCCTGGGAAGGCCAAACAAAGATGATTGGACTCGGAGATGAAAATAACAGCGTTTAAACGACATGGCAAACACAAACGCAGCTCTTCCTTCTCCGTGAGAGCGCAACAAGACCACGCCCTCTTTTTGTGAATTCATGTGGACGGAGGTTTAGTCAAAAAACTGTTTTAGTGACGCCATTACTGCAGGAACTAGAGGGCTGTAATCCAACGGATCGTTTTTTGTAGGCGAATTCAGTTAGATAAAATATCTCGCTTGGCATTGAACTTTGAGATTTAGAATTTTACAGATATTATTTATACTCTAACAAGAACATTACACACTAACTAAAGTTTAAAACATGGAATCACGAAGAACGGGACTTTTAAGGTTATCATACCATTAAAATATACTGGCCCGCCTTGTGACATCCTGTGACATATTTCATATAAATTTAAATGCTGAATATGAGTCCACACATATTATGATCAAACCTTAACTTTCAGTAAAGATTCAAGACAGACTATGGACTTATGGTGCTATAAAAAACACATAATAAGATACATTTCAAAAGGATGACTTATCCACAAGGGCCATTAATACTTGCACCCTGATGACTGCCATGTGCACCTATATATTAGATTTAATATTTATATCTTATTGTAATGAATGAGGCTTTTTAATAATTCCATTAATTAGATGTACATTTCAGACTTATTTGCTTTTAATTAAAACCTTTATAGGCTAATTGAGTGAAATCATTCAACTTGAGTTTATAGTCTTGATACTATGACAATAAAATGTTAATAGACCTCTGTAGGTCAGAATAGTTGACCTTTTAGGTGAATCTGTTTTGCTGAATTCTGCTTTGTCTGTTATTCAATTACAGGGAACTACTCTGCGACTTTTTGAAATGCCATAGCGACCCAAATTTTTATGGGGTCGCAAATGTATCACTGATTATTTTTGTACCTACTTATGTGTTATGCTATGATTTAATATGAGCATTTATTAAAACAGAAATGTGTATTTTAAGAATACATTTTATAAAGTGCTCCGAGCATTCAACACGTCAAGTTGGCTTCAGCCCCGTGCTGCGAGAAAACTGAACTGGGATGCGTTTCCCGAAAGCATCGTTAGCCAACTATGGTCGCAAGTTCCGTCGTTACCAACGTAGTTCAACGATTCGGTGTTTCCCGAAACCATAGTTCAAACGAACATTCGCAAACTGCGTCGCAAACTTGTGTCGTTGGAACGACAGCTCTCCACCTGTGGTTAGAGGCATTGTTCGTCTTTAGTTTGCTGTGTCGACGTCATTGATTGCGCCGCACCTGGGCTATGTTCTATTCCAGGGGTCTCCAACCTTTTTGTGAGTGAGGGCTCCCTGAAGGGATAAAACAGTCTTGAGGGCTACTTGTTTGATATAGGCACACACACACACACACACACGCGCGCGCACACACACACACACACACACACACAGTTTCAAGTTTTGAAAAATACAACAACAAACAGTAATATTGTTAAATATTATGACTATTGAATATATAATTACCGTATATACCCGAATATAAGACAAGTTTTTTTGTCCTAAAAATAGGCGTTTTTGTCCTAAAAAATGGGGGGTCGTCTTATATTTGCGATATAGACAAAATCACGGGGGGAAAGGGAGAAAGAATAACGGCATAAATATTAAATAGTGACTGAATGATATACTTTACATACTTGTATGTAAAACAGGGCTGGACTGGGACAAAAAATCGGCCCGGGCATTTTTGCCCAGACCGGCCCACTATATGATCATAAACACCACCCATCTTTGCACGCCCTTAATTATATGCATACCAACTCCTATTCATTAAAACCACTAATGCCATGTAATGAGTGAGTATAGGAACGAGTGAGAGTTAACAGATGAAATAAGTCAAAATTTTATATTTATTAATACAGTTGAACTATACTCCACAGCGGTGAATCCTAAAACAAGCTATAAGCGGCTCTGGCATAGCAATACCAGTGTTTCTTACAGGATTTTTATTAAAACTATGGTGGTGTGTCCTCGGTCCTTGTAGGGGGGTTCGGGGGGGGGAAGGCCCCCCCCCCCCCCCCCCGTGAGAAAATTTTGTGCATTTTAATGTTAAATTCATTAATCTGGTGCACTTTGAGAGTTCAAAATTAAAAGCTCCAACCCATATTCAGTGTGCAAATTAAACAAAGAAAAATTCAACCCTCTTTTAGTTACAGTGTCTATTTACAGTGTCATATTTTGTAAAACAAATGCTCAAAAAAATAAAGGAAACTTTCTTAATTAGTTGTACCAATTTCTATACTTGAAAGAGATAAGCACATGATCTTTTATTTTGACGCAAACTGCATCAAGCTTTTATTTTGGCGGAAAACACGGTTTACAAACTCCTCTTATTACATTTCTAGTGAATTGCGGTAATCGTCAACTATGCAGATGTGGAAATAATCTACACTCATGACATGGCCTAAGTGTTTTGAAAGTAGTTATGCTTACCGCAGGCTCTACACTTTCTCATCTCTCTCCGTCCTCACTATCATCATCTGCCACAGGAGCTGATGAAAGTCAGAAAACATATATTTTGACACAGTTTACAGTGTCTGCTTTAAGGGCCTGGTTCTATTTTTTCACGCTATTTATGTGCACATTCCTTGCGTTTCTTCATCTTTTTTACAGATACACACTGACACTGCTGCCGCTCGCTCACTCGTTTAAAGTTGTGATTGGGCCAGCCCAGTGTCAATCAAGAAAAGAGCCAATGGGCCGCTGATCTACGTGTTTCATTGGGCTGGTCTGTCAGAAAAAAAAACTAACACTGACTTTGACCAATGCATTACACCGGCACAAACCCAGCGCCGCCAATTAAGCAAAACAAAACAAAACAAATGGGCCGCCGATGTACAAATTTTATGGGCCGTTTAAAAAAAAAAAAAAAAAAAGTATGAGTATGAGATATCGGCCCAAAAAGCACGTCGGCCCACCGGGCAAATGCCCGGTATGCCCAATGGCCAGTCCAGCCATGATGTAAAATTAGAAAAGCAACATAATATCTGTGTTTAACTAAATTAAAACGCTGCTCCTCTGCGGCGCGATACGCAGAGAGAACAAGAGTGGTGCGCGCACGAGACTCAGAGCGAGAGAGAGAGAGAGAGAGAGAGAGAGACAGACAGACAGACAGACAGACAGACAGACAGACAGACAGACAGACAGAGAGGTGCGCGCGCGCGAGACGAAGAGCGAGCGAGAGAGAGAGAGACGTGCAGATTATAAATATTTTACATTATTGAATTATTTTATTGTGTTTTAATGGTATATGAAATGTCACCAATAGTTATTTTCTCATTTTATAACATTCTCATAAAAAAATGAAAGATTACAATTCAGGCTATTTATAGAAGGTGCTCGGTGGGCGACTCAGAGACTCCACGCGGGCTACCAGGTGCCCGCGGGCACCACGTTGGAGACCACTGTTCTATTCAGAGTTATCGACCCTATGCCCGAATTCCTTTAGACGATTTCACCATCCACTTTTAATGATTTAAAAGACTTAAAGTTGTGGTTAAAGTTTATTACCTAATTCGCCTTCTTTATTTTTATTACAAATGCAGTTTGAAACTATATAGCAACGCGGCCCTCGCAATTATTCTCCCTTAGAAGTGCCCTCTGAAAGCATCAATCATGCCGATTGGAACACAGCCGCATCGTTTCGTTTGTGCGAAGAAACGGTGAGTTTGTCGAGTGAGTTACCTTTGTAAAAACATTCCAACATATTTGTCATATAACAATATTGGTAAAACAGTGTGTTAGAGGTTTTCACTTATATAAAATGTTAACACTCAGATCAAAGTAATTTTATAGTAAATGAATGTACCAAAATAAAGTAACAAAAATGTATAAATATGTGAGAGATTGTGTTGTTTTTACAGAATTATAAAATAGAATACTCTCTACAAATGTGTTTGTGTATGTAAACGTATATATATATATATATATATATAGAGAGAGAGAGAGAGAGAGAGAGAGAGACAGACAGACAGATCACACACAGTATAGACACTGTTTGCAAAATTATTTTTTTGTGCGTGTTTTTAAGTGTTCATTTAATGCATATCAGCAAATAAACCAAATATTTAACAGATGTTATGTCAGATTAAATAAATGGTTTAAACTGCAATGGTGGCTGGATGCTGCACAGGTGACAGGAGGTATGGGTGAAGAAGATATCCTCTGTCTCCCAGCAGCCAGCTATCACCAAAGCCATACCATCCTCTTCAGCCACCTGCAAACTGCAGAAGTGGCCCACACAAAAGAGTCATGTGTGCTTCCATCACCCATCCATCAGGCCATCACCCACCACCTCCAGAAATTTCCAACAGCATAATAATGGAGTGTAGTTAACAACTGAATTGAAAGCAGTGTTTCTTCTTATTGCCATCTGAAGATATGAAGCCTGATGTTAGAGGACCAGGCAGGAGGGGGCCTGATGTTGGAGGCCTGAACTTTGAAGGCAAAGGCCTGGTTGATACACATGTATACCTCCAAGGATCCTTCCATTGCAACAGGCCCCAGGATGGCCAAAACTTTCTCTTCCTCTGAGGGAGAGGAGGAACTGTATTGATACCCCATCAGTCTTGTTTGCTTCCCTCTTACATGCCGTAGCCCTCCGTTTTGTCACAATTGCGAAGTCCCTCCATTATTCCTGACTTCTGGGCTTTGTTCATATCCATAGCCAGCATAATTTTTTTTTTGAGTGATTTCTGCACAGATTTTATTTTTGTCAGCATTTGTAATGCTGTTTTGCAGCTTTGAAAATAGCTGGACTTAATTATTTTCCCCCTCCTCCAAAAGAACTGCAATTTCATGCTTTGAAAATTGGGGTTTTCGGCTAATTTTCATTAACACATGGCAGAATGGCAAGGAGACTTAAATAGGAAAAATTTAGCACAAAAACCATCAGGTGTCCACAACAGTACACCACAGTTAAAAAGGTAGCCTATATCAGTATTATATTACTATTTAGTATTAGCTAAATAGCCTAAGAAATAGTATGTATATGAAATTGTGAAATTATTGACATTGAGATCAGAAAAGAGCACATTTTTAACTCCGTGTGTGTATATAATGTATTGCAGAACAAATGAATGATTCGTTATTACTCGACTCCTACGTAACATCATTTCAAAAGCGTAATTCGAGTCGAAGAAAAGATAAAATAAAACCAAATTACTGAAGGTGGCGGTATGTGCTCATGTCTCCCGTCTGCCATTAGATCGAAGAAGAAGAAGAAGAACGACGGCTCAAACCAGCGTAGTTTGAACGATGGATCTGCGACACAGGTACTATGGTTTCGGGAAACAGTAGTGACTAGCTAGTTGATTTCTTTAAAGATGCATCGTACTATGGTAGTTAAACCAGCGAGTTGCATCGTTGTACGTGAAACGCACCCCTGAGCAGCTGGTGACTCGCGTGTGCACGAGAGAGAGCCGTGTCTCGCGGACAGGGACAGCAACACTGAACCGAGCTCTCGTTCAGGACGTTCGCGCGCTCCTGCACCTGAACGAACAAATACAAATCTCCGTTTTAAATAAACAGAAAAAAAGAGCGAAAAGCGAAAGAGCTCAATTCAGCACCGCGGTGTTCTGGTGTTCAGAGCGAGCAAGCAGAGACGCGTCTCAAAGTCTTCTTGCTTTTGTACCGACAACAAATACATACAAAATATGTCAAAATACCAGTCTTGGAAAGTGTGTTCGAAAAAGTATGTGGTTTTGTCTTAAGTGAAAGTAAAGAGTTGGAAAGAAATCGGATGTGTATCATTATAATGGATGCACTGTCTCTTAAAGTGACCGCGCCTAATTTACTAAATCTGCTGTCAGTGACTTTAATGTATGAAAATGAAAGTAAATCACTCACTGCTCTTGATTGAATTACTTTGTAGTTTTAACAAGAATTTATCCAAAGTCAATCCAAAAATCAGATAGAATTGTTTTACTAGTGGGTGCAGGCCACTAGTTCATTTATGTAAGTGAGTATGGCAAAATGGTGATCTGTGAAATATTATACCCAAAAATTCTTCATACTGTAGGCTACCAGTGAATTTGATTTAAAAAAAAAAAATATTAATTAGGGACCTGACCATGTTTTGCTTAAGTGTTTCTTTCTTTAATTGCTAATGCAACCTTTTCACACCACAGACTGAGCAAAATTAAGCATTGCTTGCTTGGTAACTGTTCAACAAAGTATTGATAGTTGTGTAAATATTGTCATACTGACAGTTGTCTGAAGTTTTGGTTGATTCCATTACATCTCTATTTATCAAAGTTATCCGAAATGATCAAGATGAATTTGTTCTGAGTTCTTGTCATATTTTATTACCAATTTCTAAACTACAGCAAATAAACTGTGATAATGTGAGAAATGTTGAAGGTGTCTGAATACATTTTGGTTTGACTGTTTTATTTTACAGTGAAGACTATGCAGTGCTATTTTAAATTAACAAAAACAAACTTAAAAAAAGTAAACATTATGTAAATAGCACAAATAAATAAATAGAATGAACATACAGTACAAATTAAACAATTTTAAACAGGGCCCACTGTACAACCTGCACCAGGGCCCCGCTAACCCCAGCTACAAGACGGAGCAATGCACTGCATATCAGGAAAGGAAAATCCTGCATACATGACAATAATCACTCAAATACACAAACACACAAGTTACTTGCATGTGTAAATGTAAAAATAAGAAGGAAGTAATAAGATCATGATGGATATGAGTTATGAGTGTTTATCTTACACTTTTATGCTTATATTCTATAGCGAATGCAAGCGTTGTCAATCCAAGTATGCTCCCAATTTAAAACAGTCCCTAATTAGACTGTACTATTGAATGTTTAAGTATTTATATTTATATATTGAGTTTAGTCTCTGAGAAACTGTTTCTGTTTGTTCTTCAGGTGTGTTTGATGCTGATGCAGATGAAGTGAAGACAGTGATGGAGGGAGATTCTGTCACTCTGAACCCTGATCTCACTCAAATACAGGGAGTTATTCAGATACAGTGGAGGTTTGGAGAGAAAGGTTCCACCATCGCTCAGATTGAGGGAAGTAAAATCTCTTATGAAGATGTTAAGTTATTCAAAGGCAGACTTCAGCTGAACCAGACTGGATCACTCACCATCACAAACGTCAGAATCAATCACTCTGGACCTTATGAAGCAGAAATCAGCCACAAAACTGGAACCTCAAATCAGAAATTCAGTCTAACTGTCTATGGTGAAGATATAATAATTTTTAATAAGATGTTATGAATTTCTTGTTGTTTTAATAAACTTGACTAAATTCATATTTAAAGTGCAGCCAGCAAATAAGAAGTATTATAGAGTTTTAGTTTCATGATATCACAGTCATGCTGTTGTTCTGAATATCATCACAGCTGTGATTGGACCCCAGGTGATCACATGACTGATACTTAGAACAAACAGTATGCGGTTGCGTGTGATACTGCTTGAATGCTAGAGTTTTAAAAAATAAATTCACACTGAGTGATATTTTACACACGATTTTCATTTACCAGTTGAAGCAGGAATGAGGTAAATGATATAAGTGCAGCAGTACAAAGTTTTTATTAAACAAAGAGACAAAAAACACTCATGGTGGAAGAAAAGAACAAACAGGGTAATGCAATGAGAGCAGACCAAGAACTGACAGAAACACAGAGTTTTAATACTCAACCAATCCAATAACTGAAATGAGACACAGGTCACACAACTCTATTAATCAGAGCAAAACTGTATAAAACACTGAACACAGACTGAGGAAACTGATCTGGAAACAGTGGAAACCAACCCAAAATCAAACACAAACACAGAAGAAAAGTTAATACATATGGCCCGATGTTTTTAGTTTGATTCCACTAGTATTAATATTGAAATAATTCAAAGCAGGATCAATTATTTTATAGAATTACAAATAGTAATTCTGTGTGTTGAACACAGATAAGTGCAGTGATTCATAGTGAAATGTTCCTGTGCTGTTACATGAAATAAGACGACTCATTAAAATAACTTGTTCATCTCTAACAGAATACTTTTATTAATCTACATATGCCTTGTTTTGGCAAACCTTCGTCTACAGTGAAGACAGACAGCAGCTTTGTTTAACTCAAGTAATCACTGAATGTTAATGCTTCTTTCTGAAGTCTGTTTTCATCAAAATGGACAAAATAAGGTGTGACAATATAAGTCCATCAGTTTGTTTGCATCATTGAGTGTGTGAGCGCGTCAGAGTGTTTCTGCTTCCTGCCATCAATCTTATTATTGGTCTGTGCTGTTCATTAACTTTATTAAGCACCTGTGCATTTGCTCCTCTTTAACCTGTATAGGGAGAAAACTGAATCTATATATATATATATACACACGTGTGTGTGTGTGTGTATGTTTTAAATAATTAATCAATTGAAAAAAGTAATGCATTTAAAGAAAATTAAATACAGTATTAAATTAGATTTATACCGTAAACAACTTTATATACGGCTCATAAATGCCTTGTGTAGTAACCATATGTAACTGACTGTAAAACTTCATATAGTGCCAGTAACAGTGTTTTAAGTTTAATCTCTGTCTATGAATCTGTTTCTTGTAGAGTCTCCATCTGTTATTGCTGGGGCTGAAGCTGAATTGAAGAGTGTGTCGATGACGGAGGGAGATCCTGTCACTCTTCATGTTCCTCAAATACAAGGAGATGAGCTGATAGTGTGGAGGTTTGGAGAAGAAGGAAAACTCATAGCTAAAGCTGATATAGAGGCCAAGAGCTCACCATTATATGATGAAACTGATGAGAGATTCAGAGACAGACTGAAGCTGGATCAGACTGGATCTCTGATCATCACAAACACCAGAACCACAGACTCTGGAGATTATAAAGTGAAGATCAGCAGCAACAATCAGACTTTATACAAGAGATTCACTGTTACTGTCAGTGGTGAGTAACTCAAGACTGGTTGTAATGATTATTTATCAGCTGTCTGTGAATAATTTTATTGGCTAAAACTGTTTCTCTCTTACATTACTGACACCTGAATATATCTGTAATAAATATGATTATTGTCAGGCTTATAATGACATTGTTAACATTTAATTAGTTTTATATTCAGCATTGTTTGAATGTTTATATGTAATTATCACAATCATTAACATTGAGATCTACTTACCAAATTTACACTCTGCTAGTGCTGATGTTTGTAGTGTTAGTTATAGATCAGACACACATTCACACTAATGTCTGTCTCTGTTTATCAGTTCCAGATCCAGGTTATTCTGCAGGTGCTGTAGCAGGGATTGTTGTTGTTGTTCTGCTGCTGCTGGCTGCAGCTGCTGCTGCTGGTGTGATTTACTATCGCCACAAAATCTTAGAGCTACAAAAACAAGCATGTAAGTATTACAGTTGATACAGCAAGAGAAAAAACATTTGAGTATATAGTTCAGTTTTTCAGTCAGCATTGCTATTTAACCACAAGTTCTGCATGTAATTGAAACAATAATTAATGAAATGTGAGATTTTCTAATATTGATCTTAATTACATTAATATGCTAATTACTGAGTCACTGTCTCTTTAAAATGGAAAATTTAAGATGTTTTTGATTATGTCTGTTTGTGTTTGTTCATGTAGTTTTGTTCTTCTTATATTGAAGGTTGAGATATTTAGTAGAGACTGGCCTAAATGTATAGTCCTGCTGTCCTTTGGTCTTTCATTTTATCAGGGCTGCATGAGTCTTTCATAGCATCTCACAGATGTGTTTGTGTTTGTATCATTGTGTGTGGCTTCATTCACCTTCTTCATTTAAACATCACAGACTATTATTAATAGAGAAACACTCAACTGAAAACCAAGGAAATGATATGGAGAGAGTGTTTGTACGTCTGATGTTAATTACACTCATGTTTATATTTCAGCAAATATATCTCAACATGTCTGGTCAGTTAGTGTGTTTTTATTATTCATATAAAGGGATAGTTTATTCTAAAATATAACTTCTGTTATCATTTACCCACCTTCGTGTCATTGCAAACATGTATGACTTTATTTCTTCTGTCAAATACAGAATAACATTCAGATAAACACTATGGATCTCTTTTCTATACAACAACAGAAAAATGTTATAGACCATGTCAGTCAAACAATTTAAAGTATTAGTAAGTACCATTTGTCATAAAAGTATCACGTTCTCATTCACGACTCATTTACCATATTCAAAGTCTTCTCAGGTCATGTGATGCTTTGTGAGTAACAGACAATCAGTCAAATAATGTAATGTGAATGTCATACAGTCATATTTGTCAGAGACAAATAAAAACAAGTTGAACGCGTACCGAGCTGCGGAAGAGACACTGCTTCTCAAGCACTTTCAATGAGCGTGATTCGAGACGGAGTGAACACGGACTAAAGTGTTTCATTCAGTTTCATTAGTCTTTTTACAGTCCTTAATACTATAAAGATTGCTACTGTAAAATGACTTTATTGTATTACTCGGGAACACAGCTAGCCATTTGTTGTCACAAACTCTCAGGCTATCTATGAACAATGAAAATAAAACACGTAAAAACATTTAAATTAGGAACACACAGAACAAAGATACTATTTTTTTCAGTGGATATACAGGGTATAACATCTCTGAATGCAAATGGGAACATCCTTTAATGAAAATTTAGAATGTGATACAGTAAAATAATATTTTAAAAATTATATCAGCAAGGAGTGATTTTTATCAAGGAAGTACATTTTTGTAATGAAGTAAACCAATGAGTATTAAGCTGTGATATTTTCATGTTGTTTCCAGTCTTACATTTAGTCACTGTTGCCTTGTCATCGATAAAGTTTTTTTTGACATATGTCAGCAGAGCTAATCGAATGGCACTCAAACATTTTTCTAACTGGCATGCATCTCATAGAGTTCTGCTCAGATTTCAGATCTCAAATGAGCCTATGACAGCTTACTGCCCTAAATACACTTAGCTACTTAAGACAGTTAGTAAACTGTTACAATGAGTCCTTCTCAGAAAGTGCTGAAATCTTTTTCCTCTTTTTTATTTTTTCCCCAAATATTTTTATTTGCAATGCTCACCATACAGAAAAGTTTTAATGAGACTAACGTTGTTTAAAACACACCTATCAAAATATTAAAATGCAAATTATGCCAAATGCACAGCACTTTGTTTATAGAGTTATACCTCTGTGATTGTTTCTTTCTTATAGGCGAGATTATTAATAGTGTTGTCTGCTGAATAATACAGAATAATTATAATAATCTTCCACTGTGTTGCGAAATAAGCTCCAGGCATCATGAAAATGATTAAAGATTAAAGGAAAAATCTTCATGCATTGTTTCTGTTATTGTTGTTTGAATACAGTAAATAAGATGAATGTGGTTACGTTTGTTTAATCTCTGTCAATAATCTGTTTCTGTTTGTTCTGTTCAATTAAACCTGAGCAAGTCAATGTTGAAGAGGGAGATTATGTTTCCCTGTCCTCTGGTGTTACTGAAATACAAGAAGGAGATCAGATGCTGTGGACGTTTCAAGATGAATCTATTGCTAAAATGAGTAAAAAAGACAAGAAGAAGACCTATTGCTATCATAATAAGAGATTCAGAAGCAGATTGCAGCTGGATCCTCAGACTGGATCTCTGATCATCAGAAACTTCAGAAAAACAGACTCTGGACTCTATCAACTACAGATCAAAAGCAAAAGAGGGCAATCATACAGAAAATATCAAGTCACTGTCTGTGGTGAGTAGTTTTAAATGTCTGTCAATGTAATCATTTATATTGTTTAGATTTAGTTCATTTTGCTTTTAAATTATAGAAGTTTTACTCATTTTAAAATAACAAAGACATTGACAGAGAACAGAGAATATCGTCTAGATCTGTTCCTGTGTGTTGAACTCATCTGGTTTCAGTAGAGTTTAGTTTGGGTTTAGGGTTTCAGAAAACACTGGTTTAATGATCAGTTCACAACAATCAGATTCATTTTCAACACTTGATGACCGAACGAACACAATAATAGAACTGATTTATTTATAATAAAAATCCATTTATAATTATGATTATATTAATTATGTAGCACCTTCAACTCAACATCAAAATTGACCTTTTTAATGTCTTGATGGATAATTTCATTGTTTATTATAATGATTTATCTGTGCACATCACAGGTGAAGTGACAACGATGCCAGTGAAGGAGAGAGATAATGTCACTCTAAAGATTGATTTTCAGCTGGAGAGAGGGGATGATATGAAGTGGTGGTTTAGAGATGAAATGTGCATAGCTTCTTTAAGAAAAGAGGACGAGGGGATGAAATGTATACATCTTGCTGGTGGGAGATTTAAAAACAGACTGGAACTAGATAAAACTGGATCTCTGACCATCAAGAACATCAGACCTGAACACATTGGATTTTATGAAGTGGAAACAGAAATTAAAAACATGAAATTCAGTGTCATTTCTGATGGTAAGTACTGCTAGTCTTTCATTGTAATAATTGTCTATCTTAATGTTTCATTTTCTGGCAAGCAGAATGACTAATATGACAGCTGATGAAAGACAGAAACAGGTTTTATCTTTGCCCTCCTAAAAGTTTGTCAGTAATTTTCTAAATTTCCAAATTTGATTTAGTGCAGAAGAATGATATGTAAGGAACTTGTACGCCTGACATTTGTTTTCTCAAGGAGTATCACCAGATATCATATTTTAAACATTTACACATTCCACAGTTGTCGGTTCTGTTGCTTGTGCCTTTGATGTTTGATTTGTCTTTTCTTACTTTCTTCTCTTACAGATATCCAGACAGGTCGTGGAGCAAGACAAGGTAGTGATTATTACCCTCTGCTTATACAAGAAAATATGAGCTTTAGTTTTGAAGGATCTGTGGATTCTTCATCACAACCTGTTTGTGTTTCTTCAAGACAGCAGCCATCTTTCTTTCTTTCTTTCTTTCTTTCTTTCTTTCTGAATAATTTATTAATTGTATTATGTAGTTTAATCATATAATCATTGGCAATAATTTAAACCATTTATATACTCATTGCATTGACTACTTCATTCATTAGTCGTTTAGATTTTTATAGAATTTTTCCATTTTTGTTTAGTCTAATGATTATAAAGATTCAAGGTAAGAGATCAGAGAATGTCTTCATTTCAAGGTTTTTTAGTTACAGGATGATGTTGTGAAGCAGTATGTTTTCATTGCTACGGCTTGTGGAAACACTTGATAAGTGCTGGTCAGTCGAAGTCTGAGCACTAAACATACACAACTAAGACAATTCAATAAATAAAACAGCTTATTTTTTTTATCATCATCACTTGGTCTCCTGCTGTTCTCTGGCTTTACTCGCTAATAGAAGACTGTTAATACAGTTTTGGTTAACAGACAAGAATTGCTGTTAATGGGTTTTGGTTATTAGACAATTTTGCTGACTAGTAACTTTGTTACCAGACAAAACTGATATTTTCTGACAAGATCTGGCGTCCAAGCTGAAATTGCTTTATATATCTGGTGTGGAGGCTGGATCGAACAAGCTGCCGTACAAATGACTAGAAAATACAACTGAACTGTCATGAGAATTATTAGTGAAGACGTAATTGTTTCAGTTAAAAGTTTTAGTTGAATCTGAGTAACTGATTGTTTGTTTGTTTTTAGATGTGTTCATAGAAAAAGATGAAATGAAGACCGTGTCAGTGAAGGAGGGAGAAACTCTCAAATTAAGCACTGATACTGAAATACAGGCATATGATGAAATAGTCTTAATGTTTGGATCAAAAACACGCCCATATGAAATTATAGCTAGATTCAGTGTCGAGGACAAAGATGAATTTAAAACTGTGTCGAAGAGATTGATAGAGAGACTGAATCTGGATCGCACTGGATTTCACACCATCACGATCACAAGCATCATGTTCTCAGACTGTGGAGATTATTATGTGCAGATCACCAACAAGAGAAATGAGAGCTTCAAGTCATTCACGTTCACTGTTGTTTCCGATGGTAAGTCTTTTATTTTAATAATGCTCTTATTTAGTTTAGCAGTCAGAGAGAGTGATCACTGCATCTGTGAGCTCTCAGCAGTCAGCACCTTTGTTGTGTTTAGTAAAGCTAATGAAGATGAGCAGCATTAAAACAGTCTGATGAATGCTTAATTTGATGTTAAGAGGCTACAGAGAATGAAGAAGAATATCCCTGAAACAAACTCCCAACCAAGAGCTGAAACTAGCCACCAACACAACTGTATCCACATCATGAAGATCTTTATTTTATTATTATTATTATTATTATTTGGCTGCTCTGATCATGTTCTCTAGACATGGACTTGAGCCAGAAGATTGCTGCTTATGACTGTATTTATGTGAAACTTTGTAATACTTGTACATTTCTATATAGTCTGTCTCATTTATTCTTACTCTGCTGGTTTTATTTTATTGTATCTTTCCATATATAAGACACATTTATCTTCTGTAATCAGTTTCATAAATGGTGCTATAGAGAATAACGTAAATGCTGATAAAAAAAAACTTGGGAGTTTCAGCTTGGACTTGAATTGTGTCCAGCACAGATTTTAGTGAGGAATCTCAGTGAAATGTTTGCTAACAGTGATATTCTGTGTTTGTTCTGCAGGTGTGTTTAGTCGTGAAGAAGTGCAGTCAGTGTCAGTGATGAAGGGAGAACCTGTCACTCTGAACACTGATCTCACTGAAATACAGAATGATGATCTGATAGTGTGGACATTTGGACATGAAGGCAAGCTGATAGCTAAAAGTGATGAAAAGAAATTTAGAGACGGACTGGAGCTGGATCATCAGACCGGATCTCTGACCATCATAAGCACCGAAATCTCAGACTCTGGACTTTATGAACTAAAGATAATCAGAAACACACAGATGACGTTCAGGAAATTCATTTTGACTGTTCAATGTGAGTAACTCACATCTTTCAGTGTAACATGAATGATCATTAATTATATTAGCACTTTGACAAGTTTAGATGCGTTGAACTATTATAAGTTCTCTGAATAGTAAAGTTTCTAATCAGACTTTTCTAATGAAGTTTATATATCATAGTTTATGCTGTGGCCCGTCTCATTAGGTTTATGTAAACAGATTCAGTGCTCTCTGTTGAATAATAATACTGTTATATTGCCCTTGACACAGATAAAGAAGAGATGATGTCAGTGAAGGAGGGAGGATCTGTCACTCTAAACATTGATCGATCTAAAATACAGCCAAATGATCTGATCCTCTGGAAATTTAAAGACAAGATTCTAGCTAAAAACAAAGACCTCTGCTCTGAACGTGATGGACTGGAGCTGGATAAAAAGACTGGATCTCTGACCATCAAGAACATCACGATCACAGACTGTGGATATTATATACTACAGATCATCAACAGAAAAGAAACTATAAATAAGAGATTCAACGTTACACTGATGGGTGAGTAACTCACGTCTTTCAGTTTGATGGTTGCATTTAATGCATTATATTTGAAGCTTGTTGCAATAGTCTTAAAATAATAATCACTGAAAATATAATAATCTGTCCTCCGTCTATGTAGTTGCAAACATGTATGACACTTCTGTGGAACACGAAAGAAGATATTTTAAAGAATGTTTCTGGTCCAAGTTGACTTTATTACATGGAAAGAAAAAAACACCCTTGATGGCATTGTCCAGTCATTACACATTTCTGTGATGGGGTGTCATGAAAGATGGCTGATATTTTTTATATTAGATTGTTTACCCTGTTTTTTGTTTTTGTTTACCAGCAAAATAAATAGCTTTAACTGTTCAGCGGTTTCTACTGTGAGAAGCTTGTATTACTCATTTTAACTGAGTGGATTAACTTCAGTCTTTCTCTCTGGTATGGGGTGGTGCTAGTGCAGTGGATAAGACACATGTCTTTGGTGTGAGAGACCAGGGTTCGAATCCACTGTGAGACACCAATGTGTCCCTGAGCAAGACACTTAACCCCTAGTTGCTCCAGAGGTGTGTGACCTCTGACATATGTGGCAATTGTAAGTCGCTTTGGATAAAAGAGTTAGCTAAGTGAATAAATCTTCTGAATTTGTCTATGTACAGACTGCAGTGTTTAGAGGAGAACACTGCAGTCAGCTTTGAAGAGATGTGGGGTCTGTAATGGAACATCTACCAGTTTAAAAGAGATCATGTTTACGGGAAGATCTGTATTAAAATAAGTATTTCTTTTCACTTGAACAATTGGCTCACACTGTATGAGATGAAACGGGCCGAGGAGCAAATAGCGTCAAGGTTTATGATCCAGGCTGAGGATTTTATTTTCATTCTTCTTCTTATTATTATTGTTGTTGTTGTTGTTGTTATTATTGGATTGTATTATTTGGTGTAATTATTTGTATTATTATATTAATGTTAGTGTCTTTTAATAAGTAAAAAAATTGTTGAAATATTTTTCTTTTTTATATCTTCCCCTGAGTTTCAAAGAAGAAAGCAAGCTTGAAATAACATGAAGTTGAACATTGATTATTAACCATGCAATAATTACTAATGTTTTATATTTTTTAATGGTGTTTCTTCCTCTGGTTTCACCTCATTATTAATATTTTTTTATTTCTAGATTTATCTGCAGCTGTTTCACCAAACGTTACGGATTTTGAGGAACATCATGATGCATCACCATCAATGACTCTCCTGAGCTCAATTAAAATTAATTAAAAAAAATTCATAACTAATTGAATAATGTTACTCTTCATTCTTACTCTGTTAACATAATCCTAGTTTGACTCTGACAGCTCTGGTTTTGTTTGGTTGTCATTTAGGCATTTTATATGATGTTTTAGCACAGCAGTATTTCTCTTTCCATAGTGTGTGCTGCTGTTTTATATTAACACCACTATCAGTTTAATGTTCATATTCAGCATTGATTATAATGTGTTTTAAAGCCAACATCACATGAACACCTCCTCATGTGTAGAAATACATCAGACTGTATGTAAATAATAGAAACATCTTTGACCGTCCAGAACCAGTCAGTGTTGCTCAACTAGACAGAATTAGACGTTTATTGTAGAAATTAATCAGCTTTCATTCTTTTCAGTGTTTTACTTTGCATTTAATTTGAATTGTTAACTTTGTTCCATTATTTTTTTATCCTCCAATCTGATATGATTATTTTTGTCTTCTAATCTGATCTGAATAATTAACTTTGACCTGAATTTATAGTATTCATACTGAAATTAGCCTTGTTGCACTTGTAGTAAAAAAAAATATATATAAATGCTTTTGCTCAACTCTAGTTCTTAGTGATATGATAGCACATTGTGCCGTGTCTTTGCTAGTTTTATTGCCATATGTAAGTCATTTTGACAATAGCGTCTGCTTCATGATATTATGCTACTAATCTTAATGTTTAATCATTCAGTGGACAAACATTGTTACAGCTTTTGCTTCCTGAAAACTGTTTGAACACAAAACACATGAAAATGTAAATACATATTTCAATGTGGATGTTACAGTTTTAAAAATAATAAAAAGATCAAATGTGTAAAACGCGAGTTGTTGTATACTGTATGTTATTTAACTGATACACTGAAAGTGTTATTTATTATTATTATTTTGCAGTTTACAGTTTTGATTGATTATTTTTCCATCTACCATCTAGACAGTGTTGCATTTTCCTCCTTTCACTAAGAAAAGGCTCTTATATACACCATCTTTTTCAGAACAGAAGACTGCTGAAGAAAACAGAAATGTCAAATGTTAGTAAGTGGGATATAATCCCTGTCTGGCATTGTAAATGCGTAAAAAGGAACTATATATAAATAAAGACACTGTTCATAAATATTTATATTTTTAGTTATTTAATATAATTGAAATTTTATTTTCCATTACATATTTCTATTTCAATTTATTTTCATCAACAGCAACTAAAAATCCTAATTAAAAAACACAGCTATATTCCACATTTCAACAAGCATCACAACTGTTTCCAGGGAAGAAGAAAAAGGTTAGGCTAATATGGTAAAAAATAATAATAAACAAGAGATAGGCTACATATCAGGATGACTGTAATTTAATATAGAAACGTTCAAAGAAACAGAGATGATTAACACATTTTCCACATGTCAGTTTATAATGGACAAAAATAATCCAGTGATAGACATTTTTAATTTGAGTCAGAAGAGGGCGCTAGAGCTGCATCATCTGCATTAGGAGAGTCACGTGATGTACAACAACATCCTGAAAACATCCAAGAAAGAATCCGTAACTGATAAAATATAGTGATTAAATATGTTTTTATATGTTTATTGCATATGCCATCATTTAATCATGCATAAATTAGTTTTAATGGCCTTCAATGAAAGATGTCTGTGTAGTTATGTCTGTCCAGCAGAGGCTAACAGATCATGCTGACCAGAAGAGAAGAGAGAAATCAAAACACACCATGATCTACAGAATACATGCACTGTAAACTCTTAACAATAAAGTGTTATGAATGTTCAAGTTAAATTAACGTAAAAGGTTAAAGTAAGCAGACCATTTTAAGGTCAATAATCATCAGTATGCAGGCCTGGATTAGGAACACACAGGGGCCTGGGGCTTCAGCTAACACTATAACTCTCTGTGCCAAAACCTTTTCTACAACAGGAATAATCCTTTGTTGTTGTTTTGTATATATATGTATGTAGCCCTGTAATCAGGTAACTATTTCGCCTACGATCTTATGCCTACATTAGTTTTTTGTTTTGTTTTTTGTTTTTTGGTAAAATCTAGATTTTAACATTAATAGCGAGTGAGTGAAACTACTGAAAATTAATAATACACAACCATGTGCAAACTAAGTTGTACACTCTGAAGTACTGCAGTATTTTAAATACTTTCACTGTCAACAGTGTACTAACATTTCTGTAAGTCCTTCAGGATTTAAAAAAAAACAATATAAACTGCAACTAGAGAGGCCCAGAAATAGAGAAAATACTGACTTACAGTGACAGGAAGTAGTGTAAATCTGTGAATGAATGTTCTGTGTAGGGACCATGTCAGTCAGAGCACAGTTCATTGATGGAGCCCTTTCTAACGAGCTCATGATCTGAATCCGTTGAATAAGTGAGATGCAGAAAACGTGTGTCTGCGGGTCACCAGGACTGGAATTGAGAACCGCTGCTTCAGGATACTGGATTATAAACACAAAATATACACACAGGAGGAGTCCCAGTGCCGTTGAGATGTCCTCGCTCTCCTCTGTGTTTAACTTTCCATCCAACGTGAGCACAATGTGGTCATACTGCACGAGATGATCCTCTCTACAGTCTTTAAGCTTCATCTGAGGTGTTGGGATGGGCTGGTCTAAGAATGGCTCTGGGGGAGAGGGGATAATAGCATTTATTTGAAAGGCAAACCTTATAAGTTAAATTACTTTTAACTACTGTCGTACAACTGCTCATTCTTTTGGCCATGAACTGAACGTTTTCAAAAATGTATCTTCGGTTTGATAGCATAGTTTGTGTAGGCCAACAAACATAAAAATAATATTTGCATTGAAATCATCTGAATAAGTGCAGTAATTGTAGTGCTTTGATTAGATTGTGTTTCACACACTGTAGTCAACTGTTCATGGCTCACCTCAACTTCAAACAGCAACCCCGGCTCCTCCTTAAACAGAGCAGACAAGAGCAGAAGAGCTGCTTCCAACTGTAGTCCTTTAAACAAAATAACCTCATTAGATTAACATAATATGGTGGATGCTTTTACCAGGTAATTTTATTTTATTCTATTTTTTTCCATACATTACTGTGTGTAAGACAGATACATGCAGGAAAGAAGACAGGTATGATCTCAGGCAGAGAGGTAGGGTGTCAGTCAGTAGTACAGTGAAACTCTAAGCAGTAATGATTTAATTAAATTTTTTCAGTCTGCCATCTTCAGTTATCAACCTGAACTTCTCATTCAGGGGACTCCGCAAAACTTGAAGGACTCGGGGTGTCATTACAGGGAGCTGTGTGAGAGTTTAGTGGTCCACATTAACACTGGCATGGTCTCACAGATCCGAAAGGAGCTTATGTTAAGAGGAAGGCAAAGGAGGATTTTATCAGCACCATCCTTTCTTTAAGAAGCTCTACGTTTAGTCTAAGCTTCTCTGTTTCCACCTTCATTACACGCAGATGTTCCTTGATGCTTTGTTAATCTTCTCCAGCATCAGACTATTGGGGTAGTTAAACTGTTAAAGTGAAGTGAAGTGACATTCAGCCAAGTATGGTGACCCATACTCAGAATTTGTGCTCTGCATTTAACCCATCCGAAATGCACACACACAGAGCAGTGAACACACACACACACACTGTGAACACACACCCGGAGCAGTGGGCAGCCATTTATGCTGCAGCGCCCGGGGAGCAGTTGGGGGTTCGATGCCTTGCTCAAGGGCACCTAAGTCGTGGTATTGAAGGTGGAGAGAGAACTGTACATGCACTCCCCCCACACACAATTCCTGCCGACCCGAGACTCGAACTCACAACCTTTCGATTGGGAGTCCAACTCTCTAACCATTAGGCCACGACTTCCCTAAAAATGGGGACTACCAATAAAATTTAAAAAATAAAAAATAAAAGAATAAAAAGTCTTTAGAAAATCTTTGAATGAGGACAGCCCTACTAGAAAGAGTAAATTCAACACAGAATAGTACTGCATCATTCATCTAAGACAGTCCCAAAGCAGACAAGGTGATGGTGCTCAGAAGATCTAGTCTCTATTTGTGGAGGTGTTATGAGGATGGATATCACTGATATACATTTGATCTGAAACAAAAAAAGTCAAACAATAGAATAATAGAACAACGAAATAGAAAAAAAATAATTTGTACATGTTAATGTCACATGTAAAAAGACTTTGACTTTTAGGGTGGAAACATACATTTAAAATGTAAAGAGTGCTGCATCTTCCATGCTTATGCTATCCCTGGAAGTGAATGCAAAATTAAATATGAAAACAACCACCTCATATGCGTTTTTAACGTTATACAATGAACGCTAGAGGCATACACATACAAAACATACATGTCCTTTCATTATTCACTGTTATTTTCACACAAGCCACCCAAAACCTAAGTTAAACCTATCCGTCATGCAACATCATCTTACATTGGTGAGACAATCACTCTGTATTGAAGGTAAAAATTTCAGCAAACAATTAACAAATAAGTTTATCAGAAATGTATTATCCAAACTGTACTTCCCCAGTCAACTGAAAAGAAAGTATGCTCTTCAAGAATTTAGTGAAGGAGAGGCAAAGAAAATAAGGAAGCATTATTTTACTTATCCAGTTCTTAAAGCCAAAGTGATATTCAAAATCCTAAATGACATTTATCCATCCAATAAATTCCTACAAAAAAGATTTAATTGGGAGAACAATTCATGCAGGTTCTGTGAGAAATATATTGAAACTGTAGATCATATGTTTTTCCAATGTGAACTTTTCCAAGACTTTTTGGCTGGAATTTCAAAACTGGCTTCATTCCAAATATATTGACTGTGATCTCAATAAACGTTGGAGTATTATTGAAGGATAAGATCTTAAGACTTTTTGATAAATAACTTCATTACTTTGTGCAAATACAATATGCATAGATGTAAGTATTTAAAGGTTAAACCCCACTGCAGCGGATGGAAGAATGAACTAAAGATATTTGCAAAGTCTCTTCATTACAGGAATGCCCAGAAACTCTTATATGCTTTGAATTTGTTGTTCAATTCAATTCAATTCAAGTTTATTTGTATAGCGCTTTTTAAAATACAAATCACTCCAAAGCAACTTTACAGAAAATCAGTCAGTTTGTGCGCATATGACAGGATTTTTCAGAAAAATTAATACAAGACATAGTCAGCCAGACGATGAACATTATCAATATTATTAATTAATAGTTATTATATGATGCAGTCACACATGTAGCAATAATTGTTAGTTCTGTTTGTTGATTCAAGGTTAGCATCATCTGGGGTCCTCTGAGGGTCAGCATCTTCTCTTCTCAGGTGTTCTGGATCCAGACTGGAGCTTGTGTAAATCCTAGTTACCACGGGATGTAAATCCCGTGGCAAAACATAGAAACAAAATAGAGACATCATTAGCATAGCTGCTGATCCAACAAAGTAAAATTAGTTTAACCCAAGCTAAAGAATAAAAATGTACATTTGATCAAATGCAACTATACTCACAATTTAAGATACATTATTCGTATGCTTGGTGAAAGATGTTTTTAATCTAGATTTAAACAGAGAGTGTGTGTCTGAACCCCGAACATTATCAGGAAGGCTATTCCAGAGTTTGGGAGCCAAATGTGAAAAAGCTCTACCTCCTTAAGTGGACTTTGCTATCCTAGGAACTACCAAAAGTCCAGCGTTTTGTGACCTTAGGGTGCGTGATGGGTTGTAGCGTGGTAGAAGGCTAGTTAGGTACGCAGGAGCTAAACCATTTAGGGCCTTATAGGTAAGTAATGATAATTTGTAACTGATACGGAACTTAATAGGTAGCCAGTGCAGAGACTGTAAAACAGCTTTATGTTTATGTTTTCTGTTTTTTTTTATGATGCGATTACAGTTATTGTTTATTTTTTTTTATTTTTTTTTTTTACATCTTTTTTCTTTCTATTTGGCTGTATCAACACTAATAATATGTGTTCAGTTGTTGAAATGTGCTGTAATGGTTTGTAGCTGAACTTGATACCTTAATAATAAAAATAATAAACATTGGCCGGACACACTGTTCTATATATGACTATATATGATATATATTCTCTATTATAGATCAGTGGCCAGACATCAACATTGCTCGCGATATAAAAGAAATCGCCATTTTAGCGATGCTGATATACCTTAGTATATACCTTTACCTGAGTTTAAGTTTGAAGAACTCACGGCGACGCCATCTTGATTAATTAGAGGTGACGTATTTCCTGTTCGAGTGGAGCTCCACTCGCCCATGGTCTGCAGCCAGACCCTTCTCAAACTAAAGGCTAGTACAGTGTCTTAGCATAAAGATATGACAAAGATTTTTGGTACACATACTAAACTTTTAACGTGACAAAGCGACCATTGCAAATCATTTTGTGTCACAATTAGGGGTGTGCGAAATTGACAAAAAATAATATCTCAATATTTTCTTTTATATTGATATCTTAAGGCCGTGGACAGCTGACTCCTAAAGTTTATGGTATAATTCATATTCTGTGTGGTCAGTTTATAGCAGTGATGGTTTATAAAGCCAGTGTGCATCATCTTTTCAGTCAAATTCTTACATTTAATCAGTCAGTTATAATAATAATACATTTAGGCTGTTATTAAACAAATTAAATCAGTATCAACAAAATTAATCTTAGCAGAAGTTGAAGTGGCATTCAGATGTAGACTATTTACACATATTAATGTAGAGGACATGGAATGATTTAACCCGCAGTTACTAATGCATAAATAATTTTTGATATTTTAAACTTGAAATGTTGAATACTGATATTTGAAACTATTTTAACCCTCTATTGCATAGCGTTGCCATATGGCAACAATTACTTTATCTTAATTTTCTAAAAAGCTGTGATATAAAATCTATGTTTTTACAGTTAGTTGTGAAAAGGGGGCTTTTAGTTTGAAGGAAATACAATTTATGAGGTCACATGTCCAGGATATCCTGTTTGCCAGTCCTTTTTGGTCATGGACATTGACATGCAAACATCACTGTCTGGGGCTCCAGAAGATTGCCTTTTATTCAGAATTTTGGAAAATTTACATCAAATAAAAAATTTTAATCACTATCTGGGGTAAGTAAACTTTATTTTTTAACATTAAATTCAGTTTTGATTTTAGATGTTTTTTGTAATATGCTAAAATACATTTTTTTGCCATATGGCAACTATATGCAAATATGGAAACGTCCTGGTGCATTCAACCTAATGGAGTCCCATTGACTTTTGCTTATATTTTAAAGGTAAAAAAATTATATATATTTTTTTATTTTGTGATTTAAGCTAGAACCTGTCCGCAGAGACCGCACAGACCTCTGGCCCTTGAATGCATCTGAGAAGGGCAGATGCAGAATTCCAGGATCCAAGGCATTGTGAGAAGCAAGTGCTCCAAGTGTGCAGTTTTCCTCTGCTTCACTGCAGAGAGGAACTGCTTTGTTGACTTTCACAAGGCATGAAGAGAATGAAATGAAATGAAACGAATGAATAGTGTATTTCAGTGAGACAGGTTCCAGGTTCCTGGTTATTATTACCAGACATTTCGGATAACTGTTGAAATTATATAATGTTTTTACTGTATAAATGTTTGTTTAAAATTTTCACTAAATATGAGATGGATTGGTTTAGTCTAGTTTTACATTTTTTTTTTTTTTGATTTTATGGTACTTTCCATGATTGCATATCGGCAACAATTTACCAAGTAATAAAAACATGCAAAAATTTTTTACAATGTCCAAGTAATATTTCATGCAATGGACGGTTAAAAATGGAAAGATACATTCAATGCCTAATTAAAACAATTAAAACTGCCAGTAGGTAGCAGCAAGTCACTGTTAATAAGTGAGTCATTGAGACTGAACCGAATCATTTAAACGGTTGATTCATTCATGAATGAACACCTTCTTGTTGCTCAGAGACACAAAACAGTGCTGCAGGGTTTCATATTTTTTTGAAGCACCCCTGTGCGCCGCTACTGGCTAGCGGACCCCCACCTGCTGTTAGCATTCCATTGACTCCCATTCATGTTGGCATCACTTTGACAGCTAATAACTGTACATTTGAGGCGTTTAAAGTCTCCATTAATTATTTCTAAAGAAACATGAAAATGTATAAAAAGCTCCATTACCTTGTATCTTACGCTATGGTCCCGTAGAAGCAGTTTTTGTAAAAAAAAAAAATAAAAAATAAAAAAAAACATTGGCTAACGATTGGATTGCGTCATAACCAGCGACTCTCTGTCGCACAGTAGAGAAACATATGGACAATAGTGATGGGAAGTGGGGGGAGGAGCCAAGATGGCGCTGTGAACGGACGGAACATTCGAGCTCTCAGCATCAAACTTAGTTAATTAGGATAAATTAGTCTTCTGAAAGATCTTTCATACTGAGCAAAACTGTGTAGTATTTTAGCATATCTTTTTACACCAATTCATTAAAACAAAATGCCTAAATCTGCACAAAAACGACCAAGTGCTGTTAGCAAAGCAGTGAACAGTGAAGGCAGGATGTCTATCACTGATCATGATTATGAAGATGGGATGATACATGATCTGGAAAACGAGGAAGAATTTCCCCCACTTCCCTTAACACCCAGTAAGCCTCCGATCGCCAAGAAACCTACGATTTCCCAGTTTAGTGCAGACAACTTAAAGTCTGATGAGATTGTTGCTAAATTGGCTCATCTCATCAATACAAGAAGCGATGCACTAGAAGAGATGGTTAAAGCTACACGAGGAGAAATTAAGGACTTGACGGAAAAGTTTGGGCTCCATTGAAAGACGTGTAGAGATAAATGAACAGTCTACTCTGACCTGCATGAATCGTGTGGCAGATATGGAGCGTTACAGCAGGAGATGGAACATGAAAGTGCACGGCATCCCGGAAGCGGTGAAGGAGAATGTTCGCGAGGAGGTGATTCGTATTTGTCAAGAAGTGTTACCGCAAGAAAGAGAGCAGTTGCCAGCTGCGATTGATGTAGTGCACCGGTTGGGATCCAAGCGTTTGAATGACTCCAGGCCTCGAGCTGTCATCGTTCGCTTCGTTGTGAGAAGATACAGGGAAGCAGTGTGGAAAGCTGCCAAAAACAGCCCGTTTCTTCGAGATCATGGCTTGCGTTTCACCAAAGATTTAACGAAGGAAGATAGAGATTCCAGGCAGAAACTATGGCCTATAATCAAAAAGGCTCGAGAAGAGGGTAAATCGGCATACTTTGTTGGAGGCCGGGGCTTTATTGACGGCGTGGAGTTGTAAAAGAAACACAAGTATGCTGTTGTACACTTAAAAATCTGGGTTTGTCATTTCATTTTACTAGTGAAAGTGGACAACAGAAACTGTACTTTTGCTGCTTTAAGGGGGATAAATGTTTTTTGAAGGGCTATTATTCCGTTATCCTGGTTAATGTGTATATGTGTGTACATGTATGTATGCATATATATATATATAGGATTAAAAAAAAAAAAAAAAAAAGACGACGAAAAAAAAGAGTGCTGATCTCGGCTCAACCTGAGTTTTCATTTCTTATAGTTATATAGAGGTTGACTTCATACTGTATATATAAATATATTTTTTCAACTCTGTTCTGTTAAATCTGTTAAATTTATCTATATTTTCTTTTAACGCTAGGGGGCTGCGTAATAATATTAAAAGAAAAGCGCTGTTTTTATTTGCTAAACAATACAGGTCTGATTTTTGTTATATACAAGAAGCTCATTCGGTTAATGATGATCGTAAATTTTGGAATGCTCAGTGGGGTAATTCGGTATGGTTTTCTAATGGTTCTGAACATTCAGCTGGGGTAATAACACTCAAGAATAGATTTAATGGGGAAGTAGTGCAGTCTGTAAGTGATCCTGAAGGTCATTTTGTTTGTCTGTTACTCAATTGTAATGGTATGTTTATTATAACAGCTAATGTTTATGGATACAACAGAAAACCAGAGAATGATAGCCTTTTGGGGGCTGTAGGGAACACCTTTGAAGGTTGGCTGGATAAATATCCAAATGCTTATATAATAATGGGAGGGGATTTTAACATTATTCAGGACTATACTAAAGATAAATGGCCACCAGGTCGATCAAATTCAATAAATATTAATCTAAAAATTTTCATGGATAAATTTAATTTAAAAGATATCTGGAGAGTTAAACGCCCTACTGATATAGCCTTCACATGGAGTAATAAGTCAGGCTCTAATCTATCCAGAATAGATTATTGGTTAATTTCAGAAAGTTTTAATAAAGATGGGGTCAAAGTAGATATTTTACATACTCCTTTAACAGATCATAAAGCCATTTATATAAATGTTAACCTGCACTCCAAAAACCATAATGCAAATATCTCATATTGGAAACTTAATAACTCCCTCTTGCTGCATAATGAGGCCCAAAAGAAAGTTAAAGATCTGATTTGTAGGTTTTGGTTTAAAGCTAAATTGGAAAATGCCTTTGGTAAAAATTGGGAACTTCTAAAGTTTGAAATCGGCAAATATATGAGAAAGTATGGTTCCTTCATGGCCAAAAGTAAACGTGACAAAGAAATTAGAATAATAACAAGGATAACAAATTTGTCTCAGAGACATCAGGACTCTCTTTTAGAGGATGAAAAACTAGAAATGGCTGAGTTATCAATTAAACTAGATGATTTGTATAAGAAAAAAGCTGAAGGTGCCTTTATTCATTCCAGTGGCTTGAAGCAGGGGAACAAAATTCACATTATTTTTTTAATTTAGAAAAGCGGAACTTTGTTTATAACACCATTAATAAATTAAATATTAATGGGGTTATAACAGATGATCATACAGTAATTTCTCAATATTGTAGTGAATTTTATAAAAATTTGTATACATCTAGTTACTCTCAGGTGTCAGCCGAAGCCTTTTTGAATTCGTTGCAGATTAAACCTATTAATAGAACTGAAAAGGAACTTTGTGATAGACCTGTTACAATTTGCGAGCTGATAAATGCAATTAATCATTTGAAAAATTCCAAATCACCAGGTACTGATGGCCTGACATCAGAATTTTACAAATTATTTTCAAAGGAATTGGCTCCCTTTCTTTTAGAGGTTTTTGTTGAAAGTACAAAAAACAGTGTCTTCCACCTACTTTAACACAAGGTTTAATTGTATTGCTTCCCAAACCAAATAAAGACAGACAGTATATTGATAATTGGCGCCCCATTTGTTTATTGAATAATGATTAGAAACTGCTGGCCCTAATTTTAGCTGGAAGATTGAAAAAAACTTTAGATTCAGTAATCGATGAATCGCAATCAGGATTCATGAAAAATCGGCACATAACAAATAATATACGATTAGTTTTGGACATTTTGGACTATTCAGATCTGATTAATGATAATGGTTTTATATTATTTTTAGATTTTTGTAAAGCATTTGATTCTGTTGAACATCAGTTTATCCTTGATACTCTAAAGAAATATGATTTTGGGAAAAAATTTTCTACAGCAATCGAAACCCTTTACAAAAATGGTAACTGTTCTATAAAGTTATTTAATGGTACTTCCCCTAGATTTGATATTTCCAAAGGAATTAGGCAGGGGAGCCCAGTATCTCCATACCTCTTTTTATTAGTAAGTCAGCTTCTTTCCTCTCATATTATATCAAGCCCACTGAGAGGTATCACTATTGTTGATAGAGAGATAAAAATTACACAGCCGATGACACTACTCTCTTTATTCAAAATGAGAATCAGATATCTGTGGCAACTGATCTAATTGGCGAATTTTCAAGAGCATCTGGAGTATACTTAAATTTGGCTAAATGTGAGCTTATGGCCATAAAGGAATGTCTCAAAACTAACTATAATGGTATTCCCTTAAAGAATGAGGTTCATTATCTTGGAATATTGATAACCAAAGACCAGAAAAGAAGGTGCTTGCTGAATTTTAGTCCTATTATTGAAAAAACTAAAAAAAAGTTAAATCATTGGCTAATAAGAGACCTCTCTTTAAGGGGTAGAGTTTTAATTACAAAGGCAGAGGGTATTTCTAGACTTATTTATGCAGCAATGGCTTTACATCTTGATAAAAAACTATGTAAAGAAATTGACAAAATATTGATTGATTTCATTTGGAAAAATAAAATACATTACATAAAGAAGTCAGTTATTATGAATTCATATGAGAATGGTGGCTTAAATGTTTTGGACTTTGCTACATTGAATAATACATTTAAGGTTAATTGGCTTAAACAAATTGTTAAAAATCCTAATTCCATTTGGTACTTTATTCCCTCCCATATTCTATCAAAATTGGGTGGTATTCACTTTTTTCTTAGCTGTAATTATAATATTGATAAAATACCAGGAAAACTAGCTGAATTTCACCGTCAGGCATTTTTATCATGGTCTTTGATCTACAAGCACAATTTTTCTCCTCATAGATACTATATATGGAACAATAAGGATATAATATATAAACACAAATCGCTTTATCTGAAACACTGGTTTGATAATGGCATCATATTGGTGGATCAGTTATTTAATTTGAATGGTTTTCTTTTTACTTATGGTGAGTTTTTGGCACAGTATAAGATTCCGGTTACACCAGGGGACTATGCCAAAGTTTTTGGGGCTATTTCTCCTGAAGTTTGCATGTTATTTAGACATCAGACAAGAATTAACATCCAACAGTGGTCTCTGCCTAATGTAATGAGTTCTTATATAGGAAGAGCTTTATTTCAACGAGATATTGTGTCTTTGCCTTACGTTAATTCATATTGGAATCGCTTGACAGACAATAATGTTTGGAAAAAGGTTTGGTTAATACCTAATCAATATTTGACTACAAACAAGGTTAAGGAAGTATCATTCAAAATTATACCAGGATTTACCCAGCCAAATATTATTTGGTAAAATTCAAATTTGATATCGATATTAGTTGCTCTTTTTGTGTTAGTTGCCCTGAAACTGTGGTACATTTGTTTTGGCATTGCCCTTTTGTAAAATTATTTTGGCAAAATCTATGTGATTTTATTGTGCAGAATATTGATCATCATTTTGTTTTGTTATGGAAATATGTATTATTTGGTATGTTGGAAAACAGCAAAGAAAACGTTTACATGATCAATCTTATTGTTTTACATGCAAAATTTCATATTCACAAATGTAAGTTCTCATGCAAAAAACCTTGTTTTATTTCTTTTAGGAAGGAAATGGAGCATTATATTGATACTATACGATTTTCATTGAAACAAAAAGCAATTAAAACAGTGAAAGTTTGTAAACGCTTTAATATTTTTATATAAATTAGTATGTGGATACAGCCCCCTAGTGTGAAATTGTTTATTTCATGTGTAATGTTTGTCTATATCATGTATAATGTTTGTCTTATACATGTAATTTTGATTTTGTTAATTAATAAAAGTTAATTAAAAAAAATAATAATAATAATGATAATAAAAAAAAAAAAAAAAAAAAAAATAGTGATGGGAAGTTCGGATCATTTTACTGACTCTGACTTTTGAGTCTCGTTCAGCAAAATGAACGAATCTTTTTTCGAGTCATTTCGTTCATTTCGTTCATTTTAGCAAAATGTAATGAAAATGTTATGTGTTACTTCCCCAACACATCTAGTACTTACGCAAACGTTGATCCCACTAAAAACAATACAAAACTAAAATGCTATAAGATACAGAAAAAAAAATTCCTTCTTTACCTGGGTCTTCAGTCTGTGATTAGCTCACTTCACCTCTTATCTGACAAGAAGTCCTCGGGTTTAAGTCATTCCTTAATCACGTGACAGCCACATACGCAAAACTAACGCAGTCTTGAGCCGGAAAGAGAACTGATTAGTTCATCTCATGAGTCTTTCGGGTCTCGGGTCGAGTTTGACTCATTCCTTAATCACGTGACAGCCCCATACGCAAAACTAACGCAGTCTTGAGCCGGAAAGAGAACTGATTAGTTCATCTCATGAGTCTTTCGGGTCTCGGGTCGAGTTTGACTCGTTCCTTAATCACGTGACAGACCCATACGCTATTTCTGACATTTCTGTCACTGTGTTTTTGTTACTGTTTGTTGAGGATCTGTGGTTTATTTTATAAATAAATAAAAGCCTGTTATAAATAAAATATTGATTAATTTGTCTTTTTGACTGTCTATCGGTAAATTAACACTAGGCTATATAATAATATAATAATTCAAGCGTACAATAAAAAGTATTTATACTAGTTTGTTCATTTTTACTCCAATTTTGAGTTTGCTGGTATAATAATTGCTTTTCCTATATAGGCAGACTTGACATATTGGTGTAATATATGTATAAGAAGATTGCTCAAAAAAGGACATAATGACATATACATTAAAAGCAAATAAAATTTTGAATTTGAATTATTAAAGTTAGTTTAAAACATTAAGGTTATGATAACTTCTTTAAAATTATTTGGGGAATAGTTATCCTCTTTGATATTTTTATTTTGGCACAAAAGTGTTATTTATTTTAAATTATTATATAAAAAAAAGCAAAGCTTGTTGTGCAATATTTAGTTTTTCTTTTTTTTTTTATATTGTACTTTTAAAGTTCATTTGTTAAGGTTATTAGACCCTGTTATTTTATTTTTAATTATTTACTTTTTTATTATTTTGATTTATTTTGGAATAGTTGTCCTCTTTGTTACAAAGCTTTTCTGGCACAAAAATAAACAATAAACAACAATTCAAAAGTATGTACACAGTGTTTTTTAATGTTTATAAAGTGTCATATGTTACAAAAGTATGGTTTATACAGACAATCTGATTTAATAATTACTCTAGCCAATGTTGTCACATCACGGGACAAAAGAACGAACAACCCGAAGAACCGAAAGATTAACTAATCAATTCTCTCTCCGACTCAATACTGCATTCTTTTACTGTCTATGGTTTTAGCGTACGGGGCTGTCACGTGATTAAGGAACGAGTCAAAAACCCGATAGACCCGAACTATGAACTAATCAATTCTCTCTCCGACTCAATACTGCATTCTTTTACTGTCTATGGTTTTAGCGTACGGGGCTGTCACGTGATTAAGGAACGAGTCAAAAACCCGATAGACCCGAACTATGAACTAATCAATTCTCTCTCCGACTCAATACTGCATTCTTTTACTGTCTATGGTTTTAGCGTACGGGGCTGTCACGTGATTAAGGAACGACTCGACCCGACCCGAAGACTCATGAGATGAACTAATCAATTCTCTTTCCGGCTCATATTGCATTGGTTTTAGCGTATGTGGCTGTCACGTGATTAAGGAACGAGTCAAAAACCCGAAAGACTCGAGCTATGAACTAATCAATTCTCTTTCCGGCTCATATTGCATTGGTTGTAGCGTATGTGGCTGTCACGTGATTAAGGAACGAGTAAAAAACCCGATAGACCCGAACTATGAACTTTTTTTTTTTTTATTGAACAATGTCATGTACAAACAACATGGCAGCAAAAATATATAATTACATAGTAACAGTAGAATCAGGTGCATAATTGCATTACCAAAAATGAATAAATAGACAAATAAAATAATAAGTAAAAAAAAAAAAAAAAAAAGGCTAGGGTTTACTTTTCAAGTCATATTCTTCTATTATAGCAAAAAGTTTTTTTAGCATTTTTACTTTTCATCATTTTAAGGGAATTTGTATAAGAAAGAAACTCATTGTGATATACACAGAATTTAGGGTTCACTTTCAAGTATTTAGATTTGTGTATATAGAATTTAACTAGAATAAGGATGTTATTAACCAAAAAATCGTCTTTGTTGCTTTCCAAGACGAGTCCATAAATAATGTCCTTGTGAGAGAAGACTTCAAGATGAGGAATCTTTGGATATAGCCAGTCATGAATATCAAGCCATAAAGCCTCTACAAACATACAATGAAAAAATAAATGATCTGTAGTTTCAATATTATCACAAAAAACACAATTACTAGTTTCAAAACCAAATCTTCGCTGTACAAATTCACTGGATGGATATACACCATTTATAATTTTAAAATGGACTTCCTTAGCTTTGGGAGATAAAGGAAATTTTAAGTAAGTTGTTCGTAACCTGTGAATATTTTTTTTTGAGAAGAACTGTGAAATCAAGTTTCTATAGGGTACTATGGGAAATAAGATGTTATCAAACATATTTCTAATAGTTTTGTTTGGAAGTTTAATTTTTTTTAAATCTACACCTTCAACTAAAAGTAATGGGAGACAACAAATGGGAGGATTCGTTGTTGAAAGGTATGCTTGAACCAAACACATGAAAGCATTGGGGATAGCTTTAATCATAGAGCTAAACGCATTCTGACTACAGGTTATATCATATTTGAGACAGAAGTTATCATGTGATAAAAAATAACCTCTACTATCGATTAAATGAACCACCGACCATATTCCTTTCTCCATCCACTCCTTTTTATACAGTGATTTGTTTCTTATTGTGATAGATCTATTATTCCACATTGGGGTTTTGTGAGGTGTAAAATTATGGTTGTATAAGAGCTTCCAGTACAACAAGACTTGTTGGTGAAACTTGGATAGTTTGATAGGGAGACGCTGGGGAATGAAATCACATCCAAGTAAAAATTCGATCCCTCCAATTTTCTTAAATATTTCTCTGGGGATGTGAAACCAAAGGTTATAATTATTAAGGAAGGATTTCAACCAGTTAATTTTAAGAGTTCCATTTATGAAATCAAAATCAATGGCTTGTAGACCTCCATCTTTGAATTCTTTAGTCAACTCTGCTCTTTTAATGTAATGAGCTTTCTTTCTCCAGATATAATCAAAATTAATCTGATTAATTTTTTTAATCACTTTATTTGTTATCGATAATGAGTATGCAGGGTAGATACATCTAGATAAACTATCCATTTTGGTTAAAAAAATTCTTCCCAATAAACTAATATCTCTCAATAACCATAAATTAAGTTTGGATTGACAATTTTCAACTACTTTCCACAGATTCAGATTTTCACATTCCATTATATCTTGAGAAAGATATATTCCTAAATATTTCACTATAGATTTAATAGGGATGTTATAGGCCTCGGTTAACTGGCATTGATGAACTGGCATCAACTCACACTTTTGCAAATTTAATTCTAAGCCAGAAGCTTTAGAAAAGATTTGGATATTTTGCAGGATTTTGGGGACTTCCGAAAGCTGCTTCATAAAGATAGTAGTGTCATCAGCTAACTGGCTTATGAGAACTGGATGCCCAAACACCTCTAATGGAGCTATATTTGAATGCTTAAGAAAGATAGAAAGCAGCTCTGTGGTTATTATAAAGAGAAATGGGGATAAGGGGCAACCCTGTTTAACTCCACGTTTGATAGAGAATCGGGGTGAAGTACCTCCTGATAAAAAAATTGAACTATTTGAATTTTCATAAAGGGATTCAATTATGTTTCTAAATTTCTCTCCAAAACCAAATAATCTTAAACTATTCAAAATAAATGGGTGTTCAATTGAATCAAATGCCTTAAAGAAATCAAGAAATAAAATAAAACCATCATCATCAATAAGATGTCTATAATCTAAAATATCCAGAACTAACCGAATATTGTTATGGATAGATCTTCCTTTCATAAAACCTGATTGAGAGTCGCTTATAATTTTATGTAGGATTTTTTTCAGTCTGCTAGCGTAGACAGTGGTTACAATTTTGTAATCGGTGTTTAATAGAGTAATGGGCCTAAAATTATTTAACAATTTGGAGTCCTTATCAGGTTTAGGGATTAAAGTTATTACACCTTGTTTCATTGTAAGGGGGAATGTCATATTATCTATAGCTTCTTTTAACATGAGAGAAAAAGGATCTTTCAATAAACCCCAAAAGTGTTTATAGAAATTGGCTGTGAAACCATCGCTGCCTGGAGATTTATTTACAGACAAACTGTCTACAGCTTTATCCAGCTCATCAGAGGTAATATCAGCATCACATAGCAGTGCATACTCATCATCTATCCGGGGAATCAGATCTTTAATATGGTTGAAAAAAGATTCGGCATTATCTGAGGAAAAGGTTGAGGAATATAATTTATAGAAAGAGACAGCTTCCTTAGCAATCAAAGATCGGTCTGTGACTACATTACCATTAATTAATAATGCTTTAATAGCAAGTCTCTCCTGCCTTCTTTTTTCTAGACGACAGAAATAAGCGGTACTTTTCTCCCCTTCCTCAATCCACTTTGCCCTAGATCTTATGAAGGCTCCTTCAGCTTTTTGAAGATAGATATCATCCAGTTTAGATAGTAGACATTGTAATATCTGTTTATCAGTATCGGTAAGTGATGTTCTGTTATAATATTCGTTTATTTCCTTAATGACGGTCATTTCTGTAAATTTGTTATTTCTATTAAGGGATTTTCCAAAATGAATAGAAAATTCATTTTAAATTTAAGGAATTCCCACTTAGCAACATAGGACATTATTGAATCATCGTTCATAACCTTAGAAATTATGTTTTTAATACCATCCTGAAATGATTGGCATTTTAATAGATAAGAATTAAATTTCCAATACCCCTTATTATTGCCTCTAACGCCAGAAGGATTGATAAGCAATTTAATAACAGAGTGATCTGTGAGAGGTGCTGCTGACATACAACAATCAGAAACAATATTTATGATAGAGGAGGAGATTAACCAGAAATCTATTCTTGACTTTGCTGTATTATTTGGTTTAAACCAAGAATATTGTTCAACATTCGGATGTTTGATACGCCAGGGATCTAATAAGTTGTGTTTGCGACAGAAATCAGACAGAGTAGGGTTATAAGAACTATATTGACATTTGGGAGGATATCTATCAAGCCATTCATCATATACCATGTTAAAGTCACCCCCCATAATAATGTTAGCAGTTGGATAGAAAACTTTAAGGCCATCTATGACGTCTGACACATCTGAAATTAATTGTCTGTTTTGAACTAGATTATTATATCCATAAACATTTATTAGAATGATATACTGGTCATCAATGGTCAAAACACAAAGTAACCAGTGACCGTTATTGCTACCCTTAGATGTCACTACTTTACCAAGTGAATTGCAGAACAAAATAGCTAATCCAGCAGATTTAGTTGAACCATGGTCAAAAAGAATTTTGTCTCCCCATTGGTTTACCCAAAATTTCTCATCCTCAGGTTTTGAATGAGTTTCTTGTAATAAAATAAAGTTAATAAAATAAAGAGAAGACGAGTGGCGCCGATACAGGATGGCTGCCTCCGTGACGTGCTCTGCAGTTGTTTTTGTGTTTTTGTTAGTTTGTCCTGTCTTTAGTTATATTCCTGCAATCAGTTTCACCAGGGACGAATTGCTGGATATTGGGCAACACACATCTCCCGATATTTCACCGGTTTTCGACTATTCTGATGTTTTGCTGGACATTCTTGTCGGCGGAGCGGCTGCCCTGATCACACGCTTCAAGAGGACGCGCAGACGGGGAAAAAGAGCTGGCGCGCTCGTGAGACTCAGAAAACGCGGATTTCGAATGCCGTTGCCTAGCATCCATCTGGCAAATCTCCGCTCTCTACCCAACAAAACGGACGAACTGCTTCTGCTCTCTCGGACAAATAAAGATTTCTCTCACTCTGCTGCTCTGTGTTTCACGGAAACTTGGCTGAATGACACCATACCGGACAGCGCGCTCCATCTGCCGGACTTTCAGCTGTTTAGAGCGGATCGCGACGCAGAATCAACGGGGAAATCGCGCGGCGGCGGGACATGCTTTTACATCAATGAACGGTGGTGTACAGATGTAACTGTGTTAAAGAAGACGTGCTGCTCAAATCTCGAAACGCTCTTCATTAACTGCAAGCCGTTCTATTCGCCGTGGAGTTTCACTCGCTCATTCTGGTTAGTGTTTACATCCCTCCTCAAGCGCACGTGAGCTCAGCTTTACAGAAACTCGCTGAGCAGATCACAGAGACAGAACAACAACACCCAGACTCTGTTTTAATCATTCTTGGGGACTTTAATAAAGCCAATCTCTCCCGTGAACTGCCAAAATACAGACAGCATGTTACTTGTCCCACAAGAGACAGTAATATATTGGATCACTGTTACACAACAATAAAGGATGCATTTCACTCTGTTCCATGAGCAGCTTTGGGACGTTCTGATCACCTTCTGGTTCATCTTATACCGACCTACAGGCAGAAACTAAAATCAGCTAAACCTGTATTAAGGACTGTAAAAAGATGGACTAATGAAGCAGAGCAGGATTTACAATCTTGTTTTGACCTCACTGATTGGAGTGTTTTTGAAGCTGCTGCCACCGATCTGGATGAACTCACAGAGACCGTAACATCATATATCAGTTTCTGTGAGGATATGTGTATTCCTACCAAGACTCAACTAAATTACAACAATGACAAACCGTGGTTCACTGCAAAACTCAGACAGCTCCGTCAGGCCAAAGAAGATGCTTACAGGAAGGGGGACAATGTCTTGTATAAACAGGCTAAATACACACTGGAAAAGGAGATCAAAGTGGCAAAGAGGAATTATTCTGAAAAAATAAGGACTCAGTTCACTTTGAACGACTCCGCATCAGTGTGGAAAAGCCTAAAGAAGATCACCAATTACAAGACACCACCCCCCAGCACTGTGGAGAATCAACGACTGGCAGACGATCTGAACGAGTTTTACTGCAGGTTTGAAAGAACACCCATCACCTGACCTGAACACCTCTCCAAACAACCGTTCACACCATTCACAACTCCTGCAACCAACCCTGAATGCCTCTCCAAACAACTGTTCACACCACTCACAACTCCTGCAACCCATCCTGAACACCTCTCCAATCAAGCGCTCTCACCATTCACACCTCCTGCATCCCCCCTCTCCCCCACACCTGCAATACAGATCAGCGAGGATGCGGTGCGCCAGGTCTTCCGGAAGCAGAAAAGGAAAAAAGCACCAGGCCCAGATTGCGTAACACCAGCCTGTCTGAAATCCTGTGCTGACCAGCTGGCCCCCATCTTCACAAAGATCTTCAACAGATCGCTGGAACTGTGCGAAGTCCCTTCATGCTTCAAACACTCCACCATCATCCCTATCCCAAAGAAATCCAAAATTACAGGACTAAATGACTACAGGCCTGTGGCTCTAAGGTCTGTAGTCATGAAGTCATTTGAAAAACTGGTGCTGGCCCACCTGAAAGATATCACTGGACCCTTGCTAGATCCTCTTCAGTTTGCCTACAGAGCAAACAGGTCTGTGGACGATGCAGTAAACATCGGACTGCATTATGTTCTGCAACACCTAGACAGACCGGGGACCTATGTGAGGATCCTGTTTGTGGACTTCAGCTCTGCCTTCAACACGATCATCCCAAACCTCCTCTTGCCCAAACTAACTCAGCTCTCCGTGCCCACCTCCGTCTGTCAGTGGATCAACAGCTTCCTCACAGACAGGCAGCAGCTAGTGAGGCTGGGAAAATACACATCCAGCACCCGTACAATCAGCACCGGAGCTCCCCAGGGCTGTGTTCTCTCCCCACTGCTCTTCTCCCTGTACACTAACGATTGCACATCTAAGGACCCCTCTGTCAAGCTCCTGAAGTTTGCAGATGACACCACACTCATCGGCCTCATTCAGGACGGTGACGAGTCTGCTTACAGACAGGAGGTTAAAGAGCTGGCTGTCTGGTGCACTCTCAACAACCTGGAGCTTAACACGCTCAAAACAGTGGAGATGACTGTGGACTTCAGGAGAAACCCCCCTGCACTCCCCCCACTCACCATCATGAACAGCACTGTGACTGCAGTGGAGTCATTCAGGTTCCTGGGCACCACTATCTCTCAGGACCTGAAGTGGGACATTCACATTGACTCCATTGTGAAAAAGGCCCAGCAGAGGTTGTACTTCCTTCGCCAGCTGAGGAAGTTTAACCTGCCACAGGATCTGCTGAAACAGTTCTACTCCACCATCATCGAATCCATCCTCTGCACTTCAGTAACTGTCTGGTTCAGCTCAGCTTCTAAATCTGACCTCAGCAGACTACAGAGGGTAGTCCGGACTGCTGAGCGAATTATCGGTACAACCCTCCCATCTATTCAAGAACTGTACTTATCCAGAGTGAGCAAAAGGGCTGTTAAAATCACTCTGGACCCCTCACATCCAGCACACTCCCTCTTTGAACTGTTGCCATCTGGTCGATGCTACAGAGCACTGAGCGCCAGAACGACCAGACACAGGAACAGTTTCTTCCCTCAGGCAATCCATCTTATGAACAGCTGATAATAACTGTGGGACACACTACACTATTTATATTTATATACACTACACTTTTTATCCAACACACATACTTAGCGTACACTTAAATCTTTTGCACATAATATACATGTACATACATGGAACACACTACACTACTTATATTTATATTTATATACACATACACTTATTTATCCAACACACATGTCAGGCGTGGCTTGTCAGCGATCTACGGCTCTGTCTTTTAGAGGTGGGACTTTCAAGTCACAAGCAAGTCTTCAAGTCATATTCAAGTCCTCAAAGGGTTAAAGCTAAAGAGATAATTAAGTGACTAATTAAATGATGATTGTGCATTAGTGATGAACATCTGCTGTTAACAATCAACATCACTGAAGTAAAGAGAAACACAAGAACTACAACTGAATTTAGCCACAGCCTTCAACTGAAAAAAAAAAAAAAAAAACCCTATGCCACCATAATTGTGGTCAAGGTTTGCTTTAAGTAGTGTCTTGACCCTTTTACTAATTCAAACCAATTTGATTCAAAACAATTGCAATATTGTTTTCGCAACAAACATGTATGCATTGCTGAGTCGAACCTTGCAGTAACAGATGATTTTCTGCTTTTTCTGCTTATAACTCATGATGACTGAACATCATGAAATTGTGTTGATCTTTGGATAGTAGACTGACACTCAGCTATTACTTAACTGAAGTAAAAAAAAATCACAATGCTTCAATGTTGAAAGACACAAAAGGAGACAATCAGTTCAGGTTTTTAGACAACCACACTTATCACACGATCCTCAACAGTGGTGACAATTTTTCATACTGCAGTGCATGACGGGAGTTTTTACTAAGGTTTTACCCAGCATGCAACATTTTGTTGATTGTCACCACTGTTGAGAGTCATATGCTGGTTCTTGATCTCTGTGTGTGTCTACAAAGTATAGTTTTTCAAATTTTGTATGCTCTTAGTAGATTTAAACTTCACTTAATTTTTTTTTCCATAGTGTACCTTTACTGGGTTGATTATGCCAAACTTAATTAGAGCTAATGTTAATTTGATTGTAATCTGACCACCTATCACATACAGAATAATTTCTTCTCTCTGCTTTATAGCACCTCATGCAATGCTACATAAAGAGATCTAACACGACAGTCAAGGGTCAAGAGCCCCACTAAAGTAAACGCTGATCTCCATTATGGTTGCATCACTTTAACCAATAAAACATCAACATCTGATCCTCTGTAATTCTCAAGAACAGCAGGTGTTCATCATTAATGCACAATCATCACTTAATCACTTAATTATCTCATTAACTTTAACCCTTTGAGGACTTGGGATATGACTTGAAGACTTGCTTGTGACTTGAAAGTCCCAACTCTGGTAAAAGCTGAATGTCAGTCAACAATCCAAAGAAGACTATCTCACGATGTCCTAGTCAACATGAGTTATAAGCAGAAAAAGCATAAGATCATCTGTTACTACAAAGGTTTGATTCAGCAATGCATATATGTTTGTTGCGAAAACAATATTGAAATTGTTTTGAATCAAATTGCTTTGAATTAGTAAAAGGGTCAAGACACTACCTAAAGCAAACCCTGACCACAATTATGGTGGCATAGTGTTTTTTTCTTTTTTCAGTTGAAGGCTGTGGCTAAATTCAGTTGTAGTTCTTGTGTTTCTCTTTACTTCAGTGATGTTGATTGTTAACAGCAGATGTTCATCACTAATGCATAATCATCATTTAATTAGTCATTTAATTATCTCATTAACTTTAACCCTTTGAGGACTTGGATATGACTTGAAGACTTGCTTGTGACTTGAAAGTCCCACCTCTGCTGTCTATTAAATGCCACTCCAATTATGTGATGGCGATTTTAGCGGTGATCACGGAAGCAGCTTTACTGATTAGATTAGATACGCACGATCGTATCGTTCATATATCGCCCAGCCCTACCTGCCATACATTGTCAATTTGTATATTGTCAATCCTTACCCACCTATTTGTATTTTTTTGTATTTTTATTCCTTATTGTGTTTTTTGTTCTGTCGCTGTTATGTTGCACTGCGGAGCTCTGTCACGAAAACAAATTCCTCGTATGTGTGAACATACCTGGCAATAAAGCTCATTCTGATTCTGATTTGCTTTTTCACCCTTACAAAACAAAAATACAGACTTTCTCTTAATGTTATCCCTTAATCCCCTAGCGTTAAGTGAAATACCTGAAAAACAAATATTCATAATACACAAATAAACAAACAACTGTAAATAGATGCAGTCCTAGTCCAACAGACTATATAAAATGAAGCCAGGAAAGGCAACAAATGAAAACCCTGAAAACGGGCGCAGTCCCTTAAATTCCTTTTCAATAACTGTGTAACTGTTATCCATTCAGATTTTTGTCCACAAAAAACAGACGGAAGACCATTTGTATATTTAACGCAACAGGCCCTCGTCAGTACACTCTGGTATACCTCATGTCATGATCTCAAGTGATTCTCTGTCCGTTAATCTATCCAGCACCACCTCTGTAGTACGCACGTTTGCCGGCTGCTCTCGCTTGCTGTATCTTTGGCCACAACGCCGCCCGCAGATCTCTATCAGCCTTACAGAAATCTTCCAGGAAGCCGATTCCAAGATCTTTACATATGGTGAGGTCTTTGGTCATCCGCCACAACGCATCTCGGTGTATTCTTTGAGTGAATTGAATAATAACGTGCCTTGTTTTATTTTCTTCACGTCTTCCCACGCGGTGGACTGTATCAACGATGTAGTTGATGTTCGGGGACCATGACGGGGAGATTTTCACCAGCAAGTCGGTAACCACCATGCGTATATCTTCTCCTTCCTTTTCTTTTATTCCACGAATTCTGAGATTCCAGCGGCGCTTGTACCGTTCTAGTTCTAAGATCCGTTCCCTTAGCTCTTCATTACCTTTCTTTAACACCGAAACTTCTCGACCAGTAGTTTGCAACTGGGATTTACAGTCTTTAATTTCTGCTGCATTAAACTCAACCGTCTTCACAATACTAGCTAGCATTGCAGCATTTTGCTGAAGTTGAGAGCCAAATGAGTCAACTTTATCGGTTAGATGCTTAATAGCATCCAAGATAGCATTCATGCTCTCTTTACCTTCTGACCCAGTGTCTTTCTTCTTAGCTGCTGGAGGATTCTTCATCGGTGAAAAGGGGTCTTTCCTTTTAGTCTTTTCAGTGGAGTCTTCCATTCTTACAGCATATTCATGGTCCATTGCCTCGCTGCAGCGGGTTAGAGTAGAACTCTTTTTCGACGTCATGGTGCACTTATTTTCAAATACTAACAGTATTGAAAGTTAGAGGACATAAAGTTAAATAAAATGGCAAAATAATAACGAATGGATTACAGAACGCAAATAAATACTGGGACTATCTCACAGAGCTCAGAACACGAGATGCACCTGGTCCGCCATCTTGCCCGGAACTCCCGAACTATGAACTAATCAATTCTCTTTCCGGCTCAGACTGCATTGGGTAAGCGTATGGGGCTGTCACGTGATTAAGGAACGAGTCAAAAACCCGATAGACCCGAACTATGAACTAATCAATTCTCTTTCCGGCTCAAGACTGCCTTGACTGACAGGTGAATCACTACTACTAGAACAGAACCTATAGAATAATGCGCATGCGCGACTGAACGAATCACTCCCCGAGACGACTCGTTCTTCCCGAGTCGTAAAGATTCGTTCAAAATGAACGAATCGGTCAAGAACGACACATCACTAATGGACAAAATGTGCTCTCGCGCGTTGACATCACACTGATGTCAAAGGAAGAGGCAATAATAATAATTTCCATTATAATTAGACACGTTTTATTCATATCAGATACACATTGTGTAAGTAACTTTAAAGTTTACTCTATTATTCTCCCAGTTCAACAGCCACTTACTTTTATGTATTTCGGGAGAAGTGGATGAATTCACGTGTTGTAAATCCAACAGATCCGATTCTCTGAACTGTGGCTGCACTGCAGCACAAACTAAGATGGCGGCGCCCGTCGCGCATACGCGTGATTTTTTTTTCCCAAACCAGTTGAGCGCAAACCACGCCCCCCTATGCGAAAACCCCACCCGCGGCCATGACTCACGTCTCTAGGTCGATTTCATTGGTCAACTCTTTTACGTCACCTGAGAAGAAGAAGTGTGGACGTCAATCAAAGTCGTTGATGGATCCGTCGCTGACTAACGGTAAACAGTTATTTTCCATAACATTTTATTATTAGAAGTATTTGTAGGTCTCAGTGTGAGTTTTTACATGTATTATTAAAGTTTTCATTTGAACTTTATCTTATTCATTAGGTTCGCTCTCAGGAGAGTGCGCATGTTTTGGCTGTGGTGAAGACCAAGCCGTACATCTGAAGGTAAAAATATGATCTCAGTAAAAAATAAAAATAAATAAACCCAGTTACATATTTATATATTTTACTCAATGACATGATATTCAACTCATTTATTAAACGCTCACTACTGGCACCTACTGGCATTTTAATTTCGTTGAAAAGTATAATTTCCACCATAATTTCTTGTTTTTTATATATAAAAAAATATTTAAAATAATCACATGATATTATTTAATACAGTTGTATTTTTCAGTGTAAATTATTACATTTTATAGGTATAGATAATCGCATTATTATAAATTGTATTCATGGATCAAATGTAAGAATTTGAAATAAAAGTATTAATGAGATTAATGGGAAAATGCCCTATATAAAGGAAAGAAAATAAAATAAATACCCCTGGATAAACTTTAAAGGTCTCAGCTGATAGAAAACTGATAAAAATATTGCTTAAGAATAAATCATACTTGCAAACACATACACGCATGTTTGTTTTTGTGAAAAGTGGGGACATCCCATAGGTGTAATGGTTTTTATACTGTACAAACTGTATATTCTATGGCCCTACACCAACCCTACACCTAACCCTAACCCTCACAAGTAACTGTGCATTTTTACTTTCTCAAAAAAACTCATTCTGTATGGTTTATAAGTGTTTTGAAAAATGGGGACATGGGTTATGTCCTCATAAGTCACCCTCTCCTTGTAATACCTGTGTCATACCCATGTCATTATACAGAGTTGTGACCTGATATGTCACAAAAACAAGAGCACACACACACACACACAAAAATTTGTGATAAAAATTAATTATTATTTTTTATTTTATTTATTTACTTATTCATTTTTACTGTTGTTTCTTATGCTCATCAAGGTTGCATTCATTTGATCAAAAAATACAGGGAAAGAAATTCTATTGTTAAATATTATTATGGTGTAAAATAATTTTTTCTACGTTTTCTAAATCTAATTTATTCTTGTGATCAAAGCTGAATTTTCAGCATTATTACTCCAGTCTTCAGTGTCATTTCCTCAAAAAGATTATTCTAATATGCTGATTTATTATCAATGTTGGAAACTGTTGTGCTACTTAATATTTTTTTGGAACCTGTGATACTTTTTTCAGGATTCTTTGATGAATAAAAAGTTAAAAAGAAGAGCATTTATTCAAAATAGTAATCTTTTCTAACAATATACTCTGCAGTTCTAAAGTTTGGGCTCAGTAATTTTTTTTTGAAAGAAATAAAAAATGTTATTCAGCAAGTTGTTTATTCAGTGTTAAATTAATACCAAGTGATAGCAAATATTAACATTTTATAAAAGATTTATATTTTGAATAAATGCACTTCTTTTAAACTTTTTATTCAACAAAGAATCCTGAAAAAAAAGTATCAAAGGTTCCAAATAAAATATTAAGTAGCACAACAGTTTCCAACATTGATAATAAATCATCATATAAGAATAATTTCTGAAGGAACATGTGACACTGAAGACTGGAGTAATGATGGTGAAAATACAGCTGCACGTCACAGAAATAAATGACAGTTTAATATATATTTAAGAAGGAAACTTTGTTTTATATTGTCATAATATTTTGCAAGATTATTGTTTTTTTTCTGTATTTTTTATCATCAAATGCAGCCTTGACTTATTTAAAAACATAAGTCTTACTGATACCAAAGTTTTGCATGGCCGTGTATACACACACACTACTGTGCAAAAGTTTTTGGACACTAGTATTTTAATTTAATTTTATTTGTTAAATAAACTTGGTTTACTGTTATGTGTCTAAACGTTGGGCCGTCTCAGTTATAATACTAATGGGTAAATTTTCTGTTTGGTGACTTCTTTTTACTTTTACAGAACTGGTTGCCTCCTGGGTATAAATATCACTTGTGCACCTATCGTTTGTGCACTACAGAAGGCGACTCACACCTGGACCACACAAGTTTTGAGGCATCACTAAGAATTGCATTGACAGAAATTTGTGAAGTAAAGGAATGGGTGGGAAAGCTTAGTGAATCATCACGAGTGAGTTGGAGAGTGGCAGTGACAAAACCAAATAAGGGACAACGTGTACTTTATAAGGTAATATCAAATAATTTAATTCATCTTTACACTATATAAGTGTAAGACCATTAGTTACACTGAAAATGACTTTACAGTAAATTTTGTTAACATACAGAATTGTACTGTGCAAAAGGCACATTAGATTCTTCCCCCAAATTTCAAGACCATTATTTATATATGTTTTATCTATATTTCACTTTATTCTGCCAGTAAGTAATATCAGTTAACACTGACTTTTACCATTAATTGAAATAGTCCAGTGAGATTTGTATCCCTGTGATGGACTTGCTATCTGTAGACTCCAGTATTTGTATAACCTTAGGACAAGTGAGATGGATGGATGGATGGATTTTTGTATGCACAGGGGATCTGAAATCATATGGTTCACACATAGATCAAATCTCACCATCATCTAGTCCATCTGGGATTGCATAAAGAGGTGAAAAAATGGAGAGACACTAAAACCTGTGGCAAAATCTCCAATACACTTGGAGAAATATACCTGAAAATCTAAATAATAAAATCTAAAACATTAATAAAAAATGTGTTCATGACATTATTTAATAAAAATACATAATTTATGACATTATTTCTGAAAGCATCATCAATTTACAGCAATTTTCACAAATGCGTATACATTTTTCAATTTTTTTAGCTTTGCAGGTTGATTTATCCAAAGGTCTTGGAGATATTTGCACAGTATGTAGCCTGTCTTTTTTTGTTTCTTCATGGAATCCCTGTTGGACTGTTGAAACTTAGATCAGATTTCTGTGTAGTCCATACTTTTTGCTGTTGGACTTGTTGCAATTTTCTCCCTGGAAGAAGAGATCTTATATGTCAATGAGATGTTTTCCTGGACAACTAAAGGAGTAATAATAATAATAATAATAATTACAATTAATGGCAAAATGTAAGTTTGGACATAATTTTCTATTGCCAGAGTAATGTAAAATATATAAATAACTAAATAAAAAAATTAACATGTCTAAGATTTGTGCATACTTCTATACATATTTAAACGTTCATATTATGTCTATCTTTAGGCTCATTACAGGTGCCAGCACAATGTTTATGTCCGATCAGACACGGCTAATCAAAGGCGGCTATCAAAAAATACATGCTGTGAGGCAAAAATGGTTTGCACTCTGGTGAAGACTACAGACAAAAGGGGAGGAACTAGTAGGTGGGTTAGAAATGTCAAGATTGGATAAAATAAGTGCTTTTGCTTGCTTCTTTGTGTGATTTGTTTTTATTTTTCAGGAGCATTGATCCCCATATACCTACTTACCCAACTTCGGTGCGTTTGTACAATGTACACAATCATAACATCTTTGTTGCGGAGGCACTGAGGCACAAGGATGTAGGGGTCAAGGCAATTGAAACCCTGACACAGTTGTTTGAGGTTGTGCACAGTCCAACGACAGCTCTGGCTGTACTTAAAAGTGACCTGTTGGCTGAGCATGGCAACAAATATGTATACGTCTCAGCCAACCGTGCCATTTGCCCAGACCTTCAGTTTTGCTACAGGTATGTGAAATTTCACTTGGTGCAAATCAGTTGCTTTGACGAACTTATTTAGTCAAGACAATTTTAATTTGCAGACTGTATCAGAAGTTGAAAAAGCAGGAGTTTGGAGAGCAAAGTGGGGAGGGAATGCTAGCGGCTTTGGAAAGGCAGGTAGAATCCTACAATGCAGCCTGTAATGACACCTGCGCCAAGCTTAAAATATCTTCAGCAGGAACACCACTTGTAGCCATTTGTTCCCCATTGATGAAACAAACACACAGTCTCTCAAATAGTGGAGAAATGTGTTTTATGGATTCATCTGGTAACATGGACCGGGAGAACTGCAGGGTGTTTCTCCTCCTCACACACACCTGTGCAGGTGGTCTTCCTCTTGGGATAGTGATAACACAGTCAGAAGATGAGAAGACAATTAGTGAGGGATTAGAGCTGCTGAAGTCCTTGCTGAAAAATTATGCCTTTGGAGGGCGAGGTGAGGCAGGCCCTCGTGTGTTTTTGACAGATGACTCAAAGGCTGAGAAGGGAGCTATAGCACAGGTCTTTCCTGAAGCCACACAACTGCTCTGCATATTTCATCTTCTCCAAGCTGTGTGGAGGTGGTTGTGGAACAAAGAACACGAAGTTGAGATGAAGGACAGGCAGACAATGTTCAGCATAGTAAAAGACATGCTTTATGCCAGGGAGATGAGTACAGTTGAATTACTCTACCAGCAAGCCCTTGACAACCCTTTGACCACCAGGTAGAGAAAATAGTAGACCGTTAGAGGTAGCTTAAATATTTTAGTAGTACTTCTGATGCATTTACCCTCCCGAGGCCTATTCTGAGGGTTTTATTGTATTGTATTTATTCTTTACAATTTCTGTTTACCCATTACAGATACAGGAAGTTCCTGACCTATCTACAGAATCTTTACAGTCGACGTGAGAGTTGGGCTCTCAGTTATAGGAGGGACTTGCCAACACGTGGCAACCAAACCAATAACTATGTGGAGGCTGCAATGCGTGTCTTGAAAGACAAAATACTTCATAGGACAAAAGCATTCAACCTGCCTCAATTATTCAACCTTTTCATTACCCGACTAGAGATGTACTATGAAGCACGTGTGACAGACGTTGCTCTTGGCCATTGGGAGGCATTCCACCGGTCAAGATTTCTTGCTACACAAAGTAATATCAAAGCATCTGATATTTCTCAGGTAAAATGTAATTTTTAATTATGGATCATTAAAAAAAACTTGTTGGTTAATTTTTCAAACGGTTGTTTCTCTAAATGTGTTTTTAAGCCTTTTAAGTCTTGTGTTTTCATACTGTCATCATCAACTGTCAAAGTTAAACTCCAATAAGAATGCAGGTACAGAGGACACATAAAAATGATCTGATGTAAAAAGTAAACATTTGTCCTTTTGTTTTACACAAATTTAATAAAGTGATAGAGACCTAAATAAATCCTGCAGTACTTTTTATTGGTATATTTAAAATAATCTTAACATCGACAAAGCTTTAGTACCATTCAATTTGTATACACATTCACAAATACGTGCAGCAAAATAAAAATATTTAAAATAAAATAAACAATGTAACCCAGTGTTGTAGTAGGTTATAACATCTGTGAAGTAATATGTAATTTGTTGTGCTGTCTCTCTCTTAACTGCTGGAATGGTAAGTTGAGCAACCAGATCACTGTGCATCTCGATTCTCACAAAGATGTGTTCTGTGTCCTATTGTCCTTCAGATGTTAATTCTTTAAAGCAATAGTCTGGCAAGACCAGCCTACGCGAGAATGCAGGTCCGTTCTGTGCATTTTTATAATTGAGAAACATCCAATATGTCTGTATTTTTGTCTTTATGTCACTGTTAGGTTGGAGAAAAGAAATTTCAGGTGAGATCATCCACATCAGGGCACACATATACAGTGGACATGGAGTTGGAGCTCTGCACTTGTCCAGTTGGCCATAGTGGGGCACCATACAAACACCAGGCAGCAGTAGTGCAAAATTACAACATCACCTCCATCAACTTTCTTCCCACAACAGCTGAAATGAGGGCTGAGCTGCTGAAAATAACAAAAGGTAATTATTTCTTAGTACCATAGGTTGTCACACACACTGACTGATGCTGTTTTTAAAAACTTTCTTCTTTAGATATTTTAACTATTAAATTATTATATTAATTATATGTCTTGTTCATCATCTTCACAGCCTCAGTTTCTCTTGACTTTCTAAACCCTTTACGGCAAAATATGCCAACGCCTAGCACATTAGCTCCAGGTAAGGAAGTTCAAGTGGGACAAAGAAACTTCATCAAACATGCTTAATTCTTAACAAAACAACTAGTACAGCAGTGCAACATTAGTATACATTTTTTTTTAGACATGCCTCCGAAGCAAGAAACCTGCACTTCTGATCATCAGTATCATCTCAGTGCTGAAGATGATGGTCAGTATAAAGGGAGGGATGGTGCTGTTTTTTTATGTATTTTCTTTTCTTTCTTATGGTGGCATATTGAACAGAAACAATCTTGTAACATTTCAATTTGTCTATCTGTATCTTTTGAATTGTAGAGTCACGTCAGCTGGACCTGTCTTCGACCAGCTCTACACAACTGCAACAGATATCACCTATGCAAGGGGACCCATACTCCAACCATCCCTGTGTTCAGGGTAACTCAGAGGGAGGTGAGTCAATTAAGCTTAAAGTTACATTAACAATTCTGTATAGATGCTTATTTGGGCCCTAACTTTTTCTTTGTTTTTTTACCAACCGTTTGGGGCATTTTGGGGTCCTTAAATGGATAGTTCACCTTAAAATGGTTATTGGTTGGTAATCAAACAGTTGCTGTAGTATAGTTGCATTGTAATTTTTCCATGCTATGTATATTTGGAACAACCTTATGCTGAGTAAATTATGTCAGATGTTTGATTTTTTTAACTTTGCACACGTTGGCATGGTCTGCCGTTTGGTATTCTTGCTTTAACCTTTTTGGTCTTAAGTGTGAGCTTTTTATTATTTTGAGGGGATCTACTACTAAACAATATTCTGTATTCAATTATACACCATTTATTTCTGTAAAAAAAAAGAAAATTATTAAAAAACATTTTATGCTATTTTTTTTAATTTTTTTTTTATTAATCCAGTAAGTTAAAAGTAGGTAAATTAAAACAAAGGTATTTAAAATCCAATGAATGGAGGCAGATTCATAGAAAGAGATACATGTAATCAAGTGCAATACTGTAGTATAACCACTAGATGACTGTATAGGCATATATTTAAACAGGACTGTGTGATTCCTGTTGTTGAGAACAGTGTTTTCAAACAGAATTACTTTTATTAGGCATTTGTGGGTGTTTGTTGTTTTATAATAGTTTTTTATTGTTGTCTCTTTAAACAGCATCTTTACCTCAGTCTCCTGTGAAACGGATGCTGAGACTGCTCAGTGAAATGGCTGAAAACCCAGACTACAGTAATGCCATGTCTAAAATGGCCAAGCAGCTTGAAAAGATGCAGCACAACCAGACCCAACTGATCTCTGCATTTTACTGCTTTGGTAAAGGGATGTCTGTATCAAAACGTGCAGCAGTATTAAGACGAGCTGCTAGACGACCAGGTCCTATTATTGGCTGTCAGCCAACAGCAGTGGCCAGAAGAACAGCTAAGACTGGTTCTAGGCAGCGTTTGACAGCTGGACGCCCCAGAAAATGCAGTTCTGGTTCAGAGCATGACTACAGCAGATATACAGGGAAAAGGGCTGTCAGGGTTCGCCACAAATTGTCAGAATCTGTGGCAATGAATTACTCACATCAAGCATAAAAATATTTGGGTGAGTGTGTGTGTGTGTGTGTGTGTGTGTGTGTGTGTGTGTGTGAGTGTGTTTAAAAATGGTTATTTAGTAGATTAGTTAATGCAAACATAGTATTATTTATGAAATTTAGATCCAGACTGCAGGTTATGTAGCCATTTTTTAAATCATTTTTGGAAACTTGTTAAAAATATTAACTGCACAGAACATTTTTTCAAAAGTTTTTATAGCAATTGTGAATTGCATGTAATGTTTTTGTGTACCAGGACATTTTTGTATTTTATCTATGTAATTGATAAATAAAGCATTCTATGGCAAGTCAGCAAGTTGATTATTACTAATCATCACGCAAAAAGGCAAACAAAGACATGCTTTTAAATTGTTATTGGGTTACATTGATGCCACTTTAAGTCAAAAATGCACCTAAAGTTTTGCATTCTGGGCTTGGAATGCAGGTAAGGAGGTCATATTGTTTGCTATACTAAATTATATATACCGGTATATATATCAGTATTAAGCTACTCTGTGAACCTGTTTTATAGCAGCCTACATTATGTAACTTTATTCACTATTTTTTTTAATTTTGTACACCCTTTTATTTTTGTTTTGGATATTATATCCATTTATCTATGATTATATTAAAATTTGTTCGTTTGTTTCAACGCAGTGTAGCAATAAGCACTGTGATAGAGTTGACCAATGAAATCGACCTAGAGACGTGAGTCATGGCTGCGGGGTGGGGTTTTTTGGCGTAGGGGGCGTGGTTTGTGCTCAACTGGTTTGGGAAAAAAAATCACGCCGCGCGCATACAGCTTCTTCTTCTTTTGATGTTTTATGGCGATCGGCAAACCAGTTTTTGGTGCATATTCCGCCAGCTACTGGGATGGAGTGTGAGGCGATGATTTCAAGGAAACGATAATTTAAAAAAAAAAACTATATTTTATTATATACATTTAGTCTTTTCAAATAATTAACACGAGCTTTATAACCTTTATGACAACTGTTTAACATGTTATGTAATGTCACAGAATTAATTGACCACAGCTTATGTCACCTACAGTCACACTCACGCCACGCAGACAGTGTGCCACCGGCCTCACGCAGTCAGTTTCGTAACGCTCGGTTATATTCTCGCACGGGCCAGCACCACAAATCTCCACAAGCGCATCTGGCAGTGTGGATGAGACTCAAATATTGTTGGGTACCAGTGTTGGGACGGTTACTTTGGAAATGTAATAGGTTACAGACAGTGTTGGGGAGTAACTAGTTACATGTAACGGCGTTACGTAATTTAATTACAAAATTATTGTAACTGTAATTAGTTACAGTTACTACGAAAAAATGAGTAATTAAATTACAGTTACTTATGAAATTTTTAACGATTACAAAGGGGATTACATTTGAATATTTACACACATCCACATACAGATTTAACTGATTTCTTTCCCAAATTGCGCTGACTATTCTGAGACATACCGCCCTAATAATTTCCGGGATTAATAATTTCCGGGATGCGGAAATACAGTCTGGTTCGTAGAATCCAGTCATAAAAACGGAATGCCTAACGCGGACGGAATATGCCACATTTTGGATGACTAAATCAAAAGTAGGCCAGTACACTTGAATCAAAACATGACATCGACTAGTGTCTGTGAATATAAAGCCCCAAAAATGCAATATATGACTTGCACATTCTGCGTGTCTGTGGAAATCAGGCGCGGACTGGACACCGGGAGAACCGGGACAATTCCCGGTGGCCTGGCAGCCGATTTGACCCCACTATTTAATATCATTGTTGTATAATTGCCTGCCGAATGTACTAAAGCGATCATTTGCAAATCCGCAATTTGATAATTAAATCTCTAATAAATCATGAATTGTTAGTCATGACTCGCGCGCTCTCCGCGCCTCCGCCAAACGGTTTGGATCAGACTCAGAGTAATCAATGCGAGAGAGAGAGAGAGAGAGAGAGAGAGAGAGAGAGAGAGAGAGAGAGAGAGAGAGAGAGAGAGAGAGAGAGAGAGAGAGAGAGAGAGAGAGAGAGAGAGAGAGAGAGAGAGAGAGAGAGAGAGAGAGAGATAGAGAGAGATATGGACTGCTGGAGCAGAGAAGCAGAACTCCTGTTCAGGGTTTCAGGTCAGTTTCATCTGTAAAGATGCTTTTTTGTCTTTGTTTTTTTATTTATTTAATCAAGCAGCAGCACGTTGCTCATCAGTCATCACTCAAAATACTATATAAGGGACATCATTATTATCAGTTGTAATGTTACAGTAGTAATTTAGCTGAAAAAAATTCAGATTTTTTTATAGGTTTAGGGGGAGCTACGACAGACAACATCACAACCCTTACGAAAATTAACATTTTAATATTTAACTATAAATCCAGAGAAAATGGTTACTATTGTTTAACTGTGATAACCAAAAATGTAAAATTATTTTACAAATGTATTTATTTAAAAATAAATACAAATCCATTTGCATTTTTCTATAAAGATATTGTAGTATTGTAGAGTATTGTATTGTAAAGTATAGTTTTGTTCAATCTTGAGGATTAAAGTCATGAGAGAGATGGATAACAGGGCAAAATAAAGAGACTGAAGAGAAAAATGTAAGTGAAGGTGCAGTTCAGGAGAGAACTTTTAATTTTTTTGCATGTCCCCAAATTAAAGATTTAAACCTTTTTTTATGTCAGGTCCATACAAAAAAATAGTTTTGTCCATGAATTTGTTTGTATGAGTTTCAATTTTCCAGTCTGAATTTTTTTCCCAGTCCGCCCCTCCTGTAAATTAATGGCAAAGACATGGTTTCATTTACTACACATAGGCCTACATCAACTTAAATACAGTTATCTAATAAGAGTGTGACGTATTCTGTGTAATAAACTCCTGAAACATTGGTGTTTTTTTAAACTGCTGTCTCTGTATATGATGATAGTTTTCTCAAAATAAGTAAAATGCACATTAAGTGACACAAAGCAGTTCTAGAAATTATGTTTATGTGCTCGTGTACTCCTATATTGAGGCAGCAGAGGTTGAAAACACTGCGAGCTTCAGTAGGCCTATGTGTAGTAAATGAAACCATGTCTTTGCCATTAATTTACAGGAGGGGCGGACTGGGAAAAAAATTCAGACTGGAAAATTCAAACTCATACAAACAAATTCATGGACAAAACTATTTTTTGTATGGACCTGACATAAAAAAAGGTTTAAATCTTTAATTTGGGGACATGCAAAATAATTAAAAGTTATCTCCTGAACTGCACCTTCACTTCCATTTTTCTCTTCAGTCTCTTTATTTTGCCCTGTTATCCATATCTCTCATGACTTTAATACTCAAGATTGAACAAAACTGTACTTTACAATACAATACTCTACAATACTACAATATCTTTATAGAAAAATCCTAATACTGTACACGAGTCATGTTTTTCCCTTAAAAAAATTAACCATGCTTTTATTAGTCTATATAAAAGTAAAATAACCTTGTTTTTTTTTTGTTTTTTTTTTGCAAATGGATTTGTATTTATTTTTAAATAAATACATTTGTAAAATAATTTTACATTTTTGGTTATCACAGTTAAACAATAGTAACCATTTTCTCTGGATTTATAGTTAAATATTAAAACGTTAATTTTCGTAAGGGTTGTGATGTTGTCTGTCGTAGCTCCCCCTAAACCTATAAAAAAATTACTAAATTACTATAGTAATACTGTAACATTACAACAGATAATAATGATGTCCCTTATATAGTATTTTGAGTGATGACTGATGAGCAACGTGCTGCTTGATTAAATAAATAAAAAAACAAAGACAAAAAAGCATCTTTACAGATGAAACTGACCTGAAACCCTGAACAGGAGTTCTGCTTCTCTGCTCCAGCAGTCCACTCTATTCTCTCTCTCTCTCTCTCTCTCTCTCGCATTGATTACTCTGAGTCTGACCGTTTGGCGGAGGCGCGGCAAGCAATTATACAACAATGATATTAAATAGTGGGGTCAAATCGGCTGCCAGGCCACCGGGAATTGTCCCGGTTCTCCCGGTGTCCAATCCGTGCCTGATTTCCACAGACACGCAGAATGTGCAAGTCATATATTGCATTTTTGGGGCTTAATATTCACAGACACTAGTCCATGTCATGTTTTGATTCAAGTGTACTGGCCTACTTTTGATTTAGTCATCCAAAATGTGGCATATTCCGTCTGCGTTAGGCATTCCGTTTTTATGACTGGATTCTACGAACCAGACTGTGTTTCCGCATCCCGGAAATTATTAGGGCGGTATGTCTCAGAATAGTCAGTGCAATTTGGGAAAGAAATCAGTTAAATCTGTATGTGGATGTGTGTAAATATTCAAATGTAATCCCCTTTGTAATCGTAAAAAATTTCATAAGTAACTGTAATTTAATTACTCATTTTTTCGTAGTAACTGTAACTAATTACAGTTAGGCTACAATAATTTTGTAATTAAATTACGAAACGCCGTTACATGTAACTAGTTACTCCCCAACACTGTTGGGTACATAAAATAAAATAATTTTCTAGTTGTGTTAGTTGAAATAATAAACACCCAGGGAGCTATAAAATCGGATTTTGTGTAATTATTCACCGAATGAAATTGTGGCATAATAATAATATTTATAATAATAATAATAATAATAATGGTTGCGTGTCAATTGATATATGACATTTTAAATTATATTTATTATATTTATTGTTTATTAATTTTACAGTTTAAATGTATCATCTAAAAAGGCTTTTATTGCAATTCAAGAATTCAAGTGCGGCTATGAAAAGATTTTTAAATGCACTTCATCTTTTTCAGCACACGATGGCAGTAGAAGAAAATAGAAATATGAAATATGATCCCTTTCTTGCATTGTATTGTACCTGTACAAACTGTGCAATAAAATTATTAAAAACAAAAAACACTTTACGTTTACAATTAATAAACATTGCTACTTTAAATAATTCACATTTCTATTTTTAAAAAATGTATTCTACTCTAAACTTTCAAAACATCATGTTCAAACATAAAAAAACCTCCACATCATTTTAGATTTGAATAAGCAGCACAACCGTTTTCAGTGAAGAAGAAGAAGAAGAATAAGGATGCGGAAGAGGGTCATTTTGCCAAATGCAAACAGTACAAGAAATCAACACGATTGTCAATCAGAATAAAAATGATCAAAGAAGTAAAGTGATTAACACATTTTCCACATATGTGAAATATCAGAGTGAGGAGCGATTTTCATATTCAGTCACAAGAGAGAGCTAGAGCAGCTTCATCAGGAGAGAGAAAGAGAAAGTTGTAACATATTGAGTATGTTATACATATACCGTGTATGAGGTTATGAGGACATCTAGTGGTCATCTGATATAATGACATCCAGAGTCACGTGTGCGTGCTTTGTTACTGAAGTCAGTTGAATAAATCCACAATCCATAAACAAATAAATCCATCCACACACACACATTCAAACACACACTCTCTCTCTCTCTCTCTCTCTCTCTCTTTCTCACACACACACACACACAGATGGGGAGCAGTTGGGGTTTCGGTTCCTTGCTCAAGGGTCTCAAGTCGTGGCATTGAGGATAGAAAAAGTGTGTGTGATGTTTGACCTTTTGACCTTTAGTCTAAATCATTCACACGGTGGCATTAAACTGTCAAAAATCAATTGTAAATGGTTTGAAATGTAGTATTAAATTATTCAAAAGAGTAATCCTGCAGAAGAGAGTCATATTGAGTCATCAGGATTCATTTCTCTCTTCAGTCAACACAGTTGATCCTGATCCTGAACAAGCTCTCATTATTTCTGTACTGTTCTGCCATTTTTGTCATTTTAAACAGTTGTTATATTTTAACAAGATTTGATTATGTTATATAAAGCAGATCTGAATGCTATTGTTGAGCAGAGCTGCAGACCACACTCTTTCTGCCTGGGTGTTTTGGCGCTGAGTGTGGCGCCCAGCTGCAGACAGCTAATTAGTCACCAGGTGAGAAGGATCGGGTGATAAAGGGAATCAGAGTCACTCACAGGACGGAAACCAGGTTGGCAAGATGTGTGGAGAAACTGTGCCTGGAAAGTGATACTGCAGGACTAAAGCTTGTTTGAACAAGGAAGGAGTCGGTGAGCATTCGTTTATGCAGTGTGGTGGATTTTAACATTTAAGTAAATCATGCAATTATACTTTGGGAAAAATGCATGTATAAAAAAAATATTATTAAAGTCATATGTTTGAATTTTACGCTAAAGTGTTATACATGTAACACCATGAAGGTATAGTTAAAAGCAATGTATTATAAAGATTTTTAAAGGTCCCGTTTTTCGCGCTTTTTTGAAGCTTTGATTGTGTTTACAGTGTGCAATATAACTGTATAAAAAAAACTGTATTTTTCACACAATTCACCTATTTGTATACCGCTGTTTTCACTGTCATAAAAACGGGCTGATGACTTCCTTGTTCTATGAAGTCCCTCCTTCAGAAATACGTGACAAGTTCTGATTGGGCCAGCGGTTCCTGTGTTGTGATTCAACAGCAGCTGAGCGCATGCTGCCCTCCTGGTAACGCGATTGGACTAGTTTTGAGAGAAGCAAGTAGGCAGGAGCTTGTGCTAGAGATGTACTTGTAATCACAGGAGCGTTTTTACTGATGAGATGCACATGAAAATCGCATTCGATTTTTTTGCTCAGCCAGGGCTAACATCTAGTTAACAAAGCTAAACAGCGTTGCCCTTTGTGTAATAAGTTATAGAAAGTGTTAAACGCACCCACTTAAATAATAAAATACACTTACTGGTTGTGGTCCATAAAAAACGCCTTCTCCAGACAAAGAGGGAACTGCTCCATCTTTCAACTGCACCCTTGAATACCTCATTTATCTCCTGAGGTATTCAAGGGCAGGCTCTAAGATGGTTTAGATCCTACCTGTCTGATCGCTACCATTTTGTTTACTTAAATGGGGAGTCATCTCATTTATCATCAGTAAAATATGGAGTGCCACAAGGATCCGTCCTAGGTCCCTTTCTATTTTCAATATACAGGTCCTTCTCAAAAAATTAGCATATTGTGATAAAGTTCATTATTTTCCATAATGTAATGATAAAAATTAAACTTTCATATATTTTAGATTCATTGCACACCAACTGAAATATTTCAGGTCTTTTATTGTTTTAATACTGATGATTTTGGCATACAGCTCATGAAAACTCAAAATCTCAAAAAATTAGCATATCATGAAAAGGTTCTCTAAACGAGCTATTAACCTAATCATCTGAATCAACTAATTAACTCTAAACACCTGCAAAAGATTCCTGAGGCTTTTAAAAACTCCCAGCCTGGTTCATTACTGAATTTCTGAACGAACAGGCTGTTCCCAGAGTGCTGTATCAAGGCACCTCAGTGGGAAGTCTGTGGGAAGGAAAAAGTGTGGCAAAAAACGCTGCATAACGAGAAGAGGTGATCGGACCCTGAGGAAGATTGTGGAGAAGGACCGATTCCAGACCTTGGTGGACCTGCGGAAGCAGTGGACTGAGTCTGGAGTAGAAACATCCAGAGCCACCGTGCACAGGCGTGTGCAGGAAATGGGCTACAGGTGCCGCATTCCCCAGGTCAAGCCACTTTTGAACCAGAAACGGCGGCAGAAGCGCCTGACCTGGGCTACAGAGAAGCAGCACTGGACTTTTGGACAAATTTTGCATGTCATTCGGAAATCAAGGTGCCAGAGTCTGGAGGAAGACTGGGGAGAAGGAAATGCCAAAATACCTGAAGTCCAGTGTCAAGTACCCACAGTCAGTGATGGTCTGGGGTGCCATGTCAGCTGCTGGTGTTGGTCCACTGTGTTTTATCAAGGGCAGGGTCAATCCAGCTACCTATCAGGAGATTTTGGAGCACTTCATGCTTCCATCTGCTGAAAAGCTTTATGGAGATGAAGATTTCATTTTTCAGCACGACCTGGCACCTGCTCACAGTGCCAAAACCACTGGTAAATGGTTTACTGACCATGGTATTACTGTGCTCAATTGGCCTGCCAACTCTCCTGACCTGAACCCCATAGAGAATCTGTGGGATATTGTGAAGAGAAAGTTGAGAGACGCAAGACCCAACACTCTGGATGAGCTTAAGGCCGCTATCGAAGCATCCTGGGCCTCCATAACACCTCAGCAGTGCCACAGGCTGATTGCCTCCATGCCACGCCGCATTGAAGCAGTCATTTCTGCAAAAGGATTCCCGACCAAGTATTGAGTGCATAACTGAACATAATTATTTGGAGGTTGACTTTTTTTTGTGTTAAAAACACTTCTTTTATTGGTCGGATGAAATATGCAAATTTTTTGTGATAGGAATTTTGGGATTTCATGAGCTGTATGCGAAAATCATCAGTATTAAAACAATAAAAGACCTGAAATATTTCAGTTGGTGTGCAATGAATCTAAAATATATGAAAGTTTAATTTCTATCATTACATTATGGAAAATAATGAACTTTATCACAATATGCTAATTTTTTGAGAAGGACCTGTATATATGAGGTTATGAGGACATCTAGTGTCACGTGTGTATGCTTTATTGGAGTCAGTTGAATAAATACACAATCCATAAACAAATAAATCCATCCACACACACACACACACACAGATGGGGAGCAGTTGGGGTTTCGGTTCCTTGCTCAAGGGTCTCAAGTCATGGCATCGAGGATAGAAAAAAGTGTTTGTGCATTCACTCCTCTCACTCTCACACTCTCTGTGTGTGATGTTTGACCTTTTGACCTTTCATCTAAATCATTCACACAGTGACATTTAAACTGTCAAAAATCAATTGTAAATGGTTTTAAATGTAGTGTTAAATTATTCAAAAGAGTAATCCTGCAGAAGAGAGTCATATTGAGTCATCAGGATTCATTTTTCTCTTCAGTCAACACAGATGATCCTGATCCTGAACAAGCTCTCATTATTTCTGTACTGTTCTGTCATTTTTGTCATTTTAAACCGTTGTTATATTTTAACATGATTTGATTTGTTGTATAAAGCAGATCTGAATTATATTGTTTAGTATTAAAAACAATATTTCAAATGCACTGGTGAGTTTCTTCTCGTTTTCTCACTCCGTCTCTCTCTCACACGTTCACACATATAAACTCAGAAGGATCAGGATCTTTTTGGCTCCTGAGAGCTTCAGTTTCTGAAAGCACTGTTTATCAGCACTTGTTTTAGCAGAAGTTAAATCACAATGTGTTTAAAGGTTAAAGTGTCTCTATACACTTACAGTTCTTCTCTCTCATCTGCTTTTAAATCATCACTTGTTACTATTGTTAATGGAGATGATGATTTTGCAATTGTACTGTCTTGATTAATGCTTAATTTGCTATAAACAGATGTACTGTAACCTAAGTAGTAATAATGCTTTTGCTTAAGTACAAAGATGTAAACCTGTGATTAATGCTATATGGAAAATGTATTGTGTAACTTCACTAACATTAAGAAAACTGCTTACTTGCATGAAATGTATGTAGTGACTGATTTAGAGTAGAAACACTTATGTATTAGAAATAGTTTTTATGATAAATGGACAATATAGTATTTAAGGTGTATTTCACAGACGGTTATAAGGAAAAAGAGGAGGAAAAGGGCTAAAGCAATGCGAAGTAAACAACTGAAAGCCTCGGCAGAGGAGTTGGCAGCACTCCAGGTGATGACATCAGAAGAGCCAGCGTTCGACGTCTGTGTATAAAAGACTGAGAGAGAGACTCGACGGACGGATACTGAACAAGCACAGTATCCCTCGACGCCTGATACCAGCTGATTATACCTTGATTTTGTAACTTTACCATTGTACTTTGATATAACTTTTGTTAACTTTAATAAAACGTGTATTTTATTATTGACTAGTTACGGTCTGCAAGAGTAGTAATTTAAGAGCCGTAAGCAAGAACTGACCACAGGGAAGTCTTCTGAGCAAATTGTAAGTATTTTTGAAATGCTTATAGTTTTGTCCAGGGTCGACTTTCCTTACCTACCTGAGAATAATAAAGAAACAGGTAAAAGGTGTATAGATAAAGGAGACACCATAAAACCCTATATTCACATAAAATACATGTTTTGTTGATGTGTATCATTCAGAATGATGTACTGAACTCATCTCTTACTGAAATCATCTCTTGTGGTGATTCAGTGACTGATGAAGCTTGTGTCTGTGGTTTAGATGATCTGTGGAGATTCACTGTGGTTTGTGGAGAGCAGAAAACCACTGGACCAAAACCAAACTAAACCAAACAACAGTTTTACAAGCTGCAGGACAATGGAGATACTTGATCAGGCCAAACATCTGTGCATCTTTCTCAGCTTCTTATTCATCTTTTCTTTTCTTTTTTTTCACTCTAGTGGTCAACACCTTCCTACGACCATTTAAGACAAAAGTGTCTGCTAAATGAATCCAGAATCCAGATTCATGAACATATAGACTGTTGAAAAATCTGCTTCAGTTGTATCTTTGTTAAGACAAAATGTTTGAACAGATTGTGGATATTTTAAAAGCTTGTGCTCTTCTCTCCTTCTCTAATGCTTTAGCAACAGTTTGATCAATAATTGTAATTTCTACAACAGCTTCAATACATTCATGAGGAAGATCGGCAATAAATTAATGGAGATTATGACTATATTAATATTTTATTGTAGGTATAATATTGTCAAAATAAAAAGAAGTGATACACAACAAGATGTTTGTTTATTAATATACAAATGTCTGAGAAAGCAAATGGTTATTGTTGAAATTGCCACATCAGCTCTTAAAGGCCATTTATGACAGAATGTGTTTTTGATATTCAGTCAGAAGAGAGCTAAAGCAACGTCCTCTGCATAAACAAATGTATAATATTTGCAATTTATATGTTTTAGTTTTATATTTATATGTTCCATTAATATCAGACATAACTAATTTAGGAAGTTATAGAAGAGAAAATGGAAATATTTTAAAATTATTAAACCGTTATAAAAACCTACATTTTTAAAGCCTTGTTTTTCCATGTTTGTTCACTTGTTGGGCGCTCCAGCTGAGTTAAAATAAAATAAAAAATTAAAATAAGATAATCACAGGTCTATCACTCATAAAACATAATAGGAATTCATTTAAGATCCCATGATGATTTATGTTTGACCTTTAGTTTAAATCATTCACACAGTGATATCCAAGATAACTATAAATGCAACAAAAATCACTTATATTTTTATTATAAATTATACGAAATGCACATTAAATCATGTTCAGAACAGTGAAAACGCAGAAAGTCATTTTGATTAATAAGGATTCATTTATATAGAAAAGAAGAAAACAATCTGGTGTATTTTTTCAATATATTTCAAAATAGCAAATGCCTAAAACTAATGTTGAAATATTTATAGAATTATATGTTTGATAAGTTTACATTTAGCATTCACCCAAATTTTTGCAGAGAGAAACAGAAATATCTGCATCTTTTGTGTCACTTTTGGTTCCTGGATGCTTAAGATTCCTGTGAAACTATTGATCAGCATGTGTTTTAGCAGAAACACATTACACCTGCTGGAAACAGAAGGAAGACCAGGAGACTCTTGTGTTCCTGTCATCACCAGAGACTTTTCACAATGTTCTTCATCATCATCATCATCATCATCATCATCAGTGTATGAATGTGCACTGTTGTGTTCAGTGGTGAATGTGAGTCATGTGACTCTCTCCTGGTACAAAGGAAACAGTTTATTGTTCAGCATCAGTGTGTCTGATCTCAGCATCAGTCTCCCTCTTCCTCTGGAGTGGGTGGAATATCAGGAGAAAAACAGCTACAGCTGTGTGATCAACAATCCCATCAGAAACCAGACCACACATCTGGACATATGTAAACTCTGTCCACCATGTTCAGGTACACCAACAGCACTATTATCATAAACTAAATTGTTAATATTTCTATGTTATTGTTGCTCATTTCTTCTCTCATAAGTGTCGCTGCTGTGGTTTTACTGAAGCTGTGATCCGATTGGCTCTCTCTGCTCTGGTGGGCGTGGCCGGTGTTGCTGTGCCGGTTTATGAATTCAGATCCAGTCTTCAACAGAAGAAGAAAAGAAAAACATCTACATCAAACACAGATTAATCAAGTGAAGATTTTCTTGATTGACTGGGATCAATAAAAAAAAATTTGAGTAATAAAGAGACATTTTTCAAATGTTAACATTATTGCAGAAAGACACTACTCATTAGTGGTGTTTATACTACATTTCACAATCTTTGCATTTCCATTTAGTCATTTAGCAGATGCTTTTATCCAAAGTGACTTACAATTGAGGACAATAGAAGCAGTCAAATCAAACAAAAGAGCAATAAGATGTAAGTTCTGTGATAAGTCTGGTTTAGTCTAATGAGGTAGCAAGTTTTTTATTTTATTTTTTATAACAAATAAAAATAAAACAAATAAAAAGAATAGAGAACTTAAGTGTTAGTGGGTCTTTTTATAATAAATAAAAATAAAATAATTAGGTAGAATAGAAATAGATTGGAGAGTGTGGTGAGATTGGAGGGTCAAGAAGAGATGTGTTTTAGCCGTTTCTTGAAGATGGTTCAGATTGAGTTGGTCATGAGAAGGTCATTTCACCAGAAGAGAACAGTTAAAGATTGTGAAAGTGATTTTGTGTCTCTTTGTGATGATATTTCAGTGCACTGTTCACTGCAGAATGCAAGCTTCTAGAGAGGACACATAAGTCAATATAAATATAAATATGAATAATTTAATGTTTTAGAATGAGTGTACAATCTTAACAATCTGGCTGACAACATCAAACTTGAACATAAGCACTGAAACAGCTTACAAAAATTCAATAAATTCTTAGTTCATCTGTTTATTCTTCTCATGTTTATCACATTCAGTGTCTTACATTAGGTCTTAAACCATTTTAGTGACCACAATTTTAAATTTGACTGTATTTTATTTATTTGTGACATGAGTGAGTGCTACTACTTAAGCTTCTAAAACTTGCTGTTCGTGTTGTTGTCTATTGTTTTCATTTGTTGTAATTGTTAAGTGAATTAGTCAAATTGTGATTTGTTTTTAAGTTTGGCTTCTATCTCCTGAGCACTGTTCAGTTGAAGAATGGGAGGGAAGTGCAGTGCCTTTTTGTTTTATTCATTTTCTCCTGATTTTCATAGAGGGTGCTGGGAGGAAGGTTTTTATTTTATTTTATTTTTCTTAATTGTTATTTGCTTTAGGTTAGTTTTATAAAATTAGTTTGTTTGGCATTGCCCCCTTTCAAAGTTTTTATTTATTTATTTATTTATTTATTATTGTTGCATTTTAAAAGTGTCTGTTGTTGTAAAGCCTTGGGAGTGAAAGCAAGACTCCAGGGATCTTTTAAATGGGATTCCTAATCGTTACATGTATTTTCTTTCTTTCTGAGTAGAAGTTTAATGTACTCTTAATAGTAGGGTTGAGCAAATTTTGGTTTTCAAAAAACAAAAATTATGTTGACCCGAAATTATATGAGTGGCTGAATCTCTTCAATCTATTGAAACAAAACATGATATGCTTCATTAGCACCACGAAAAACTGGCAGATAATAGTTGGACTGACCTGCACAAAAATTATGAAACAGAGTTTTCTGAAGAATTTTAGTTGGGTTTGTTTTAGTTGTGCTAGGTTATGTTAGCTGTGAATGTGAATCTGTGAGCTTGCCAAGTGTTCTTCTTAATGTAGATAATGGGCCAAAAGGCTAACTATAAACTGCATTTGTGGCTACATTAGATTTGTATGCTAACATTAATTTGCTAATGTACATTCTCACCTAAACTGTACTTGCTCTCAAGCTAAACACATGTCCTTGTCTGCTGTAACAATCAGCAAGCTCTTGTCCAAATGGGTTTGGATTTGATGATTTTTATTTTGAAGCAAGAAGATAAAACTAGATCTATTGGGTAAGATTGGGGCACATTGTTGGTCCCCATTGACTTCCATAGCATGGACAAATACTATGGACATCTATAGGAACCGGCTTTGGATATCCACATTCTTCAGAATATCTTCTTTTATGTAAAACAGAAGAAAGAAACTCTTGTTAGAACTTGTTCAGAACAGATTGGGTGGCAGTAAATGATGAAATTTTTTATATTTGGGTATACTTATATATTTAATTTAATTTATATTTAATACTTTCACTATTAAGATTACAGTATTATATTCAGATCTACTTCCACACAAGGTTGCAGCACTGAGCACCGTGTCTTACTCAATTCGCAATCCCTTTTTGTAAGATTTCACAAGACCTCCTAAGATGTGATTTACACACTTTGCATAGCCTTTGAGATGGTTTCTGTATTCTGCAGCATTACGACACAAAAGTAGGGACTCACAAGGGCTTAGGGTACCTTAAGACAAGGCCTTGCATCTATGTATTTATACCTGTCATTGTTACAAATAAAAAACTGAATTTAAAAAGCCTGGCAGTGAAAAACATTTTGACAGCTTTGGTTCAACAAGACCAGATTTTTATGTTATGAAAGGAGGGTCATCACTACTGTTTGAAAAGGGGAAAATATGGGACAGATGCATAGGACCCAGAGGATATAGATCCACAACTCACTGCTGTGAGGGTGTCAAGAAATCATCCCCATGGATCACCTCGCTGACATAACCTTTGTAAAATGATCCAGTATAACTCTATTCATTTTATTCTAATCATAAATTTAAACATCCTTATTACACTGCATTATTAGATTTACATACAATGTTTGATTTATTTACTGACATGAACAGACTATAGTTTATTTAGTTTCAAAGCTTCTACATTTATTTAAAAAAAATCTTCCACACTTATCAGTTGAAGATGTCTATTCAAGGCTATTATTCAGAAACACGGGCTCAAAGGTTTAGAGAGGATGTCTGTAATATAAATTGATAATATTCAAGTCAAGTCTTTAGAAGTAGTTTGCTTCATTCTTTTGCCAGTAATAAACAGTCCAGATTTAAGAAGTCATGTTCAGTCTGTGAAGGGAGGAGCTTATAGAGGATCTTATACTGACTGAGAGTTTCTCGAAACCATTTCCAGAGCAGCAGCTCACTCCTCTTCAGCTCTTCTGTCACTTATCATTAAAGATTGTTATTAGAAACTGTTCTGTCAAATCCTAAAGGAAATGATTGACACATTTCTGTTCTTCTGTTTGTGCTCATAGGCCTCTAAATTAATGTATTAATCATAGCCTAGTTGGCCAACTAATAATTATAAAATGATGATTCATGCAACGGCGAGCATTTCTGTGTCTGCACCTGTTGTTGCGGGCCACGCAGCAAAGAAGAGAGCGCTGGCCGAGTTTGAAAACATTGTGGAGCAGGACGAGGATGATGACGATGAAGTACAGCAATACATGCGTCTCAATCACAACATAGAAGGTGATGGACGAGATGTGCTGCTATGGTGGAAACAGCACGAGACCCTGCTACCGCAACTGTCAAGACTGGCTCGCTCTGTGTTTAGTGTCCCGCCAGCAGCAGCAGCGAACGTGTCTTCAGAGAGGAGGACTGGGTTAAAACCTTCCACTCTGGATGCTATTCTTTTTCTCCACGATGCTCTGTAAGAGACTGTTCTAACTTTTCATTTGACTGGACTTTATTTTCGCTTAACTGTTGGAAACTATTGGAAAAAAGAATGGACATGTTCTGTGGTGCATTTTTGAGGTAAGATAACCTGCAAGTTTGATTTTAATTAATTTAATTTGTTTAGATTGTAGGCTATTTCTCATTTCGTTTGCGAGCGCTGTTGCGAGCCTGCCTCAGGATTTCAATTTTTTATTTTTATTTTACTCACTGTGGTTTAATAAATAAACATATATTAAACCAACTGTGTGATATGCTTGAAGTGTTTTATATCTATGGATTTTATTGTAGCCAAGTAAAGTATTAGCTTTAATTTGAGAGGCTTAATTGATTAAATATGTTTTAGGCTACTCGCTGTCGGCTCGGCTGATTAACGTTAATCGTCATTTTAAAAAAAATGCTCCAAACATTTTTCTAAATTAACTTGATAAAGAAATGAAAAGAAACATAACACAAAACTGACCCCTTTTTTAATTGTTGCAAATAGGGCAGGCTTCTGCTGTGTAATAAAATATATAAATAAAAACACGGGCTCGTGTCGGACTCGGGCTGATAATTCTGATGAGCTGTCAGACACGGGTCGGGCTAGGACCTGAGCAGATATGGGTAGGACATGGCTCCTTTTATAACAAATTATGTGTTTTGGTAAACACTATTACAGGAACCACAAACTTACTAAGCCAAGAGTCAAACTACCCAACTAAAGCAAACACTGATCACAATAATGGTGACCAAACATTTTCAAATAAAACATCAACATCTAAACCTCTTTTATTTTCAAAAAGAACTTCTGTAGACGTCTGATAGAAATAAAGTCAAACTGGTTAGTAATAAGTGAAGCTGGTAATATGTGTACTGTCATGCATTTCACCGTTTTATGTTTTTTGTTGTTTTTTTTTGGGGGGGGGGGGGGGGGTGTTTATTCCAGCCCATATTCAGCATCTGCCCAACATTGGAGCTTGACGTCAAACAGTCGTTGGATTTAGACATCAACCCGATTTTCATTTTCAACCAAAATCCAACGTCTTACCGCTGTTATTATGTTTGTGATATCAATCACTGGTCGATGACCATAATGTTTGTATAAACTGTAGGTAACAACTGGTAAAATGTACATCTAGGTCATAAAAACCATAATAATACCTACACTTAAATATTTTCTTCTCAGCAATGTCATCAATTGCTCTTGAGCGAAATCTCCTCATCCGTTGTCTGATTGGAATTTTGCAAGGATTTCTGTGTAGTTAAAGTGTGCATTGCCTGCATCTATCAACTTTGTTTTTGTAACTTACCCACATTATAGTGTTTAAAAAAGAATGAATGAAGCTAGAATGAAATGTTTTGTTTACAAGCAGATACACTGTTCTTTATTTGTATGTTTTGCATGCTCAGATATTCATGTAACAAAATTTATACAAATTCAAACCTAAATAGGGACATAGTAGTCTTAAAGTATGATATAAAATTCACTTAAAGAAAACTTATGAGTATACTTGCAGTATAAGTGTACAAAGTATTTTATTAGTAAACTATCAGCAAATCAAGTTCACTTTTATTATAATTGCAGTACAAACTACAAACATAGAGGTAAACTAGTTGTGTACTCAAAGTTTGCTACTGTTATACTTAAAGTATATTTAAAAGTATATTTTATGTACTAGAAAGTGGGCCGATTTAGTCCCAAGGAGTATTGAAACAGTTAACTTACAAGTATACTACAGGAACACTAGAACACTTTGTATACTTGCTACATAAAGTATACTTAAAGTATACTTGAACTTTACTTAAGTAAACTTAATAAAATAAACTTGAAGTATACTACTTTTTGCTAAGGGGAGGGGTCAATCATAATTTGAAAAAAAGAAACAGATTATAACAAAAAAAGATCTTTGAAATTAAAATGAATAATGGTATAAGACAAATCAGAGTATACCTTTTATGGCCCATATTTTGGCTGCCAGGGTTAGTTCACCTGTGGATCAGGTGGATCTTTGAGTACACAACTAGTTTACCTCGATGTTTATAGTTTGTACTGCAATTATAATAAAAGTGAACTTGATTTGCTGATAGTTTAATAATTAAATACTTTGTACACTTATACTGCAAGTATACTCATAAGTTTTCTTTAAGTGATGATGTAGATGTTGATGTTTTATATGAACATGTTTGGTCACCATTATTGTGATCAGTGTTTGCTTTAGTTGGGTAGTTTGACTCTTGGCTTAGTAAGTTTGTGGTTCCTGTAATAGTGTTTACCAAAGCACATAATTTGTTATTAAAGGAGCCATAAACAAAGATAAGCTGTTATAGTTTTCATCACCATGAAGAAAAATAAATTTTTATCGTCATTGACCCAAAGTGGTTATTTATTATTAATGAACAATATTCAAGAGACAATACTTTCTTCCCTCACATCAGACATTCAAAATTTTTATTTTTAAATACATTTTGGGAGAAAAAACTTTCGAGACACTTAGACATCAACAATCAGCGTTTGAATCTCAACAATGGTGACATGCTTCATGCAGCAATGCATGCTGGGAGCCACCATAGTATAAAATGCATGGCTCCCAGCATGCATTGCTGCATGAAGCATGTCACCATTGTTGAGATTCAAACGCTGATTGTTGATGTCTGTGTGTGTCAGCGTAGGTTAAGTTTTTTTGAGCTCATGTTAGTTAAAAGATTTTAACTGATTGTTATAATACCGCTGGATCTCATGTGGCAGAAACACAGGGTTTGTAATATGAATGTACTACTGGAACAACATAATTGTTAGATTAAAAAACATCAGCGAATCAGGTTATTTCATGATGATTATAAAACCATTAACAGGTAACAGCCATCAGTCGATCTCATGTCACTTTAGCTTTATTTGAAGCTGCAAATGTACTCGACAAACAAACTGTCACAGCAGCCACAATAGCCAAAACATATAATAAGTGTTAAGAGCTTAACTAATGGAAACACTAATCACTGTTATGGTGTTTAACTGTTATGCTGTTATGGAAATTAAACACATTAGAGTTAAACCCCTGTTAATTTTCAATAAGAGCTTTTGTAGACGTCTGACAGAAATAAAGTCAGTCTGGTTAGTAATATGTGAAGCTGGTAATGCTGTTTGTGGAGTTGTTTAATCCTCCTCTGCTGAGATCTTGAGATATTTAATGTGCTGCCATACATTTCACTCATTGTTGCAGTGTGGTGTTTATTCCAACCAAAATTCAACGTCTGTCTGATGTCAGAGTTTGACGTCAAACAAAGTTGGGTTTAGACGTCAATCCGACTTTAATTTTCAACCAAAATATGACGTCTGACTGACGTTGGATTAGTTGGAGTCAAACATCTTCCTGACGTCACATTGATGTACTGCGCCTGCTGGGTGGTGTTTATTTTTCTTCTCCACTTGTGTATTTTTGAAAATTTTGTACAGAAGATGCATACTAGCACCCTCTACCATAAAACAATGAAAACACAGATTCAAGGAGTATAGCTCAAATATATTTAGACTTTTTGTAAGTATAAGTCAAGTATACTTAAACGTAATTTTAAATATATTTCTGAGAAGTACATAAAGAGCATTTCTGTGAAGTACATAAAAAGTAAACTAAAAGTATACTTTCCTATTTTAGTTTAAAAGAAGTATACTAATAGCACACTTGAATAAACTTCTTTTTCGTAAGGGTAGCTCAATTTTGGGCTTTCTGGTTTAAGATAGGTGTAAACATGGTTTATTTAAGGTTGTGTTTTGGTTACAATGTTACATTTTGATTAACTTGGCTGAGACTTGGGCCAGTTATGGCCCCTGTGTGGCCCTTGTCTGGAATCCAGTCCACAATAGTACCGTAATTCATTGTGGTATGTGGCCAAGCAAACACTGGTTGTGTGGGCCAGAGAATAATTGCTATGTGGGTGAGTAGCACAGATCTCTCTGACAAAGAAGGGAAAGAATATAAAGCATAGAAATCAAGAAGAGAGAAGAGACAGCTGTGAGAAAATGAACTGAAGTGTGAGAGGAAATTAACAAAAAAAATAGCAAAGAGAAGAGGAGACGTCCTGACATTAGGGCTGGGCGATATATCGAACGATATGATCATGCGCATCTAATCAGTAAAGCTGCTTCCGTGATCACCGCTAAAATCGCCATCACATAATTGGAGTGGCATTTAATAGACAGCAGAGGTGGGACTTTCAAGTCACAAGCAAGTCTTTAAGTCATATCCAAGTCCTCAAAGGGTTAAAGTTAATAAGATAACTAAGTGACTAATTAAATGATGATTGTACATTAGTGATGAACTTCTGCTGTTAACAATCAACATCACTGAAGTAAAGCGAAACACAAGAACTACAACTGAATTTAGCCACCGCCTTCAACTGAAAAAAGAAAAAAAAAAACACTATGCCACCATAATTGTGGTCAGGTCATTGTTGCTTTAGGTAGTGTCTTGACCCTTTTACTAATTCAAAGCAATTTGAATCAAAACAATTTCAATATTGTTTTTGCAACAACATGTATGCATTGCTGAATCAAACCTTGTAGTAACAGATGATCTTATGCTTTTTTTGCTTATAACTCATGTTGACTTGGACATCATGAGATAGTCTTCTTTGGATTGTTGACTGATATTCAGCTTTTACCAGAGTTAGGACTTTCAAGTCACAAGCAAGTCTTCAAGTCATATCACAAGTCCTCAAAGGGTTAAAGTTAATGAGATAATTAAGTGATTAAGTGATGATTGTGCATTAATGATGAAAACCTGCTGTTCTTGAGAATTACAGAGGATCAGATGTTGATGTTTTATTAGTTAAAGTGATGCAACCATAATGGAGATCAGTGTTTGCTTTAGTGGGGCTCTTGACCCTTGACTGTCATGTTAGATCTCTTTATGTAGCATTGCATGAGGTGCTGTAAAGCAGAGAGAAGACATTAATCAGTATGAGATAGGTGGTCAGATTACAATCAAATTAGCATTAGCTCTATTTAAGTTTAGCAAAATCAACCCAGTAAAACACAATATGAAAAAAAATTAAGTGAATTTTAAATCTACTAAGTGCATACAAAATTTGAAAAACTATTCTCTGTAGACACACACAGACATCAGGAACCAGCATATGACTCTCAACAGTGGTGACAATCAACAAAATGTTGCATGCTGGGTAAAACCTTAGTAAAAACTCCCGTCATGCACTGCAGTATGAAAAACTGTCACCACTGTTGAGGATCGTGTGATAAGTGTGGTTGTCTAAAAACCTGAACCGATTGTCTCCTTTTGTGTCTTTCAACATTGAAGCATTGTGATTTTTTTTTTTACTTCAGTTCAGTAATAGCTGAGTGTCAGTCTACTATCCAAAGATAAACACAATTTCATGATGTTCAGTCATGAGTTATAAGCAGAAAAAGCATAAGGTCATCTGTTACTGCAAGGTTCGACTCAGCAATGCATACATGTTTGATGCGAAAACAATATTGCAACTGTTTTGAATCAAATTGGTTTGAATTAGTAAAAGGGTCAAGACACTACTTAAAGCAAACCTTGACCACAATTATGGTGACATAGTGTTTTTTTTTTCTTTTACTTTTTTTTTTTCATTTGAAGGCTGTGGCTAAATTCAGTTGTAGTTCTTGTGTTTCTCTTTACTTCAGTGATGTTGGTTGTTAACAGCAGATGTTCATCACTAATGCACAATCATCATTTAATTAGTCACTTAATTATCTCTTTAGCTTTAACCCTTTGAGGACTTGAATATGACTTGAAGACTTGCTTGTGACTTGAAAGTCCCACCTCTGATAGACAGAGCCGTAAATCGCTGACAAGCCACGCCATATCGCGTTCATTATCGAAGGCGATTCATCTGCGATAATGAACGGATATGGCGTGGCTTGTCAGCGATCTACGGCTCTGTCTATTCAATGCCACTCCAATTATAAGCAGGTGATGGAGATTTTAGCGGTGATCACGGAAGCAGCTTTACTGATTAGATGCGCATGATCATATCGTTAGATATATCGCCCAGCCCTACCTGACATCTACTTATGTGTCTATGCTTATTGTGAGTTTTTCAGTAAACAAGCTACTGACAATATGACATTAAAATTATTTCACACATTTTATTTGTAAAGGTAGTTTGACCTCCAAATCTTCTCTTTTTATTTTTATTCTAGTTCACAGAAGTGAATGAATCAGTAATTGTAGAGATAAGGCTGTTGAATGGAGATAATGTGAATGAAGTGAATGATCAGGAGGAGATGAGTTCACTTCAGTAATATTATGACCCACAAGTGGCACATAAAATACAAGTTGTGTTAGTTGAAATCATAAACACCCTGGGAACTATTAAATCAGATTTTGTTTAATTATTCACCGAATGAAATTGTGGCATAATAATAATAATAATGGTTGTGTCAATTGAAATATGACATTTAAAATTTTATTTATTCTATTTATTGTTTATTAATTTTACAGTTTAAACGTATCATCTAAACAGGCTTTTATTGCAATTCAAGAATTCAAGTGCAGCCATGAAAAGATTTTTAAATGCACTTCATCTTTTTCAGCACACGATGGCAGTAGAAGAAAATAGAAATATGAAATATGATCCCTTTCTTGCATTGTACTGTACAAACTGTGCAATAAAATTATTTAAAAAAAAAACACTTTACATTTAGAATTAATAAACATTGCTATTTTAAATAATTCACATTTCTATTTTAATAACTAAATGTATTCTAGTCTAAACTTTCAAAACATCATGTTCAAACATTAAAATAAAACCTCCACATAATTTTAGATTTGAATAAGCAGCACAACCGTTTTCAGTGAAGAAGAAGAATAAGGATGAGGAAGAGGGTCATTTTGCCAATATGCAAACAACACATGTCATTGACATGACTGTCAATCAGAATAAAAATTATCAAAGAAGTAAAGTGATAATTAATAAAATTTTCCACATATCTGAAATATCAGAGTGAGGAGCGATTTCCATATTCAGTCACAAGAGGGAGCTAGAGCAGCTTCATCAGGAGAGAGAAAGAGAAAGTTGTAACATATTGAGTGTTATATATATACCGTATATGAGGTTATGAGGACATCTAGTGGTCATCTGATATAATGACATCCAGAGTCACGTGTGTGTTTTGTTACTGAAGTCACACACATACACATTCGTACACACACAGAGACACACAGACACACTCTCTCTCTCTCACACACACACACACACACACACACACACACACACACACACACACACACACAGTTGGGGATTTGTTTTTGGCTTTTACATGAAACACATGAAAGTGTGTAAGAATGAATGTAAAAGACATATTGTGTGATACGTGTTGCTGCAGACTGTGTTTTTTTATTGATGTACAAAATTTGATCTACAGAGTAAACTGAATATGAACAGATTTAGCTGGGGGTTGGGGGTTGACACATAAATTGTTTCCTAGTTTTGTTAGTTGAAATCATAGACACCTAGGGAGTTATTAAATGAGATTTTGTTTAATTATTCACCGAATGAAACAGTGCGGCATAATAATAATAATAATAATAATAATAATAATAATAATAATAATAATAATAATAATAATAATAATAGTAATAATAATGGTTGTGTGTCAATTAAAATATTACATTTGAAATTATATTTATTGTTTATGAATTTTACAGTTTAAATGTGTCATCATTTACAAGCTTTTATTGCCATGCAGGTGCTGCCATAAAAGACTTTTGACTGCACTTAATCTTTTTCAACACACGATGGCAGTAAAAGAAAATAAAAATATGAAATGTTAGTATGTGATATGAGCCTTGTCTTGCACTAGAAAAAAAACTTTATGTTTACAATTAATAAACATTGCTATTTAAAATAATTTTAAATAATACACATTTCTATTTTTTATTTTACTTTTTTATTCTGTTTTTAAAAAAAAATTCAGATTTTAATAAACATTACAAGAGAAAGATATCAACATGATTGATAATCAGAATAAAATCAAAGAAGTAAAGTGATGATTAACATATTTTCCACAAATCAGCTCCTAAAGGACTGAAATATCAGAGTGAAGAGCGATTTTCATATTCAGTCACAAGAGATACAGCAGCTTCATCAGGAGAGAGAAAGAGAAAGAGTATGAGTTCTGCATTTATCCCCCCCCCCCCACACCTACACACAAACACACACACACAAACACACACACAGCAAGACACACTCTCTCTCTCTCTCTCTCTCTCTCTCTCACACACACACACACACACAGCAAGAAACACACTCTCTCTCTCACGTACACACACACACACACACACACACACAGTTGGGGATTTGGTTCCTTGCTCAAGGGTCTCAAGTCGTTGTATTGAGGATAGATTTTTACATTAACTTCTCTCACCTTCAATACCTGGTAACAAATAATGTACAAATTAATGAAATATTTCTAGTTTATATGTTGCTTGTAAATACATTTCTTTCATCAAACTACACATATTTGTGTGAACGGCCTTCAAAGAAGAAGAAGCCCTGTGTCTCCAGATAGTGTAATAACAACATGCAGGAAATGTACATGATTAATATGTAATATTTGTTTTATAGGGCCTATCAACATGATTAATACATGAAGAGTTCAGATACAAAAGCCTCTAAGTGCCATCTGAAATTCAGAGCATCAAAAGAGACTTGTTCATTAATCAAGGTTTACAACTCGAACCATGCCCCTCCCTTTTTGAACTGAGGTCAGTGTTTGAGAGACCTAATGTCACAACTGGAGGAGGCCGTGGTTCCAGTATCCCCACATATGTGTCAGTGAGAGGATTCTCTACGCCATTATCTTTTGACAGAAATTGGGATTACCATCTCTGACATAGGCGCGACAGTCACCTGACTGACACTGACTGCAGAACATTGTACTGGAATCAGTGATTGGGGTGGTGAAAGAGGGACTGAAGTGTTATATGCAAACATGCATGTGGTATGTCAAAGGTAACGTTATGCTCAATAAGGAAATCCCATTCTATGAGAACTGAATTCTATAGCGGTGCATACTGCATGGAATTCATGGGAAAATGTGACATCTCCAATATGTATGGGAGCTGTCATGGAGCCAAGGATGTCTCATTGCTGTCCAGTAACTGAGGACGCTAACACAAACGACTTGCTGATAGAAAGAGTAGACAAAGCTGGAATGGATCTACAACAGTCATCTGTATTTAAAGATAGGCCTGACCCTGTATCCACCAAAGCATGGAGTTCACTTCCGGCCAGTGTAATTAAAATAAAAGTTGTGGGTGGAGTAGAGTTAAAACCAACTGTATCAGAGTGGACCATTATTTTGGATGAAGCTGGCATTTGGTCCCCAATGACAGCTTCTACTCATTTCCCTGATGTGGCGAGGAAGGGGCTTTCCCTCTGTGAGATGGAGAGAAGCATAGTTGTTGTGTGGGGGAGGTGTAATACCTTAGAGAACTATAGGAGTTGGGTGGTGGTGACAGAGAGCTATGTCTTCAATAACTGGAATGTCTGCACTGTGGACTGGGTGAGGGTGAGCGAGCAACGGGTTCCATGTTCACACCTTCACAGGAGCACCGGCCCGACCTGGAGTTTCCATAATGATTTCGTGGGGGGTGTTCTCATCAGATTTTTTAAGGCATGTGTGAACCTGTATAATGTATAACAAATACATTTCAACATCTGAGGCACTGTTACATTGAGCTCGTTGACCAATATATGGAAATATATACATATATTCCCTGGACACTGGATTTATTTACTTATTTATTGCTGTATGTCTAGACATTTTGTCACAGCTTTTTTTTGACTTATGTCTGTTCTAGAAGCATGTTACAACTTTCTGAAAAAGCTCTAATTGGTTTTGTTTTGGAAATATGTTACCAATTTACATTGAATCCATTTATGACTGTAAAGCATATATGTTTGTGTCAAAACCGTAATTAAAATCGAAATCGCAGAATTGCGGTATCGCAATAGGTTTTTTTTTGTCCATTTCAATACAATCTTGATAATAATTATTTTAATATCCTACATTTATCGGCTCTCTGTGTGTGATGTGTGACCTTTTGACCTTTATTCACACAGTAAAATTGAGGATCATAATAAACTGTTAAAAACAATTGTAAATCATTCAAAATTGATATAATATTAATCAAAAGAGTAATTCTGCAAAAGTGAGTACTGAGTCATCAGGATTAATTTCTCTCTTCAGTCAACACAGATGATCTTGATCCTGAACAAGCTCTCATTATCTCTGTACTGTTCTGTCATTTTAAACAAATGTGATATATCGACATGTTATGTAAAGCAGATTTGAATGTTATTGTTTAGTAATAAAAACAATATTTCAAATGCACTGGTGAGTTTCTTCTCTGGTTTTCTCACTTCGTCTCTCTCACACGTTCACATAAACTCAGAAGAATCAGGACCTTTTTGGCTCCTGAGAGCTTCAGTTTCTGAAAGCACTGTTTATCAGCATTTGTTTTAGCAGATACTCATTAATTCACATTGTGTTTAAAGGTCAAAGTGTCTTTAAAGTTGCAGTTCTGCTCTCACGATCACTTGTTACTATATTCACAGAAAATGCATGTTTTGTTGATGTGAATGATTCAGATTGTTGTACTGAACTGAAATCTTCTCTTGTGGTGATTCAGTGACTGATGAAGCTGATGTCTGTGGTTTAGTCGGTGTGTGCAGTGTGATGATGGTTTGTGGGAAGAAAAAAAAACCTGGATCAAACAATGATCATAACATCTGAACACAATGGACATACTTCATCAGACCAAACATCTGTGGATCACGGGGTTAAACAGACTTGTTGAACAGAAAAAATGTGTTAAATTAGTTGTGATGAGAGATAAAGATCAACCAAGAGCAGAGTGGAAAATGAACTTAAGAAATGACGAATGTTCACACATTTATTTTTGTGACCGTGTGACTGTGGTCATCTGTTTTTCTTCTCAGTTTCTGTCACACTTTTTTTTCACTCCAGTGGTCAGCATCTTCCTAGAACTGTTTAACAGTATGTTTTCAGCAGAAACACCCGCAGACATGATGAGGTTAATGATTGTCACATTTTAAAAGACATTTTTAAAGTTTTAATGTTTATTGATTAAACATTTTCTCTCTTTTGATCATTCTATTCACATGGTAGTTATATTTAAGTAATTCTTATCATATTTTTTAATAAAAAGCCTAGTATGTAAGAGTGTGGTAAATTAACAGCAGTAAATATGATAGAATGATGGGCAGTATGGTATTGTATTTTGGGATGTATTATATTTGATCAGTAATGAGGTGAATGCAAGTAATATTCATGCTTCAAGACTACAGTTGATGTTAGATATGTCACTTTGAAAAAATAAATAAATCTGCATCAGTGTAAAAATAAAACCAAATCAGTGAGTAAACAGAAGGCCAGAGCTGAGTGACAGCAGAACAGAAGCATGTTGTGTTGGGTCTGTGTTTCCAAACCTAATGATCTTCTGTCCCAGATCACAATGAGGCTGAAGAATAAATATGTATATATATATATATATATATATATATATATATATATATATATATATATATATATATATATATGTATATATATATATATAAATGTATGTTTATTTGAATGTAACTTGCTTCTGTATTTGTTTATGTAAAGCATTCAGATTTAGATCTTTTGGTGAAATCACTTGATGTGGTGATTGATGCGGCTGTTGTCACTGGATTAGTTGCTCTGTGGAGATTCACTGTGGTTTGTGGAGAGCAGAAAACCACTGGACCAAAACCAAACTAAACCAAACAACAGTTTCACAAGCTGCAGGACAATGGAGATACTTGATCGGGCCAGACATTTGTGCATCATGGAGTTAAACAGACATGAATATGAAAATGTGTTAAAATAGTTGTGGTGAGTGATAACGATCAAACTAAGAGCAGAGTGGAAAATAAACTGAAGAACGGACTGATGTTCACACATTTATTTTCGCAACCAAATGACTGTGGTCAGTTTTATTTTCTCAGCTTCTCATTTCAGCTTCTCTGTTTTTTTTTTCTCTCGCTTCAGTGGTCAGCGTCTTCCTAGAACTGATTAACAGTGTGTTTTCAGCAGAAAAACATGCAGCCATGATGAGAACAATGCTTGTCACCTTTTATATATTTGCAAATTTACTAAGTGAAATAATTCATTTTTTCATCTAACAGTTTTAAATGGACTGGTAGTGTCTCTGTTTTTTATTTTCTAGATAAAAGTACCTGCTAAATGAATACATTTAACTAAGTGCAGAATCCACAAGCAATGTGAAGTGATTTTGTTTTATATCATTAAAAGCAGTGCATTGTCAGTGGGACATCTGCTATTGTCTTTTTGGCTGCTCTTGTGAAAGCTATTTAAAGACACTATATTCTGAAACCATTTTAACACTTTATTTATTAACAATAAAATAAAATCCTTCAATATCACATTGTTAACTGGACTATTGTTATAATGTCATGCCAGCCTGTGAACCTACTGTATTAGTGTCCCTACTCCTCTGTGATTGGTTAACATGGTTAAATCCCATGAACCTATCAGTGTTGGGATTTATACTATAAAAAGGGAAGGGTTAGATTACTCAGGATGCATTCTCCTTGGTACTAGACCTTTGTGTAAATACATCATTATGAACAAAGGATAGGGCTTGGTGTATCTTTCTGTTGTATTTTAGCAGTTAGGCCTTTTTCAGGTTAGTTTCCCAATTTTGAAAATTTCATATATATATATATATATATATATATATATATATATATATATATATATATATATATATATATATATATATATATATATATATATATATATATATATATATATATATATATATATGTGTATTGCTTTGACCATTTTATGGTGTGAGGTGAAAATCCTAAAGACCCCCGCTAGTCTTCTGGTTACTCCTTGCTTTGGCCATGAAACTTTGTGCCCTTGTATAGGCTGCTATGTCCCAGTATTTTCAGAGTGCCATTGTTGATTACAGTATTTAATACTGCATGTAATAACCTAAAGACTTGATGGTTGCTCTGTCAATTCTTCGTCATCAGTTAGGAACCTAGGTGATATTTGATCGCAATCTTTCCTTAGAAAGCCACATTTCTAGCATTTGAAAAACTGAATTTTTCCATCTCAAAAACATATCTAAATTACGGCCTATGCTCTCAATGTCAAATGCAGAAATGTTAATCCATGTGTAGCGGGTAGGATGTAGGCAGCGGGAATTGCACCTTGATTGAATCAGGTGGTGGGCGTTTGGCGCTGCACATTTAAATCCAGCTAGCTGGCGGTTTCTTTAGTTGGTGTTTTGCTACAGATCTTGGTTCCTTGGACTCTTGGTTGGTTTTACAAGTCGATCTTGACCTGGTGTTTGTGCGGCTATTCAGTGCCGTCTTCACGAGCCCCTACCGGCTACGGATTGCGGTTGCGTGTTTCAATGAAAATCACTGGTTTAGAGTATGACCACTACAAGTTTGCCGAGTGCTGTTTGTCGTGCTGAGAATGTAAGTTCACTGGCTTCCTTTTCTACATCTTTGTCTTTGTACGAGTAAAAACCAGACGGAATAAAGCGATTGCGATCGTATTGCAGTAAACAATACGATAGGGGGGGATAACAATTTTGTTGTGTGGTCACTGGGTTGCTGAGTGTAAATTATTTTTTTGTTTTTCTATGCATGTGATTTTGTGATGTGCCTTATTTACTCTGTGTTTGTCGGTTTTGAGTTTTTGCTGAATTTATTAATTTAGACATCTTGATTTTGCACTTTGTTATACCTTTCCCTGAATTATTGACCAGAAGCCTAATGTTTGTTTTTCAAGTGTGTCTAATTTAAGGAAAATAAATTAAATTGTTTATATTTTTATATTACTCCAGTCCCTCTCTCTCCTTTTATTTCCCTTTATTGGGATAGCCTGCTTATGAACATCTAAAATTTAGATTGTTGGTTGATTTATCCAACGAGGCCTCCTAGGGGTTACACATGCATTTATGACCTCAAGGTTAGATTATTGTAATGCTTTATTGTGTGGTTGTTCTGCACGCTTAGTAAACAAACTACAGCTAGTCCAAAATGCAGCAGCAAGAGTTCTTACTAGAACCAGGAAGTATGACCATATTAGCCCGGTCCTGTCAACACTGCACTGGCTCCCTATCAAGCATCGCATAGATTTTAAAATATTGCTTATTACTTATAAAGCCCTGAATGGTTTAGCACCTCAGTATTTGAATGAGCTCCTTTTACATTATAATCCTCTACGTCCGCTACGTTCTCAAAACTCAGGCAATGTGATAATACCTAGAATATCAAAATCAACTGCAGGCGGCAGATCCTCGGCAGAAACTCTGGAATAACCTACCTAACATTGTTCGGGAGGCAGACACACTCTTGCAGTTTAAATCTAGATTAAAGACCCATCTCTTTAACCTGGCTTACACATAACATACTAATATGCTTTTAATATCCAAATCTGTTAAAGGATTTTTAGGCTGCATTAATTAGGTAAACCGGAACCGGAAACACTTCACATAACACCCTATGTACTTGCTACATTATTAGAAGAATGGCATCTACGCTAATATTTGTCTGTTTCTCTCTTGTTCCGAGGTCACCGTGGCCACCAGATCCAGTCTGTGTCCAGATCAGAGGGTCACTGCAGTCACCCGGATCCAGTACGTATCCAGACCAGATGCTGGATCAGCACCTAGAAAGGACCTCTAAATCCCTGAAAGACAGCGGAGACCAGGACAACTAGAGCCCCAGATACAGATCCCCTGTAAAGACCTTGTCTCAGAGGAGCACCAGGACAAGACCACAGGAAACAGATGATTCTTCTGCACAATCTGACTTTGCTGCAGCCTGGAATTGAACTACTGGTTTCGTCTGGTCAAAGGAGAACTGGCCCCCCAACTGAGCCTGGTTTCTCCCAAGGTTTTTTTCTCCATTCTGTCACCGATGGAGTTTCGGTTCCTTGCTGAAACAAGGATCAAGCAGACAAGTAGGATGATCAGAAGGGATGAGTTTGGACACTTCTGCTTCAGAATGGTGAGAAAGATGTGAACAAGAGTGTGCTTGGAGGTAATATGCGTTTGTGGTATGGAGAGCTGTGCACTTTTAGTTTGTAATTGTATTAAAGGCAGGGTAGGTAATACATGTATAAACAACTTTCTTCCAAATTTGTTTAAACTTTCTATATATATCAATGCATAATTAAAATGTAAGTACTCTGATAAAAAGAGTATAAAAATCGAGTGACTCTAGACCGTTTAATCTGTATTAAACACAGCTCATTATTTCCATTTCGGGACGAAACATAGGATTGGCTTAGGCGACTGTCACTCTCGCAACCATGGCAACCACCCTTTTGCCACGAATGACCTGCCCACTTGCGCGCACGTTTGATTTGAGGAATTCAAGAGGCACGGATCCTAGGAATACCAAAACAATGGCAGAGAAACAGCAAACAAAATTCACAGTACCAGCCTATGCAGTTAGTGAAGGCAAACCAGGCAAAAAAAGGAAGACAGTAACAGTACAAGAAAAGGTAATGAACAAAAAGTCTTTGGATAAACAAAGAAATAAAACGCGAGTTAATATCGGCGTGGCTTTCCAGCGATGGCGAGAACTGAGGGAACTCAAGGGGCTGAAAAGTGACTCCTTGATGGCTTTATTTCTGCTGGACAGGTAAATCTTTCTTTTTGTATTTTGATCATACATATTTTTTTCATGAAGCATGTGTCATTAGCACACGTAGCTGCGTAATATAGCTAACATAACATTACTTAGCGAGCCGTAGTAGAGGCTTTGGAAGGAGCCCAGAAGGGAGGGGGTGGAGTGAATGGAAATAATGAACTGTCTTTAAAACAGTCGTGAGAGGTCTACAGACACTCGATTTTTATACTTTCTTTTTCAGAGTACTTACATTTTAATTATGTATTGATATATAAATAAAGTTTAAACAAATTTGGAAAAGTTTTTTATACATTTTTTTACCTACCCTGCCTTTAATGAAGAATGCGGAAAAATCATCAGTTGTTAGAATAGATGAAGGAGGGGGAGGACAAAGAGAAAGGCCGGAGGAAAATGTTTTAAAGACCATGCCAGAGATTGACGAATTGTTAATTTTGTTGTGGTGGTATGTTTTGGCAGTGGAGACATTAGAAGAGAGGGGTGATCATTATACATTAATGTCAGTAGGATTTTGTGATTGCACCATACTTTGCTGCTCTGAGTTTAGAACAATGCTCATGAAGAATATCAGATAACCAAGGTGAAGTGAAGTGACATTCAGCCAAGTATGGTGACCCATACTCAGAATTTGTGCTCTGCATTTAACCCATCCGAAATGCACACACACAGAGCACTGAACACACACACACACTGTGAGCACACACCCGGAGCAGTGGGCAGCCATTTATGCTGCAGCGCCCAGGGAGCAGTTGGGGGTTCAATGCCTTGCTCAAGGACACCTAAGTCGTGGTATTGAAGGTGGAGAGAGAACTGTACATGCACTCCCCCCACACACAATTCCTGCCGGCCCGGGACTCGAACTCACAACCTTTCGATTGGGAGTCCGACTCTCTAACCATTAGGCCACGACTTCCCACATAACCAAGGTGCAGAAGAGGTGGTACGAGCTGGCCTGGAAGCAGACCATGTCTAAACGATATCAGACCACTGAATAGGCCTGGTATCTTTATTTAGTTGCCACAGTTTAGCATGTAGTCTTAACTAAGATAATAGCACAACATTATGATGTTTAGAATTTCCCTATTTCGACTAGAGTTGTGACGTTCGCGAACGAACCGATTCTTTTGAACGGCTCATAAACATGAACGATGGGAGCCGATTCGCGGCTGGAGGGGAGCCGTTCTTTCTGTTGTTCTTTTTTCCTATGCGTATTTCACACAGATGCACACAAATGAGCTCCCCCCGCGAGACAGAACAGTTATGGGGGAGGGGCGCACCCAGCGCAGGCAAACCCTTTATAGCGTGATGATATTAGTTATTAGTTGTGCACGCATCCTTCACGTGAGTAGGACTCCAGTGGAAAAAAAAACCCTGCGTGCCTCTGTCATTGTCAGCTGTCACAGACATTCATTGCAGCCCACTTTGTTATTGTTCATTGACTTGAAGGGGCTGATGTCCTATTTGCAAAGTTTACAGTAGTATGTAGACATTTCCATTGTATTTATTAGAATTTTATCTACTTTAAATATTTTTAGTTTTCTATCAAAATGTTCTTGTGTGATAACAATGTTCTTGTGTGGAAGTGTTTGTAGTAAAAGCTGTTTTGAACAGAAATTCATTGCAGCCGGCTTTGTTTTTGATGTTTATTTGTGAGTAGGTATTGTATGAATAACGTAAGTCAACGTAGCTTTACACACACACACACACACACACACACACTTTGTACTAAAGGTAAATCCAAAACAGTGATGTCACTGTCTAAGCAGAGGGATTTGTGCAACTCTATGGAATATAGTCCACACATGACAAATGAGGTAATAATCAATATTTCAGAATAATTCAAACTCAGATATTGGTGTGTGATATCTGATTTTTAATTATTTGACTACAAATCTCACCTCATCATTCCTCCCAGTGATTATTTCCAGGATAAACTGAGATGCCCCCAAGCTGGCTTCTTAAAACTGACTAAATATTTAAAAAGAGCCAAAAGAGCCGTTCTTTTGAACGGCTCTTTGAAAGGAACGGATCGCGAAGATCCGGATCCCCTCAAAGAGCCATAAATCCCATCACTAATGTGAGTCATGATTACTTCAACTCAGTATAATGGAAACTATTCTAAGAGCCAGTGGTTTCATCGTAATCTGTTTAAATAAAATTAGTGAACACTTTATGCACATACATCTTTCTCCTATGGCAGGAATTAGTCACACACAGACATCAATAATCAGAATATGAACCTCTACAACGGTGACAAAAAAAATTGCTGCAATGCATGCTGGGTATTATTATAGTACAAAACTAATCTATGGCTCCCAGCATGCTCTGCTGCATTTATTTTTATTATGGTAACCATTGTTGAGGTTCATATTCTGATTATTGATGTCTGTGTCTGACTGTTTAACACCGTAGGAGGCAGAACAGTTTAGAAAGTCCTTTATATTATCTGATTATCACTAAAATCACTGCTTCTTAGAACGTTATTAAAATAATTACAGAACACTTACTTTACCAGAGATTTCCTTTCCGATCAGCTCCATAATTGATGATCATCATCAACAGGTTAAGAACAATATGCCAATGACTTTTCTTCTGGACTTTTGAGATACAACAAACATGTTTCAGAGACATGTGGTTATAACAGCCAGGGAAAAAACACAAAGACTAAAGTCAAGGGTCAAGAGCACAACTAAAGCAAACACTGATCTCTAACATGGTTACTTAAAATGAAACAATAAATCAACATCTAAACCTTAGTTCATTCTCAATAAGATCTTCTGTAGACGTCTGACAGAAATAAAGTCAGTCAGGTTATCAGATGTTCATCACTAATTCACAATTATCACTCAATTAATCATTTCATTACTTAATCGCAAAGTTTTAAAACTTACATGGTTTAAATCAAGGCAATCTGTTTACTCAAACGGTTTGAGTTAAGTTTACTGGTCGGGTTTTACAGTGTAGCATATTTTTTAAAACGTATTTAAATATAAAATTTATGTTTACTTGCAACGGTTATGCTAACAACAATAAAAAATAAAAATAAACATTTATAACAGTAAAACAGCGACATCTGCTGACGGACACATGCTGCGCTGTCACAGGAACATCCCAGCTGAAGATAATGAGGAAATGATGTCGCTCCTTTAGCAAAGTGCATTCCTAACGACTACTTAATGTCACGCACATGACCTACTCACTCCAAAGTCCCCACTTCAAGGGGATAGGGATGATCACTTCCATTTGGATTTTGCCCAGGAACCGTTCGGTACCGGTACTAGTACCGGCACACCCCTAGTGTGTAGAGTGTGTAGAGTGTGTATGTGTACTTGTAGAGTGTGTGTAGAGTGTGAATTCACTACATGTGTTTTTAGTTTGGAGGAGAAAAGTGTCTTCCTGTTCTGCTACTAAGAAGGGCAAAAAACAAGATGAGATAATGTTTGACACAGGAATAGAGAAACAATGACCGAATGATCATATTTAGATCAGCTTCAGTGTTTCTGTCATTGTTGAGCATCATTTAGTCATTCCTAACGTTTTAATTTGAGGTTTGTTAAAATGCAGTTGAACATGCAGTTTACTCTTTCCAATAAATAAATGCATGAGCTTTAACTCAAAACATAATGTATATCAGGCATCATGAAAAAGTATGGTGAATATTTAGGCCAAAGTGCATCGGTAAAGATAGAAATATTTGGTTTTATTTTATCTTTGTCATTAAAAAATGAGAACAAAGATACAAATTACAAATTCAGAAAGTGTTTTATTTTTTTCTACCCTCCTGTACTCACTCAAAAGTTGTTTGTAAACTAAAAAGGAAATTCCTTCTTCTGCTAAACATAAAGGCTATTTTGAAGAAGGTGGAAAACCAAACAGTTTCTGGTTCACAGTGGTTTCTCCTACTAAGTCAATGCAGTCCAGCAACTGTTTGGTTACACAGATTCTTCAAAAGATCTTCTTTTGTGTTCAGCACAAGAAATAAGTTAATATAGTTTTGGGACAACATTTGAGTGAATAAAAAATGACAGAAATTAAATTTTAGGGTGAACTATCCCTTTAATTACAGCTGCAGCATGTAGGCTACTGTCCCTTTAAGACCTGCACACATCTAATGTACAGACATGCATCTGTTTCTTTCAGGTGTTTACTTCCATTTTAGACATATCCAACTGAGTCAACCCTTGTGTGTTTTGATAGTGTTAGTACAAAACATTACTTAGTTCAGTAATCAGGTACAGTTTGACAGGCTTTTTTTTTCCATACCACGCTTTGAATGTGCTCAGAAAAACCGCACATCAGAAAAGAACACAACTGCAAGAGCACTTTAGCGTCTGACCTCAAAGAGTACACATATCAATACTTCTGTAGTCAAAATGAGTTTTTGATGCATGGACCCTGATAACTGCCATGTTTGGCTATCTTTTTATTCTAGATTTAACCCCGTTTCACAAAAGTGACTATTTACAATTATTAACAATATGTATTACTAAACAAATAAAATAATAGCAACAGATAAACATAACCACTATTCAATATATATATATATATATATATATATATATATATATATATATATATATAAAACCTTTTCAGATTTACTGACCCACTATTGTTGGGTTAATAACTTGATCTACTCAGAAGCTAGCGAGCGAGCTCTTATTTAATGATATATATATGAAATGATGTTATTACTGTATGTTATGACTTAGACGTTTTTACATATATTAACAATATTGTTATTTTTTTTTAAAGTAATTGGCAGCCCACCTGCAATACCAGAGGGTCGCGGCCCACAGGTTGAAAACCACAGGTTTAGTTAGCACTTCTAAGTCAACATCTCTGTGCTAACAGCTAAAACAGCTACTACCAGCTTTAACCAGCTAAGAGCAGCCAACCAGCTGCAACTTTCACTTTCATATCCAATATGAACACAACTTTACAGCACCTAATGTCCACCAGAGGGAGCCACAGGATAAATTATTTAAGAGAAATTATTATTATCATAATTATTATTATTATTATTATTATTATTTCACAATCATATGTTGTACCTTCTGTGTATACATGTTCTTGCTCTCAGGAGAATGGTGAAGAAATGGTGAGAAATTCACTGATGAAACTAACAACACATTAGAAACGACACACAATTAATACATGTGTGGTGCTAGAGCAAAAACTAATTTTTTAAAATATATGTGTACAGTTCATTTGAGTTTATTCTCCTTATATTTATCTTGTCAAGCTGAATGTACAAAGCTAAATGTTAGATGAAATATCCACATAAATAAATAAAAACACTGAAAGAGTATGTGGATCATCTGTCAATCAGATGAAGGTTGTGTTGTAGCATAGGTTTAGACGTGGAAAGCTGTAATGTTTGGAATGAAAATATGGATATTATAATTCTGTAAACATCATACTTTTTCAGTTCATGTCATAAAATAGCAAGCTAAGCCAGTCACTGTAAACCCTAATGTTGTCTTGACTTAAAAAATCAAGTAATGTTGACTAAACATTACTTAAAATTTTGCGTTTTGACCCTGTCACTTAAAAATATAAGTTAATTTAACTAATTTACCTTCAAAATGCATAAACTTAAGATTTCAAGTGTTGTGAGCTCAAAATCATGAGTAATCCTTTGGAAAAACTCAACGTCACTCTGTTCATCCTTTAATGTGTTTGGCCATGGGAGGAATTCTGCCTAGCAACAAGAGAACAAAAGCACTGATTGGTTCAAAATTCGTCCTTTTGGTCTGTTTGGTTTGCTGAACTACATTTCAAGAGGACGTTTTTTTTTTTAGTGTATTATGTTAGGTGAGTAAAGTTATGTAGATATAAAGTTGTTTTGCATGATTTCTACTAGTGAAATATGTTATCCTTGTGGTACGTGATTTTGATATGGTATGATTATTGAAACGACAACTTATAGTATTTGATGAAGTGGCCCAATCGTTTTCCTTTGAGAGAAAGAACATGGCAGCTAACGTTACTGCTTAACTCGTTAAACCAATACACTGGAAACCCTAATAAATTGACTGAACTAAATTGAGTAAACTTGTTGCCTCAATTTAATTGAGTAATGGAGTCTCCCAAAACTTACATATTTAAGTTTATTTAACTTGACGCTTTTGTAGACTGTACCTAAATCACTCAGAGGTTTTAAATGTTGATACTTGATTCATTTGAAGTCACCATTGTGGTGGAAAGTGTTTGGTTTAGTTGGGATCTTGGTCCAGTTGCTGCTGGGTTGGTGTATTTTAAAACGCTGTTTTTTATGTTAAAATTATGAAAAAAATATAAATGGGAATTTGTCATGTAATAAAATTACATAAATCTTAAATTTTGGGTGAAATATTTCTGTGAGTGTACGAATGCTTTACATAATACTGTACATGTGCAAAGAGAAACATCGTAAGTCAAGCAGCGGGCTGGGGCACAGTGCAAGATGATTTGTAGTGCATGAGCATGTAAACACATATGTGAGTCTTATGTGGGATTATGTACACACAGCAGTGAGTGCGAAAAGTGTCTGGTTCACATATAGGAGATTTGCACAATAAAAAAAAGGGTTTCAGACAGTTTTCCGGTGATGTGGTAAGGCTGGGGGGTATTGGGGGTGGTTGGGGGGTGGAGGAGGGGAGATGGTCCATGTTTCAGGAGGTAGAGGGTTTGTGTGCACTTATACAGTATGTTGTTTTTCTTTTGTTAGTTTTGACTGATTTGTTGTGCTCATTTGTAAGTCACTTTAGATAAAAGTGTCTGCTAAAGATTAAATGTAACTGTAAGTGTAAATTTAAATCAGCTTTAGCAGGTTCAGTGTTTATTGGTGAGCATCATTTAATAATTTCCAGTATTTTCCTTTGAGGGATGAAGATATTCAAAAGTTTAATATTTTTAAATAAATCCAATAAAGGGAAACATGAGCTTTCATTCATGACACAATATATAATTTAAACATTATGTTATCTTCCAATCACATGTTATTTAATGTTGTGAAGCTGTTTTAGCTGCTGATATTCAAATGATATATTCAAATCCAGATGGCGCCACTGATACAGTGAATGAAAGTGATGACAGCAGAAATGGTCCAATACATTATTAATCTTTGTCAATCTATAAAAATAATATAATTTATTATTACAGTTTCATTTGTGTCAATACATGTCCTATAGCAGGAAATAAACTAAAGCTGTGCTTATTCGAGTGTTATTTATATACATAAACAAGTGACAGGAGGCAGTGATCAGGTAGCCTATAGATTTTATTCGGTTTATCATACTGACAACAGCAGTATATGTTTATAGCGCAGCCTGTCGGGTAAAAGTAGAGTAGTTTGTAGCGTGGAATGATGGCACTTGGGCGGACCGCTCCTGTTTGCCAGAACTGAGCCACAAGCAGGCCATAGCAATGCCATATGTCAGCCAAGAGTAAAGAAATTAACCAGAACTGGACCTTATCTGAGCTACAAAATCTGTGTGTATTAAATATGAAGTAATTTCAGCCTTAATAAGCCTGTTAACAAGCAGAATCACTGAAGGAAAGAAGAGAACAGAAAAACAGAAGAGCAGAAACACAAGAACTACAACTGACTTCAGCCACAACCTTAGATGAAATCAACTGAAGATAAAAGAAGACATGAAATCTCTCAAGATCTCAGCATAGGAGGATTAAACAACTCCACAAACAGCTTTACCAGCTTCTCTTATTACTAACCAGATTGACTTTATTTATGTTAGACATCTACAAAAGTTTTTTTATTGAGAATTAACAGAGATTTAACTCTAATGTGTTTCACCATAACAGTGATTAGTGTTTCCATTAGTTGGGCTCTTAATTGGGCTCTTATTATATAGTTAGTTTTTTTTTGGCTGCTGTGACGGGTGTGTTTGTTAAACATATTTGCAGCTTCAAAGAAAGCTAGAGTGACATGATATCAAGTATTGGCTGTTATCTGTTGATGGTTTTTTAATCATCATGAAGTACACTGGTTCATTGATGTTTTTTTTAAATTGAACTATTATGTTGTTCCAGTAATACATTCATATGACTGATCGATCAACAGAATGTTGTTCTACACATTTAAGTCTTTCTAATGCACTGTGTATTGTCTATCTCTCAGGAAATCAAAGTATTTGAGGTTCTTAAGCCTTACAACAAAACTATTTTTTCCCTCAAGACTTTTTATATATAAAAATAGTCAGCACTTTTTGCTGACAATTTAATTTTATTCTCCATAAGGATGAACAGTTCAGAAGTCACTTCTAATATAAATTACACTGATCAAGCTCTATCTAGTGGCTAAAGTAATAAACTCACTGAATCACACTGGCTCAATGTAGTTGCTCTTTGAAGTTTGTTGATGGTTTGTGGAAAGAGAAAAACCACTAGACCAAACAATGATTTTAACATTTGAACACAATGGAGATACTTGAGCAGACCAAATATTAGTAGAACATGGACGGTCCGTGTACGTTTTGATAGTTTGTTTTCCAATTTGAAATGAAGTAAGCAGAAACGAGAAAACGGCCCCTTTATTCGTTTTTTCGTTTTTTGAAAAAAACGGAAAAAAAACGAGATTTCGACTTGATTTTTCGTTTTTTAGTTCAGAGGCACAAAACGAATAAATGACTTCAAAATTCGTTTTCCACATGTGGGCGGTCCTGAGACGCCCCTTCCGCCGATTGGTCAAGCAAATCTGAGCATGTGACGTCACCAGTAGTCGCTCAGGTCTGTTCAACAAAATAATAGTCCTCTAACGTTACTTACTATGGCTACCGATTCTTAAACTGTGCAGGGCAGGTCCTGTTGGGCTTTCTTCTGTGCAACTTTACGCGTCTCACAGAAATCTTTACATCAGAAATATTAAACATTAGTCTGCCACCAGCCCGTTTTATTTAGCTGTGCGGAGTTAAATCTGTGTGGTGAAGCTGCGCTAGACAGCGCCGAGCGGGAGAGGATCACTGACCAGTGTTCAGTTAGCAGTCAGAACTTGGGTACCGATGATGGTCAAATACATTTTTACTGAAAATGACCCGCGAGTTTGATTGACAGGACGATAGCGGAGGCAATTAAAAGCGCACTATAACTTCTGTTAACAAAAACATAAATATTTGTTTTTAAAGTGACTTTGTCTTTGTTTTAATCAAACAATTGTGAACCACAAACCGAGCCTTTGTTTTAAAGGGCGATTTCCAAATATATTTTATTTGTTATAATATGGGTATTTTATGTCACCCGTCTTATTAGTTTATTATTATTATTATTATTATTATTGTACTTTTTTACTGTTGTTTTTTAATTAACAATATATCATAACAACTTAAAAAGATCAAAATCTACAGAAGAGATTAACAAATAACATGGTGTTGTCATAAGTTAACTAATCAATGGGAAAATTTCCTCACCGGCACAACCCTATTCTTAATGTTGGCTACATGTTACAGATTTAATGTTGAGCACATAATGTTAAAGGCTTCTTAAATACCATTACACTCGGTTGAAGAGTCAAGAAGGATGTGTTAATTTACTGTAGATTTCAATCTGTCATTAGTTGGTGACCCGGTGTAATTATAATAGCATAAATAAAAACAAATACATGTTATGCCAATAGGCAAAACACATCTGCTTTTCCTCTAGATAACTTTACAGTGTGATGGAAATAAACTTTTCTTAAAGCGTGTTGTATATCACCACAGCTTTATTGGCACCCTTCTATATGTGTTGTATACTGTAATAGACAATTGTCCTGCAAAATGATGAGGTTTCGTAAAAAAAACATTGCGAGCAAATGTCGAATTGTGTTTTGAAATTTAAATCAACAACGTGTGGCTTCAGGCTGTCTGATGAACTCTGTATGAACAAACACCCAGCTTTGCAGTATAGGTGGCAGAAACAGCATCTGACCTGGCATTTAGATGTACTTTACACACTGTCTTTTGCAGCTCAAAGGAGGCACTGTGAATTTACATAGCAATTTCATTTTAAGAGGCTATTAAATGTGAAGTGACAACATGAAACACTACTTTCAATATATTAAAAAAACACCAGCAGTTGGTGGCAAGTCACCCTGATAATGATTAAATACCAATTTACTCATTTAGGCTCACAATAAGCAGATTACATAATTATACCATGAAAAAAATAAAATAAATATATGTTTGTGTGTGTAAAAGCAGGAAGTCCAGTCCTGGCTGTATAATCAAACAATAAAAACGAGAAACAATGCATTATTCCACAGGAACTTGATCCAGTTCACTTGTTAAAGGATACTCCACTTTAAAATAAATTCTGTCATCATATACTCGCCCTCATGTTTTTTCAATCCTTTATGAATTTCTTCTGCTGAATAGATAATAAAATATAATATTATATATAATATAGTATATATTTTGCTGCTATGGAAGTCAATGAGACCAGAAACTGTCTGGTTACTGACATTCTCCTAAATATCTTCCTTTCTATTCAGCAGAAGAAAGAAATTCATAAAGGATTGAAAAAAAACATGAGGGCGAGTTTATGATGACAGAATTAATTTTAAAGTGGAGTATCCTTCAATTCAGAAGACAGTAAGAAACACTATTAAGCATGAACTCGAACAAGATCAATTAGTATTTTCAAAGCATTTTGGAACTCTTATTGGTGGAAGTTGAAAACACATTCAAAAAGAGATGCAATGTCAGGACACTGCATAGAGAACTGCCTCTCCAAAGCAACCTGGTCCTCTGGTGACTGAAATGGATTCTGCACAAAAGTTGACACTCATTGAAAAGTTAAACAATATTTTTAATTGCATCCAGAGAGACCAGCAACTTCAGTCATGTGGTACTCTTCGGAGCGGCATTTAGGGCACTGGGCAGATGTTGCCTCCCATTGGTTGACGCACAGCTTGCACCCCACAATTCTCCTGCAGCATGATGTAAACACTGGGTTTTCCATAATTCCTGGAAGAAAGCAAAACTGTGCAAAACATTAGCAACAGACACCAAAACAGCTCACCACAAGTTCAGTCATGGTTAGAAAGTAGAAAACCGTGCTAGATTTTTTTTAGAAAACCCTCCCTTTTACGAACCACCCATACATTATTTATCATCTTGTAAATATGAGTTCTGTCACTGGTTCCCATACACCTGGAATTAACATGCATTTGTGATATCACTATCAGATTGCAATTGATCACATTTTACATGGCCAAAAGTTTACAATTTTTTGTTAAACTGTGTCGTTCACGTTACACGGCAACAGCGTTTTGAGTGCCTGAAAACCAGTTTGAATGTAAAAATTTGTGTTACAAAATGTGTAAACAAAAACATGCAACTGAAAATGGCATCATGCACATTTATGGTCAGTCTAAAGCAGTGATCTCAAACTCATTTCCTGGAGGCCCACAGCTCTGCACGGTTTAGCTCCAACCAGCTCCAACTCTCACCTGCAAGAAAGTTTCTAGTAATCCTGAAGACCTTGTTTAGCTGGATCAAGTGTGTTTGATTAGGGTTGGAGCAAAACTGTGCAGAGCTGTGGCCTTCCAGGAATGGAGTTTGAGATCACTGGTCTAAAGGGTTTCATCAAATATTGGCCTGGCAGCAGAAAACAGCATTTTTAGTAGTTTTTGTTGATCGTTTTGACAATGGTGTCATCTGTATGCGGAAGAAAACTTCAGTTTAAGCATATCATTGTGGTGTAAACGTAACTCAAAAGATCAGTTTAAATACACCAAATACGACGATCCAATTACAAATACTGAAGCACATGTTAGGAGGTTGTCGGGGGTAGATTTAGATCAGATTAGAGAAGCATTCTAATTTAGGGTGTAAAGAATTTCCAGACACAAAATGCACATAAGGATCCACCATATAATGCAAGTTATTAGATAAGAATTATAACATAGTCTCTTAAATAAAGTTTCTCAGTAAATCTGCACAAACAAAGGCTGGTGTGTGGAGCCAAATCGATTTGCATACCAGTGCAAATTGAACATGAAAAAGTTTCCTTTAGGGCCGTCACAAGGGTTCTTGGCATAGCTCGCTCTGCACTGGAGACAATGCTCTGGATTTGCTGGGACACAGCCTCCAGTCCATGGGGGGCCTCCAATAATTCTTTTACTTGTAGTTTCAGGTCTTGCAGTGCAGAGGTGTCCGCATGTCTTCGGCTATTAGGAAAACAACTTTTTTTTATTAATGAATCGCATATATACTTGAGACAGTTAAGTGTCAAATTTGTCATCAAATGTGCAATTGTATGAAACGTGGTATCAGTAGTTTTGCCTGTTGTAAACCATAAGTAATAAGTGTAAAGAAATGCATTCCTCATGATTTAAGTGGTCTTGTTTAACTCCAATTTAGTAAATTATGATTCCGGTTGTTGGGATTACGTCAAAGGACATACAGATAGGGGTAGGCAAAAATCATGAATTTTTTTTCTCTTCTTCAGGAAAAAAAAAAATTCTCATGTTGGTTTTATTATTTTTCAAAGGACTGAGCAGTACAGCAAAACCAATTTCCCCCTTTTCAAATTATTTGGAAGAATGTTCGTAATCAAATATTTGCTGGTTCCCATTGACTTCCATAATAGGAAAAAAAAAAAATAAATACTATGGAAGTAAATGGAGACCAGCAACTTTGTCAAATATAATCGTCCAAATTTGTGAAAATCTTTTTGGTTCAGCATAAATATATTAATACGGATTTAGAACAACATGTGAGAGTGAATTTCTCATTTTTAGTTGAACTATCCCTTAAAGGTCAAGCAGCAGGACATTTACTGCTTCCCCTTTAAGACTCGCACAAAATATCAGATGGAGTATTATTTTATCCCAACCATTTACTTTAGACCAAACCAACCGTGTTTGTGTATTTGGCAGTATTAGATGTGAAAGGGAGGTCCAGTAATCAAGTGCTATTTGGCAGTCTTTAAGTGTGCACGCTTTGTGTAAACATTTCAGAATAACATGCGGCAAGGCTTTAAAACTACTGCAAATAAACTTTAGTGACTGCAAATGAGTGCAGTGTTACATGCGTAACACCGCTGTGGTAAAGGGTTATTTTAACCAAAAATGAAAATTCTGTCAGTAATTACTCGCCCTCATGTTGTTCCAAACCTGTAATACTTTTGTTCATCTTCGAAACACAAATTAAGATATTTCTTATTAAATCTGAGCGCTGGATCACTCCTCCATAGGCTTCTATGGCATTAAAACTGGCCGGCCCAGAAAGTTAGTAAAAAGTAACTTCAGTGGCTCAACCTTAAGTTATCAAGCGACGAATAATTTGTGCAAAAAGAAACAAAACCAAATAATTACTATTCATTTTCTTCAGTGTAGGCCTGATGAGAGTTCACGAGAGCCACGACGCATGTGTGAGAACTGAGAAGATGACGTCCTGACATAGCCGTAAGTGCTACAGTTCCCAGTTTTCGCACATGCGTCGTGGTTCTTGAGAACTCTCAACAGGCCCACATGTACTGACCAAACTCAGTAAAAATGATTCTCACAGCAACTTATTTTATGTGATCATACACAATACAGATCACTACAATCTATGATACATCGTTGTATTTTTTTTAATTGTGATAGTGTGACATTGTTACATCCCTAAATGTTACCATTTGATTCATGCGATAAACATGCGATATACCACACTTCATAATATCATTACCTCATTTGAGCCCTCCTCAGCTGCCACTGCCTGAATGCAGCCCTTTCCACAGCATGACATTTCCTTGAATTCTGCCTCCAATAACATGAACCTGTATTGACAATACTGATTAAAGTCTGGATCACCACAATTGTAGAAAGGTAATGAAAAACCAAACTCATATTTACCAGTTGTGCCTTCTGACTCCAAGACCTCATTACCGTGAGCATCAGTAACAACATAAGTGTCACTGTTACCCATTGCCAGTTTAATTTTGTCCAGCATGCTGGGTACATTTGCTTCGGACTTTATGAAGCACACCACCACAACTCTGCTGGATGCAAGTCGGCCGTCTCGGATTTCTGACAGGTGTATGGATCTATAAAACTTTTTTTTTTTTTTTAAACATTACTTCTTAAGCATTCAAACTGATGGATAAATAACATTATAACAATGACATTATGAATTAGGGCTAAAAAGCACCATTGATCAGGCACTCACACAGGTGCCACTACCACCCAGTGGCTTTAGGAAAACAGTGGGCAATATGGTACATTTAAGAGGGCCACAGACAACACACCCTTCAACGAAATCTAACTAATTTAGTAATGTGCACTGTGCAAAGGGCTTTAGATGAGACTGACCAAATATCATGTTGATCTGATTAAAAGTCTGGGAGGAATTCGTTGATGATGCCTTGAAATGGCAAAAAATGCAGAGGAAATTCAAAATTGCTGACATGATACATGAGCCTACCAAATATAGTGTACATAAAAAGTATTGCGTGTGGTGTTTTTTTTTTATTTTTTTTTATCTTTGTAGGCATGGAGCAATTTGAGCAACTTGTATATTCATTTGGATGGATATTTTAGAAAGGGCTTGTCACAGTAATGACAAATCATAATCGTTAATTATTTCACCTGATACTGTATTAGTCATTTCGATAGATGGAACTTACATCGTTTCATAATAAAGAAAAATAAATAAATTTACCTTTGATATGATCTGGCATAGGGCTGGGCGATATATCGAACGATATTATTGTATTGTTTCTCTTTACTTCAGTGATGTTGATTGTTAACAGCAGAAGTTCATCACTAATGTACAATCATCATTTAATTAGTCACTTAATTATCTTATTAACTTTAACCCTTTGAGGACTTGGATATGACTTGAAGACTTGCTTGTGACTTGAAAGTCCCACCTCTGCTGTCTATTAAATGCCACTCCAATTATAAGCAGGTGATGGAGATTTTAGCGGTGATCACGGAAGCAGCTTTACTGATTAGATGCGCATGATCATATCGTTCGATATATCGCCCAGCCCTAATCTGGCATTACTCGCTCTCGGTGGCGGGGTGAAGTTAAAAGCTTGTGGTGGTGTGCTGGACGGCGCTTGCATAAATGCAAAACTGCGTTGAGGCGTTGCTAGAGCTGGCCTTTCACCCCCGTGGACCTCGTAATGCCCCCTGTCATCCAAATCTACACTGCAAAAATCGCCATTCTCCAGTGGAAACAAAGCTACATTGGCCGAGTCCGTTAAATAGAGGTTTCCCGTATCCACCTATAAAATGTAAACCAAACATGCATGGTCAAATTAAGTAGGCCTCAAACGTCCCACGTGGCGTGGCGCATTTATCGTTAATCGCCTAAGATATCATTAACAACCAATTAAACTCATTGGCTTATTGAACACACCTGGAAAAACCTTTGCGATTTTCTCGGCCCGCATGTCCTCCAGTTTCAAAGATACTCTTTTATTACCTTTAAACAAAAGATAATTCATCTTTGCAAGTAACTAATCAACCCCCTTTGGCAGATCCAATCTGGCAATGAATGGCGATGGCACTTGTCCAAATGGAAGGGAGGGGCGGATGGATATGTACAGCGGCGAAAATCTCATCTAAATGTTGGGGGGGGGAATAAACATAACATTTCTCACGAGCAAGTTTTGAAGGGGACACCAATAAAACAGGCAAAATTGTACTTAAGGATATGTGTACAAAGAGGAAAGCCTTACTATTGCATGGAGACCGTTCCATTATCCTTCTTCTCAAAGTTTATTTGTGGTTCAATGAAAAAGCTGACTAAATTGACCAAAACATTCTTCAAAACATTTTTTTTGCAATGTTTTTGAAGTTGTTTACACAATCAAGCCACCAAAATACAATGGAATTTGAACTTAACTTCAACTTTTATGTATTTATATAGCACATTTAATAGCAATGTTGTTGCTTCACAGTTATAATTAAAACATGCATATATAAAAACATTTGCCATGCCTAGCAAAATGAAGGCATACACACTCCCACAACTGTATAGTGAGATCGGTATAGACGTGAAAGAGGGGGGAAAACGTAATAATTTATTACGTCAATGACTGATTTGTTCAATTCACTCAGTTAGGAAACACCTCCTCAGTGTGTTTCTCAAAATTAGTGCTGTTACTGCTGTAGCTTAGTTTTCAACTATTTTCGTTGGTGAAATAGAGCTAAAACAGGCAATATGGGGCCTAAACTACACTTAATGTTAACTTCTTGTTTATTAAATCTGAAACCAAATATGTTTTCTTTAATGGCTACAACACATAGCCTAAACAGTACAGATAATTTTTTTTATAATTTTTTTTTATTTATTTTATTAAACAAAGTACAAGTACATCAAGTACAATTTTTGTTTATAAAACAGTAACAATCACGCCAGGGGAGAAGACTAGTAGAGAAATTTCATGTCGTCAGTCACAACATAGTGACGTCACATATTTTCCAACCCAACCCTCAGCCCCCCCCCCCCCTTGCATGAAACAGCTTCCAGCGCACCTGCCAGTGTAAGACATAATTGTACACCATTGTCATGTGCTTGCATTTTAAGGTGTATATGAGGCCACCAAAGAGGCCTTTCAGCATCTAGGGACAGAAACAGGGTGTTAGAGAAGACCGTTGTCAAGGGAGCTGATGGTGCAGCTGTCAACCTCGGGCATAAAGGAGGGGTAATAGCCCTCCTCCAAGCTGAGGCAGGGGCTTTTATTGTCCCTTTTCATTGCATGCCACATAGGTAGGTTAAATGTGAACCTTCAGAATAAAGATAGGGTAGTAACCTAAAAAATGCATGTTTAATTTTAAGTTTAATTCATTGTAATTGTAGACTGGAGCTGGCAATGCTATCTGTACAAAGGAAAATTCCGATGGTGGATCATGTCTACAATCTCCTCAACATGGTTTGGAAGACATATCACTTTAGCAGCAAGTCTATGAGAGAACTACGAGCACTTGGAGAGGAGTTGGGTGTTCGTGTAAATGTACCAGGTAGTGTCAGTGGGACACGCTGGCTACCACATGTGAACCGGGCCCTCCAAACCTTGCTAAAACATGGAGAAAAGGATAAAAATCTGCAGAACCCTGGCCAGTTCACAGCAGTGTATTACCACATGGAACATTTGACTGCATCATCCACCAATGCTGATATTGCTGGGAGATCAAGGAAGGTCTGTATTTAATTTCAAAATGATTTCATATTTGGGAGGCATACAAAATAACTGATATTGTTGGTTAGTGGTTAGTAATTGGTTATGTCTTGCAGGTCAAGAAGATGATGGAAGATGGAAGATGTGGGTTTCTGTCACTTCTTGGCAACCATCGACTGCACTTTGCTTCATTTAAAGCAAAGATTCAGCAGTCTGCTTTGTTAGTGAAACCACAGAATTATATATTTTAAAAAATCTGTGAAAATGAGATAAGCTATCATCATTTTTCTTTTTCTCGAGAGCTGACTATGGTGCAGAGGAGCTGGACTTCCTGCCAGACCACTTTTCCTCTGTCTTAACAAGGTTAGTGACTCTTTTTAAATTATCATAAAGATATAAAAAGTATGCTCCTCTGCTATATGTGAAAGGGGATTTTCTGCTCAGAAGAGGATTAAATCCGATGTCAGGGGGTCCTTGCATGTAGACACTGTGGAGGACTTGATTCGAATTAGCATGGAGGGACCTCGTTTACAAGAGTTTGATACCAAGGAAGCTGTACAAACATGGTTCAGTCAGGGTAAAAGGTCTAGGAGGCCAAATTACAAGGGCTGGCCTTCTGAGGCTCCTAATAGAACACAGGAGGATCTGCTCTAAGGGGGAGTGAGTAAATGCTCAAGTTGTTTAGGCCTACATGTTCTAGTGGAATGTTATTGGCCAGTGCCCCTAATGTTTACATACATTTAAGTATTGTTTGTAACTGTGAAATGACCGAAAGGTTACTAAGCACTTTGTTACTAAGCACTTTTTTTATTCTGAATGTATGGTATTTTGTTTACTATTTGTACTGTCATGACAGCGATGGTGCTGTCAGTTTACCTTGTTGTTGCATCTTCAGAAGTGCAGAATAAAATGTGACACTGAATTTGAAACAGCACATTGTAATTTCTTCATCTATTATTAAAGTATTTATTAGTAATACAGTGGAAATTAGTAGATTTGGTTAGCATGTTGATTTACGGTGTGCGCCCCTAAATTTTCTGGTTGTTCCCCTAAAATTTTCCCCTAAAATTTGCTGTCTGGTGCACTCTCAACAACCTGGAGCTTAACACGCTCAAAACAGTGGAGATGATCGTGGACTTCAGGAGAAACCCCCCTGCACTCCCCCCACTCACCATCATGAACAGCACTGTGACTGCAGTGGAGTCATTCAGGTTCCTGGGCACCACTATCTCTTAGGACCTGAAGTGGGACATTCACATTGACTCCATTGTGAAAAAGGCCCAGCAGAGGTTGTACTCCCTTCGCCAGCTGAGGAAGTTTAACCTGCCACAGGAGCTGCTGAAACAGTTCTACTCCACCATCATCGAATCCATCCTCTGCACTTCAGTAACTGTCTGGTTCAGCTCAGCTTCTAAATCTGACCTCAGAAGACTACAGAGGGTAGTCCGGACTGCTGAGCGAATTATTGGTACAGCCCTCCCATCTATTCAAGAACTGTACTTATCCAGAGTGAGCAAAAGGGCTGTTAAAATCACTCTGGACCCCTCACATCCAGCACACTCCCTCTTTGAACTGTTGCCATCTGGTCGACGCTACAGAGCACTGAGCACCAGAACGACCAGACACAGGAACAGTTTCTTCCCTCAGGCAATCCATCTTATGAACAGCTGATACACACTGAACACACTACACTTTATATTTATATACACATACACTTAATTTATCTAACACACATAGTTAGTATACACTTACATTTTGCACATAATATACATGTACATACATAACTGCATTTTTGTAATATACCTGCCTACAATTGTCAATTTGTATATTGTTATTCCTTATCTACTTATTTGTATTTTTTGTATTTTTATATTCTTTTATTATGTGTTTTATGTTCTGTCGCTGTCATTCTGTTGTACTGCGGAGCTTCTGTCACGAAAACAAATTCCTCGTATGTGTAAACATACCTGGCAATAAAGCTCATTCTGACTCGGATTCTGATTTTCAGTTGGGGGCCACTGTGCTCCTAGTGAAAAAAGTTAGTCTGGAGCCCTGAACACATGCAACCACAACAGGCATAAGCTTATTTGAAGGCAAAATATAAAATCTTGCAACCTGGAAAAAAAAAAAACTTGAACAAACTTTAGGCTAGATTTAACCTCGAGTCACAATTTATAAAAAAAGTTTAAGACTATTTGGCCTAATGTTTTCTATTTTACTAAACAACAAACACAATCATTCTATTATTGCATAACAATACTAAACACTGTAAATATTTAAAATTAATTTATACTCCTTAATATCAAGTTTGTCAAAAGGCTTTCATCTCAGGCATCATCTTAATTTTGCTTTAATGTGAACATGATTAATATGTTACCTGTAAAATATTTCAGGATACTTTAGAACCACCTTTACAGGGCTTTTATTTTGAAAAGCACTTTTGTAGGCGGGAAATCTGCAATCTGTTTTGCATCTCATGAAAATGAGTTTCTACTAGTAATAATACAATTATAGAGCTCTGTAATTAGAATTGTTACTAGTAAGAATTGAATTAAAGAGCTCTCTAATTCAGTTTTTACTAGTAACAATTGAATTAGAGAGCTCTCTAGTGGAATTGTAGAGAATCCATGTATCATTCGTTCTTTTCATATTCAATTAAGAAATCAAAATCGGAAAATCGAAAAAGGACTTGTTTTTTCCTTATTCATTTCATATACAATATTTAAAAAAACAAATAATGACCTTTTTTTTGTATTTTCGATTACATGCTCAAATGGAAAATGGGAAATACGAAAAACGCCTCCAACACGAATCTGATTTTGATATTTAGTTATCCAACTTGGCATGACCCGGAAGTTTTTCTTCACTCGTATACAGGCTACCTTAATTACTATGGCCGCTCTAGACCAATACATTAATTTGGTTAAAAGCTTATTCGAAAGTGGCAAGACTCATGCAGAGATTTCCACCCATCTGCAACAAATGGGTGTCCAGCGATGCTCTGAAATGAGCGTTAGACGAATCTGTTTTAAACACAACCTTCGTCGAAAAAGACATGTATCGGACACAGAACTGGAAGCAGCTATGATTGGATCTATTTATGAGGTAAATACGTATTTCATCTTCTGTATATTATTATTATTATTTATATTCGTATTGTTCGACCAGTGTTTTTGGAACAAGACATTCACAGCTAAGTTGGTCCTTCATGGAACAGGCAGCTTTGCATTCGAAACAAACTTTAATTTAGATGTTTTTTCTTTTGATTGTATTTACTTTTAGAAATTATTTTGTAATAAACGCTTAAAGTGAACTATTAAAACATATGTTGACTTATGTTTAAGGTAAGTATATAGTTTTTTTGTTCATTTTTATTTCCTGCCGCTGTTTTTCAAGCAGTAAGTTATAGGCAGGCTATCGACAATGTCAAAAATTTTATTTACAGTTAAATATCCCATTGTTGTACTGTTTAAATATCTTGCTTCTCAGTTTGGTTGTCATGGATAAAATAATCTTATCACTTAAACATTATCTCATGGTTATAATTTCTTAACAGAAAATTCATGACTGGCTATCTATCTTCAGTGGGAGTGCGTGCAGGAGAAAGTCGAGTCGGAAAATTGCTGAGAGAAATTCATCAGCCATACCATGAATTGCGACGGCAAGTAAGTTTTGCTACACTTGTGCACCCACTCTGTATTAAACAATAATAATAATAAGCATGATAAAGTGACATCACAATCACCCTCATCTAGACAGAAACAAATCTTGATTACTTGTTCCATAAATCATGGTCATGAGATCCAAGTATATGCATCTAGTTTTGTTTCCTTTCGTTACTTCCTTCAACATACAAACTGTGGCACAAGTCCCAAAACATTTTGTTATCAGAAGCATTCCAAAAACATGTAAATGTTAACCCTGCAAAAAAAGAATGTTAGTGAAATATGATTACTTCAAATTTCCTTTGAAATATTTGCGGTGGAACTTAATTAAATATAACCAGCATTTATAAGAATTATCTTGTAGCAAAAAAAAAAAACATTCTGTAAATGCATGAGCTATGGGTTAAAAATGTAAGCCTGCAATAACCAAATGTTTCCCCCTTGTTTATGGTGCACGTAATCTGAACCCAGTCCCATATCATGCCGAATATATGGGCCACAAACTACACCTTGATCAAAATAAAAAAAGCTCGTGATGTTCGGTGTAACACACGTTTTGGCAGTTGATGGCTACAGCAGCAAAATTATTGCCAATGCTACAATGCCAGTGAAAAACAACCTCGTAATATATGAGGAAGTTTACAGGTGAGCATGTTCAGAGGACGTAACAAGCAGTGAATGGTAACATTTCAATATGGGGACCAATTCTCACTTTTAACTAGTTAAAAGGCATAGTTAATAGTGACTAAAAGTTAGATGTGTTTGCCATACTGAAGTGTTACCCAGTGAATATGCTTTGCTGTCAAAAATCTCCTCAGAATTGTCATGTGCACATACAACAAATTTACATCTTTTTATTTCAGATCTGCTGTAGTTAACTATGGCATGTGGGACCAGCTCAGGGTTGACCATGGTAGGGAATTTTACTTGTCCCTATACATGCAAGAGAAGCTGTCAAGACACAGACACAACCTCAGCAGACAACCATACCTCCAAATAACTTCAACAATGGTGAATTGCAATTCTGATAACAACTATTAGACTACTACAACCAATATAAAAATATGTAATTAATAATACATATGTGCATTCCAAACTGACACTTTATTTTCCTTATTAGCATACATTTTTCATTGTGTTTTATATAATATGAAATATTGTTTTTCAGAATCTTAGAGTTGAAAGGATTTGGCCAGAAGTGAACAATCGGGTGAACTACCCACTGAAACAGGCCCTGGTGCACCTGCTAGACCAAGAAGTCATCAACATGGAGGACAGTTTAACTAAATTCTGCACTTCAAACCTGGCATGTCAGTTAAGCCAAATTGGACTAAATCGAGTAGTGCAGGCATGGAATGCTCATAGGATCCCAGGTATGCTCTGAGGACTTTAAAATATTTTTCTGAATAGGCACTTTAAAATCACTGCCATTCACTTTGATAGCTGTTTACCATGCTTAATTGTTTTAGGTCGTGGAATACCAAATGAACTTGCAGCAAGTGGATGTCCATCAAAAATTTCTGATGAGCTGCTGCCTAATGCCTCTGTTGTGGCAAATATGTACGAGCAGGAGTTGGGATCGTCACTGACATGGATGTCTACCTTTGGTACGGACCCCTTTTCCACTGAGGAGGACAGATGTCATGCAGAGCAGGAATTTGTTGAAAAGTATCCAGACATCTCTCTACTTTACAATCAAGCAGTGAACAGTGAATATAGCCTTTTTCAGGATGCATTGCTTTACCTCATAAATGTAACCCAAAGATATGCATGAAAAGTGACATCAATTCTCTCTCTCTCTCTTTTTTTTAAGCAGTTAAGTCTTAATTTGGCAGTATTAATTAGGCATGTAGTAAGCCTACTGTGAAGTCTATAAAATCAGCCTGGGTATACAAATAATGGATTCAATTTATGTATGCATGTATTTAGCTGCCACCATGCTCAAATATCAGTTGAATAAACAGACAAGTACATTTTTTGCCAAGAACTTTGTTGTATTTAAAATTATTTGTTTAAACTCTTCAATACAAAGACATTACTATATTAAACATTTTGCTTCAGTTTGTATTTTGCAAAAAAAAAAAAAAAAAGAATTGTGTAGAATTGTATTGAATGTTACAATACAATACACAGATTTGATGCAAAACAAAATTAAATAACCAAATGCAATGATGCACATCTAACTGCACTAGAACTGGATATCTTGAGATCTATATTTTTTCAATACAACGACATAACTATATTAAACATTTTGCTTCAGTTTGTATTTTGCAACAAAAAAACAGTTGTGTAAAATTGTATTGAATAATACAATACACAGATTGGATGCAAAACAAAATCAAATAACCAAATGCAGTGATGCACATCTAACTGTGCACTAGAACTGGATATCTTGAGAAGATGGACAAAAGAACAAAAACAACAGTAAAACGCAATTGTGCAATGTTTGATAATACTAGTAATATATAGTATTAATCCAAGAGTATGTTTCTGAGTGCAGCCAATGCATCAGAGAGACCCATGAGTCTTTGTATGTTGTTGGCAGAATCATCAGCACGGCATTTTGGGCAGGATGTAGAATTTGTTTGCCATTCCTCAATGCAAATCCTGCAGCCAATAAGGCTTTGGCAGCATGATGAAACCATGGGTTCATTCATTGGACCTGCAAATTTGATACAGTTACAGTATTTGAAAACTATTTGATACATTTGTGGAACACTGTTGTCTTTATGAAAAGTGGTAAATCAGTTGTATTCATCAAGTTTAGATTAGCACAAACAAATTATATATATATAGTATATACACACAAATATTGGTAGTCAGGTTTAGTCACTGCTTGATGATTTTACACAATTTAATATTTTAAAATATTATTTTGAAGAATATAAAATTAAATTATACAAACCTTTGCAGATTATACACGCAAAAGCATCTCTGACAGCTGTGGTTTCTGCATCTGTAAGGCATACTGTCGTCCTCCGATTGGAATTGGCAAATTCCACAAGCCCTTTCATCATTGTGGACACTGCTTGCAGTCCCTGGGCTGCTGCAACAACCTCTTCAACATTTTCCACAACCTCTTGGAGGCCAGTATCTTCTCGTCGACTGGAAAACATTTAAATCATACAACAATCATTTTCAACAGACAGTGAAAGTAAGCAGATACAATCATTTTAACCTATTAAAAGTCTCAAGGGCTTCATGCAGTCTAACTGTAATTCTATGTATTAACCTGTGATTTTAAATAACATGTTAAGCAAAAGTAATTTTTGTAATAAATAGAGTAATCAAGGTCCCAGTCCATCAACCCATCTGAATTTAGTGGCCCCAACTGAGCCCAAGTGATGCTGTGCATCTGCACTAAGACCTGAACTCTCAAATATACTTTTAAGAAAATACTGAATATCTAGCCAATTTAGGTGAAAATCCATACAAATGTGATTGAAATTGTAATGAATTGAATTAATAATGAAATGCAGCATTTTCTGTACCTCAGTCTCCTCCTTTTACTTTCTCGAAGCTGGAGAAATTCTTCTTGAGGCACAGCAAATACTTTCCGTGCATTCTGCTTCCAGTATGCTGATCCTGTATAGTAAATAATTTATAAAACAAAAGATTTGGAATAATTTATAACATGATTATGAAGCATTTTAAACAAAGTATGATGTACATGTTCTGTTCTTGAGGCAGTGAAAATCCTGCTATAATAAGAAATACAAAATGTTAACTATACCTCGGGTTCCTTCAGAATCCATGATTTCCTTTCCTTGGCCATCAGTCAGGATAAGTGAGTCTTCTTGTCCAAGAGCCTCTTTAACTTTACTCACAATACCCGAAACTGAAGACTCAAACTCAGAAAAACGCACCGTTAACGTTTTGCTTGTCTCCAACTTGCCATCATGAAGTTCAGCAATGAAAATATTCCTAAATAATTATAAAAACAAATGCATTTTTTCACATTTGATATTAGAATCCTCTTCCTGTACATTATGTCCTGGTTTCACAGGCAGGGCTTATATTAAGCCAGGATTAGGCCTTAGTTCAATTAGGGCATTTAAGTAGCTTTTTTAAATGTTTTTTTAAAAAACAATACTGCTGTGCATCTTGAGACAAAACAACGGCACTGACACATTTTAAGATATCTTAGCGCAAGTTGCTTTCAGTTAAAACATCTCAAACAAACATTTTAGTCTGGTACTAGACTTAAACCTTGTCTATGAAACCAGGGGTATATATTTACATGCATTCAGCATTTTTATGTTTTTGGCAATTAACTTGTGTGACTGGATGACAAAGTAACTAATGCACTGGAAAAAAAGCATTAATATTATGCTTAAATTATGTACTAGGTGTAACATATTCAGTTGTTTCAAGTTTTTTCAAAGAGCAATTGTTTAATTTGATTACCTTTGAAAAGTTTTTGGCGTAGTTGCTCTTGGAACTGCAGAAGAACCAGTTGCAGAACCCGCTGCTGCACTGACTGGCCGGTGGAATGAAAAGCGAGTAGGGTTGGGCGTTACAGGTGTATCCACGCTGATGCTCTCACCGTGCACCTCATAATGCCCTCTTACTGTGAGGTCAAGAACACTGAAGTGGCCATCAGGTGCAGGAAACAGAGCCACATTGTTGTCATCAGTAATGTACACACTGGGGGCATGGACCTTTAAAATATTTATTTTCAACATAAACAAGTTCAGGATATTTACCAGACCACTGGAATTTAAGGTGTAATTTAACAATGCAGCGTGAATTGGCATTGTATTTGAGTCTTGAGTCAAAAAGTAAAATACTTGAGACTTGACTCGGACTTGGAAGTTAAAGACTCGGGACTTGACTTGACTTGAGACAGGATGACTTGAATGACTTGAGTGTTAATCACATTATGTTTTCAGTTTGAATATAAAATATATAAATTATTTTTAAAAAATAAAATTGATTACTCAGCTGGAGCGCAGGCTGAGAATCGCGTTGTCATGTCATGACATCATCAGTCATGCCCTCTCTACCTTACGCAGACCACGCCCACTTAGATCAGATATCACATCACATCAACATCTCAGCTTGAGGGGTACTGAGGGTCATCGCTTTTGCCGTCAATAATTCGAGAGAGAGAGTGAGAGAGAAACACACTCGTGCTTCACCTGATGATGGAAACCCAAACTGAGTCTGACTCCAATCACAACCCCAACATTCAGAAACTAATTGACAAAAATCTGAAGTATAATTATGATGAAAAATGAAAAAAAATGAATTTGAGCTCCAAACCAAACTCCAGTGTTATTCGGCCCTAAACAGAACCACAAAACTGGCAAATTACTTATCACTCAAGCAATTAAAAGAAAGACAAATCCTTTCAAAATATTGACTCAGTGATCATGATTTGGAAATAGAGATTGGTAGACATAAAAGATCCTGGCTACCGAGAGAAGAGAGACTGTGCAAACACTGTGAGCTGAATCAAACAGAGGATGAGAAACACTTCCTTCTGGTCTGTCCCAAATACAGCACTACAAGAGAAACATTCTTCCCACAGTTTGACGCTTTGAATCGTTCATTCTTGTCTCTAAATGACTCGGAGAAACTACTCTATATACTTGGAGAGAATGAGACGGCAGTCACAATAGCTGCTAAATATTTATACACCACACACAGCATACGAAAGGGATAATTTATTGTATTCAACTGTTTTATTTGATATTCTTAATTCTATATAATTACTATTATTAATATTAGAAATATTTTCTGCTGCTGCTATTTTTATTGTATTTTATTGTAATCATATTTTATTCTGTATCTAAATGCTAAATTTGGCAATACTGTAACTCAAATGTCATGCCAATAAAGCAACTTGAACTTGAGAGAGAGAGAGAGAGAGAGAGAGAGAGAGAGGAGAAATGTAAGAAAGTTTAATGTTGTATGTAATCTGTGTTTGAGGGGAAGTTGTGGCGTAATGGTTAGAGAGTCGGACTCCCAATCGAAGGGTTGTGAGTTCGAGTCTCGGGCTGGCAGGAATTGTGGGTGGGGGGAGTGCATGTACAGTTCTCTCTCCACCCTCAATACCACGACTGAGGTGCCCTTGAGCAAGGCACTGAACCCCCAACTGCTCCCCGGGCGCCGCAGCATAAATGGCTGCCCACTGCTCCGGGTGTGTGCTCACAGTGTGTGTGTGTGTGTGTGTGTGTGTGTGTGTGTGTGTGTGTTCACTGCTCTGTGTGTGTGCACTTCGGATGGGTTAAATGCAGAGCACGAATTCTGAGTATGGCCGAATGTCATGTCATGTCACGTCATTTGAGAGAGAGAGAGAGAGAGAGAGAGGTGTTTAGAGAGAAGTCTGTTGGATGTTTAGCTGTTATTTGTTTTATGGACTCAATGTTGAAAATGTAAAACATTTCTGTTGGCAGAAGTGAAAAATAAATAATTTTATGAAGTTACAATTTTGTTTGATTCCATGATGTATTTTACTTAACATGAGTATTTACAATGCAAATCCAAATTATTTTAATTTACTGTTACTTATATCTTGTCTTTAACTTTATTAAGATCAGATTCTGCAGGTAAAATTACAATAATAAGGTGACTTGACTTGGACTTGACTTGACTTACTACAGGACTTGACTTGACTTGACTTGACTTGACATAACTTGTGACTTGACTTGACTTGACTTGCCCAAGAAAAAAATACTTGGGACTTACTTGAGACTTGAAGGCTAAGACTTGAGACTTACTTGAGACTTGCACATGTGTGACTTGGTCCCATCTCTGCTTTTTACCATACAAAAACGCTAATTTTATCCTTCGGAAAGTTAGTACAATTTTTTTTATTATTATTATTTTAGAAGGGGAACACCTCTGGAATTCAGTTGGGATAATGTTGGCCGTTTTGTGGCTAGTTTGATCAGCAATTGGGAGGGTTTTGTTATGCCGACTTGGCAACCCTGTTTCACAGCTAACGTTACATCCGGGTCATGCCAAGTTGGATAACTAAATATCAAAATCAGATTCGTGTTGGAGGCGTTTTTCGTATTTCCCATTTTCAATTTGAGCATGTAATCGAAAATACAAAAAAAAACAGTCATTATTTGTTTTTTTAAATATTGTATATGAAACGAATAAGGAAAAAACAAGTCCTTTTTCGATTTTCCGATTTTGATTTCTTAATTGAATATGAAAAGAACGAATGATACACGAATTGTAGAGCTCTCTAATTGGAATTGTTACTAGTAAAAACTGAATTAGAGAGCTCTACAATTATAATTGTTACTAGTACAAATTAAATTATAGAGCTCTTTAATTGTTACTAGTAAAAATACAATACAAATACACATGTACAGTGAGACAAAACGATGACCACATCGACGCGAATCCTTCAGAGATGATAGTTTATATCTGCGTCCTTTTTGTACAATAGAGTACAGAATACATCCTGTAAGTATAATAATTATTACCACTTCTGCTATTACAACTGTATGAAGATCAATTCACAATCTGAAGACAATTAGACAAAATAAAAAAAACTCTAATTTAGAGTTTGTTTCTACCTTTCTGCCAGGTGTCCAACTAATGCAGAGTATATTCAAGCTGCCAACACACTGGTTGTAAAGAACCCTTTCCAGAGAAATATAGAAAGAAATGACTATGTAAGTTACATTGTTTTTAAACCATTGATTTATCTCTATCAACATACACAGCAAAATCTTATAGTGGTCAGTGTTTGCTTTAGTTGGGATCTTGGCTTGTGACTTTTTACTTTTAAAATGTATTTGGCAAGCCAAGAGCAAAAGTCATCGGGTGGTGATGTTTATGTTTTAATGTGATTGTTGTGTGACCTGAGTTACTGAACTAATTTACAGTGTTTTCTCTAAATTAAACTTTCATTATTGATTGTAACAGCTTTGATTCCACAATGTAAGAGTCTGTATTCTCTATACTGGCTGTTTTGTAGGAATTTTTTGCGAGCGATCCTGATCTTTACTTTTTTGTTTAATTAAAATTTTAGATTTTAGGCACACACAGATAACAAGAATCAGCGTATAAATCTCAACAACGGTGACAAACAGCATTTTCAGATAAACCGATCTACTCTGAACATCACAAAACTAGATACTAAAAATTCACATAAAAACAGCAAATATGAAATATAGTTAGAATACAAAGTTAAAAAGACAGTTCAGCTCATAATTTATTCATGCCGCAATGCATGATGGGAGCCATGGATGTGTTTTTATTGGCTACAACATGCTTTTTTGATGGTCACCGTTGTTGTGATGCTCACGCTGATTCTTGATGTCTGTGTGTCTAAACTAAAGAAGTTTTTCTTTATGTAGAACTAACTTTTAAAAACGTGTCATATTATGCCAAAAATACTGGATTGCTTACTTTTTTCACTTAATTTAAGTATACAGTAAAGAAACCTGAACTCAGGCGTTCAGGTCACTCCATGACAATTAGTTTAAATCATAATCAATAACACACAAGATCGCCTTGGCTCTGGTCTGTATGTTATAATTCTGTTACCACAGCCCACAAAGTCTAAAGTAACTGAAGGTTCAAGATCACAACTAAAGCAAACACTGACCACTATAATGGTGACACACAAATTGTGATTTTCTCGTTTGGTGATTCTGCTTGTTAACATCAGGTGTCTTCAATAATGCTCTATTATAACTCAATTAACTTCTTAATTATCTCATTAACTTCAACTCTGCTTCAGTGTTACTTTTAACACTGCTTCAGAGTTTATATGTGTCCACACTCAGAGTGTTAAATTAACACTGGAGATTTTGCTGTTTAATCACACACAATATTGTAGTAACAAGATGTTGTAATCTTTATTTGCTGGAAAATGACAATCAGTCATGTTTGTGTTTTGAGCACATCTGACACATCCCTAAACCTGAAATGTAAAGCAGAACGTGCTCCACTTGCAGGTTATTGTAGAATATGTAAGCACACTGCCATATGCATCATTTATTTTTTGCACTGTTTATCAATTTTACATTTTCACTTTCAAGGTTAATGTAAGGAAGATACTGTACTACAGATATTGAAATCCTTTTTGTATGTACTCCACTTCTTCACTGCCTGACCATCATCTTAATGTTTATGCAGTTCAATGTTTTTATTATTATTTTTTATATCTAAAACACCTTGTTCAGTAAGTATTTAGATGTTTTAAATATCTGTCACGGTCTAAGCATGATCTGTTTCTGTTGTTCTGATGAAGGAAGCTTGTGTTGGGGAGGATTCAGTGTCTGTTGAGGCACATGTGAATGTGCTACAAAGTGAGTATCAGAAAACACATCCAGACACTTCGACTGTCAAAGACACTACAGGAACATGCTCCTGGAGACGCTGAGAAAGCACGGAAGGAAAGTCTGTTGAGGATGTACTCAAAAAATACACATACTTCAGGACGCCTGCTGGAGTGATAAAAAAAAAAACTCATCAACTGTAAAATATCTTGTTTCAAATCTTTTCAGGTAATATTTTATTCTTCTGTACCTTTTTAGCCCATCTGTTAAAAATGTAAAGCAATAGTTTTAGAAAACGATGTAAGATTTATCAGTGTATACAAGAACATGAAATGCATCGTATATTGTGAACCTTATACATTAGCTTCTGATTGTTTCTGCAGTTCTGCAGTGTATGTAGCTACACCGTCTGAGCTAAAGAGGATGCAACAGAATCTGATGAATCTGAAAAGTGTTTTCTTTTTTTTCCTCATTATTATTATTATTATTGTTGTTATTCTTTTTATTTATTTATTTTATGTAGGGGGACCCTGCTACACCTGATGGATACTGACTGTAAAATGTCAATCATAGTTCGAGGGCTCAGTGTGGTGACAGAAGATTGAATAGATGTGTGTTCGTGCACCAGCCTTGATGAAGCTTCATAACAGCCTTCTGTGTGTATTCTGTTTTCAACATTGCATATCCAATACACCTGAGAAAGACACTGACTTTCCTTCAGAGGAACATTGTCAACATTAGAAGATGGAGACAAACACTGTCAGTAACTTTACTCTGAATGATTTGCCTCTTGTATTAGATCCTCATGCTTTGACTGTACCATTGCCCAAAGTGCATTCGAAGGACATTCACTCTTTTGAAGTTAATCCAACATGTTGGAGTGGTACATGCACATTAACCAAATAGCTTGCTCTATTCTTTTTCTATTCTGTTTTCTTTTTATTTATTATATTATTTAAAAGCCCTTGCTACGTGTACTGTATTAAACTAACTGAGACTTGTTATAGCTCTTATATATCATTGCTCTTTTTGTTGTTTTTGATTGCTTCCTTTTGATCTATCTATCTATCTATCTATCTATCTATCTATCTATCTATCTATCTATCTATCTATCTATCTATCTATCTATCTATCTATCTATCTATCTATCTATCTATCTATCTATCTATCCTTTTACTTGAATTGGTGACTGAAACTGAAAGCTAAATAAATGTTTTAGTGGATAAAGCGGTGTCTGTTTGCTTAATTGGTTAATGTCACTTAAAACAAGGTTACTAAACTCTTCTGACTAATTTTTACATTTGATAATTTAATGGTTTTGTCATATTTATTTTTCTCTATCAGGCAAAACCTAGTTTTCTAGTGTAACACTTTACAATAAAGTTTAATTTGTTGACTGATGTATTAACTAAAATGAGCAATACATTTGATACAGTATTTATTAAACTTGGTTAGTTAATGTACGTTGTTTGTTCTTGTTAGTTCACTAATGTTAACAAATACAGCTGACTTTAACTTGACTTTAACTTAAGAGCAGCAAGTGCGACGTTAAGAGACGTTTGTATTCTCAAAAATAATTGTAATCTGTTTTTGATTATTGAAAAACTAAGACTTAAACGTGCGGAGGTGATTACGTCAGTAAGCCGTTTTGAAGGTACTTTCGAAAGTAATTTAAAATATTATTCTTTGCATCATTAACGCTGTTTTTACATTGGATGAATTTCAATTGGTTTTATAGGATTATGTGTTTAATGTATCGCTTTCTATTAATCTATAGTCCAATCGCGACTATGGCTCGCCAAGAACAGACAGTTTTCACTAAACCTTTTGCCACGCCCCTACCTTTCTTTCCACCAATGAGAAACCGTTCGACACGCCCACCTTTGCCACGCCCATTGCTCCAGGCTGCAGTTACACCTACTTTAATTATTGTGTCCCATACTCGGAATAAAATAAAATAATTTTCTAGTTGTGTTACTTGAAATCATAAACACCTGGGGAGCTATTAAATCAGATTTTGTTTAATTATTCACTGAATGAAATTTGAAAATGTGGCATAATGATAATACTACTACTACTACTAATAATAATAATGGTTGTGTGTCAATTGAATTAAGACATTTTAAATTATATGTATTATATATATTGGTTATTCATTTTACAGTTTAAATGTATCATCTAGACAGGCTTTTTATTGCAATTCAAGTGCTGCCATGAAAAGACTTTTAAATGCACTTCATCTTCTTCAGCACACGATGGCAGTAGAAGAAAATAGAAATATGAAATGTTAATAAGTGGGATATGATTGGTACAAATTGTGCAATAAAATTATATATATATATATATATATATATATATATATATATATATATATATATATATATATATATATATATATATATATATATATATTTTTTTTTTTTTTTTTTTTTTTTTTTTAACTTTCTGTTTTCGATTAATAAACATTGCTATGTTAAATGATTTTAAATAATTCGCATTTCTATTTTCTATTTTAAAATTTTTATTCTGTTCTAAACTTTCAAAACATCAGAGCAAACACAGACACACACACACACACACACACACACACCACACACTCTCTCTCTCTCTCTCTCTCACACACACACACACACATACACACACACGCTTTAGAACACACACACACATACTAACACACATGCTTTAGAACACACACACACACACACACACACACACACACACTTTAGAACACAAACACACAGACACACAGACACACACACACACACACACACACAGACACACTAACATAGACTTTAGAACACACACACACTAACACACACACTTTAGACCACACACACACCCACACACACACTAACACACACACTTTAGACCACACACACACACACACACACACACAGACAGACACACACACACACACACACACACACACACACACTTTAGAACACAAACACACACACACACAGACACACTAACATACACACTTTAGACCACACACACACACAGGGAGCAGTTTGGGGTTTCTGTTCCTTGCTCAAGGGTCTCAAGTTGTGGTGTTGAGGATAGAAAAAAGTGTTTGTGCATTCACTTCTCTCACCTCCAATCCCTGGTAACAAATTAAATACAATGTAATGAAATATTTCCAATTTCATATATGTTGCTTGAAAATAAATTTCTTTCATCAAACTACACATATTTGTGTGAATGGCCTTCAAAGAAGAAGAAGCCCTGTGTCTCCAGATGGTGTAATAACAACATCCACCAGCAGAGGAGATCATGGACCGGAAGAGAAGAGAGAAAACAACACACACCATGAGACATGATCATACAAGAGCTGTCCTTCAGATATTATATATCATCTCAAAACAGAGGATTTAATAACCTTCACTATGAGTTCAGAGAGGAAACTGAGCTGCTATATAACAAGTCTGCTGATATTTCCTCATCAAACACAGATCACTGAATAATACACTCATATTTTCACAGGAGCTTCTAGTGATGATGATCAGATCAAATCTGAATTAAAATCAAAAACAGGATTAAAAACAGGATCAGCTGGTGATCACAGAACTCTATTTAAACTATTTAAATAGTTAACGGTGTTCAAGGCCTTGGATACTGTCCAATAATATTGTTTCTCCATATTCAGTCACTAGTTGGCGCTTGAGCAGGTCTTTAGGAGAGATGTACTGTCTGTACACCATTAGAGTTCAAATGACTGAATATGAACATTAAAAAAAAATTCTGACACACAAAAAAAAAACTTAATAATTCATTGAATATCCTACATTTATCAGCTCTCTGTGTGTGATGTGTGACCTTTTGACCTTTAGTCTAAATCATTCACACTTTGACATTCATGATCATAATAAACTGTCAAAAATCTATTGTAAATGGTTTTAAACTGATATAATATTATTCAAAAGAGTAATCCTGCAGAAGTGAGTCATATTGAGTTATCAGGATTCATTTTTCTCTTCAGTCTACACAGATGATCCTGATCCTGAACAAGCTCTCATTATCTCTGTACTGTTCTGTCATTTTAAACAAATGTGATGTATCAAGATTTGATTATATTATATACAGCAGATCTGAATGCTATTGTTTAGTATTAAAAACAATATTTCAAATGCACTAGAGTTTCTTTTGTTTTCTCACTCCGTCTCTCTCTCACACGTTCATACTCATAAACTCAGAAGTTTCAGGATCTTTTCGGCTCCTGAGAGCTTCAGTTTCTGAAAGCACTGTTTATCAGCATTTGTTTTAGCAGAAGTGCAATAAATCACAGTGTTTAAAGGTTAAAGTGTCTTTAAAGTTGCAGTTCTGCTATATGAGCATTTGCTACTATATTCACAGAAAATGCATGTTTTGTTGATGTGAATGATTCAGATTGTTGTACTGAACTGAAATCTTCTCTTGTGGTGATTCAGTGACTGATGAAGCTGATGTCTGTGGTTTAGTCGGTGTGACGAGTGGGGCGGGGCCGAGGGACATGGGAGCGAGGCCGGTGGAGTGATTGGAGATGAGCTACACCTGTTCGACCCACCGGTCTCATATCTCCATAATAGGCTATATATTATAAATATGCTTAACTGGCTGAAATCAGAGAAACTGTCAAGTCGGACATCTTATGATAAAGTTGTTAGTCAGGAGGAGACGTAGAAGACAGATGCTGTCTTCAACGCACTGTTCTTCTTTTATGTACTGCAGGCTAATATGCGTGCCAACTCGTTTCATTTATTCCATAATATATATTATAAATATGCTTAACTGGCTGAAATCAGAGAAACTGTCAAGTCGGACATCTTATGATAAAGTTGTTAGTCAGGAGGAGAGGGGCCAAGAGAGAGTGAGGATTTGGAGGCAACAGAGACGAAGAGAATAGAGAAAGAAAATGAGCAAATAAAAAATCTGGAGGGAATCTCTCTCTCGCTGCAGGCTGAGCGACTTCTGCGCTGCACTCGAAAAGTTCCAGATGCATCCTCTTTCATTTTATTTTTTTTATTTTTATTTTTTTTATTTTATTTTTTCATTTATGTTTGAGCGTATGCTATTTGCAACTTAATTATGTTGTGGATCGTGTGTAGGTTATTTATTGTCGCACTTGAAAAGTTTCAGATTGATCCTCGTTTTTATTTATTTTATATATTTCGGAGCTTATTCTCTTTGTGATGTGGATCGTTTGTAACTTCATTGCAATTTAAGTCAATGTACTGTCGTTCTAATTTCCATAAACGTTATGTTATGCAGCGGTTCCCAGACTTTTTTTCCTGTGCTCCCCCTTCTATGTCCCAACCGGGTTGGCGCACCCCCAATCCCCACTTAAAAAAAAAAACGCAAGTTGTCTTTTATCGCCATATAAAGAGTCATGAACAAAGAACATCAACAAAGTTTCAATATAATGCAACAAAGCACAAGCTTCCACTTTTAAGAGGACGAGTGACAGACACAGGCTCAGTAACAGAAAGCACGGTTATTTTCAGCCGCGTAAAAGAAACAATAGGCTAGTCCTATTAAATGACCATGGAGCTAGCAGCAGCATCATCTCAACCCACGGCCCTTCACCAATTCAAATGCAGCCCACCATGCTGAACACAATCAATTATTATTATTATTATTTACATTAATTTAAACATTTACTTAAGAAATATAAGCTATAGCCTAATGTTTTTTTATGTTAAATTATTTTGTGTTTCATATATTATTTTCAGACATGAGCAGACATAGCCTACTCACATAACATTAGTACGCATTTAACGAATACATACAAGCGCCCACTTTGGCAGAATTCAATCAACAGCCATTAGTTCGGTAAAATTGAGCATCATAATGGACAAATTTGTTTTTAAGGGAGAAAAAAAAGAAATGTGAAAAAGGCCAGCGAATGAACACGTATAAAAAATAATAGTCGCAGTATCAGTAGTGAAGGACAGTGCTGGATTTTCGGTTTGCCCCGCATTTTACTTGAAGAAGTTCAAGCAAATGGGAACACCATATATTACATAGCAATCATCCTTAATTGAAGAAATGTGGCAAAACATCTCTGGAGAGAACCTTATATTATTAAATTCGAATGTGCTTTCCATAATTGATCAACATGCTACATTTGTGAATGCACATTTTCTGCAATGTCGCGTCAAGTCATGCTCCCGTGCGCGTCTGACAGACTGCATCTTAAGCCATATGTTAATCTTTCCGCGTCCGTGGGGAGACCGTTATGGAGCGCTAGGTAGGCATGACGAGTCCGAGTGGATTCGTAGTAAATGACGATTCGTACATTCAGACACTCGTACATTTTAAACATTCAAAGGTTTTTGTGCACAGTTGTATATCTACAAATAGTTTTTTTGCATTTGTGAAACGTATTTTATAAATATATAATTTTATTTTGCGCTTGTGAATTGCTTTTTGTGAATATATTTTTTTTTCACGCAGGTGAATTTTTTTTGTGTGTACGTGAATTAGGTTTCATGCATGTGAAATTGTCTACGCATGTGTGAATCGTGTTTTTTGCGTGAATTATATTTGAGACTAATCTGCTTCCATATATATGTGACTGAGGAGCTGCTGGTGAAATAACATGTTTATCCAGTAGGTGGCGCTCCAGCAGATTCATCTGTATCAGCAGAGACACACTACTGAGAAAAATACTGAAATTAACACAAACATAAAGAAGACAAAAACACTGCCCAGAAGCCATCAATATCACATTGTTAACTGGGCTATTGTTATAATGTTTGACCTTTTGACCTTGTTTTATTACCAAATCATTCATAAACTCAAATAAAAGTACATTTGAAACAAGAGTGAAACTTAAATAGTTACAGGGATAGATCATCATTAATCCAGGGGTTTACTGAGCCATGGTGATTTTATTATTATTATTATTATTATTTATTTTATTTTTTTATTTATTTGTTGTTTTGTATATGCAGGAATATAGGCCCACTGGCCACCAGGAGCACTGGCACACTCCAGGTGGGTCAGATAAGTAATGGGCAAATTTTTTCCATCTTATTTTTAACACAATTGTAGCTTGAGAGCACGAGGCTACCGAACTACATCTGCTTCCATTTATTTTAACTGTACAGAAACCGTCCTCTGCTGCTTGCTGCTGGGGTCCCCTCGGCAGAAATCATGGACTCAGAATACAGGCAGTTTTTGCTTAACATTAAAAAGAATATAATCAATAATTATGAATTACAAACTTGTATTAGCCTATTTGAAACATTTGTTAGCTGATGCTAACTGGCTAGCTAACAAGCTACCTGATGCTATCTTGAGGTCATTTTTAAATATAAAATATTTTTATTCAACCAACTAGTTAGTATACATTTAATGGAAAAACGAAGGATTTGATGTTTAGAACAGAATAACTACAGTAATTGGTCGTTGCCCTCTGGGCGTTTTACCCCACTGACTATGTTTGAAAAAAAAAAAAAAAAGTCATTCTGAAAATGTAATTATATTTTTCTTAAATAACACATACTCCCTGTCTACAGGCCGTATTGTTTTCACATCATATATAACTGTGCTGTTCTACTAAACAACGAGCTTTAAAACACTTTTTTCTTACTGATGAAAATTAGATCATTTACTGTGAAATCTGTTTTGTACTGGTACACCAGTGGAAGCTTCATGGGGAATCTTCACATCAACATAGGCCATACTTTTAAGATTTATCTAGATTTTATCATGTGGTTATTTGGGGAAAAACTGTAAGGGGACAGGGGTGTTTTACCACACTCTACCCTATATTCAATAATATATATTATTCATAGATATTTTTAATACTCTTTAATGTATGTGTCAGGGCATAGCTCTGCTGAAACGAGTGCACGTTCAAGGAGAATTAAATCACAAGCCTTTAATTGTAAACCCACAGTGAAACAAGGACACAGCAAAGCATATCCAACTTAACAACAATCACCAACAAAGGACTGAACAGAAATAGGGAGAATTTATACGAAAGCAAGATGACTAACAAGACACAGGTGAACTAGCCCTGTGTCTCATTGTGCTTACTTATACTAGGCCCTTAAAATATAAACTCTTGGCGAAGAACAAGTAGTACACACTTTTGGGTTTGTAGTAGAAGAGTAGGCAAGCTTTGTCAAGTCAAGTCAAGTCTGCTTTATTGTCAGTTTCCACATGTACAGTACATACATACAGAGAATCGAAATTGTGTTACTCTCAGACCCCAGTGCATACAGATAACATTAACATTAAAACCCTTCTAGATCAAATATAAAATGTAGATACAACTATATAATAAGGGAATGTAAAAAAGGCATATAATAAAATTAAAAATAAAGTTAAATAAAGCAGCGTAATTGACCTTGGAGCATGCTATAACGTCACACAACTGTGGAGTGCTCTGTCGCACCTGTTACACACACCCTGTTACTGTAAACTGCTCTGTCAATCATCTCATCACAGTTAACATCCTCCACATTTAATTTCATTTGACTTCCTACAGTACTGCAGAGAAAAGAAGTAGCTCGTTGATCTGCCCGTCACGGGTCTTTCATGCGGAGAACTCTTCTCATATTTTCTGCATAATGATGCATTTAAAAGTTAACGACCAAATGGATGTTTATAAAAGTTCATATTGCTGTTGCAGATGAAATATAACACGGATAACAAGAAATAATATATTTTTTTACCACCATAAAGGTCAATAATTAGTAAAATTTTGTAAACCTCTCTGAAGTTACCTAACCCTCATTCTCCCGCATCCGTCACATTTGTAGTTTTCCTAATGTGTTTCAGTCGTGTTTGTACTTCTGGATCGAATCCTTCGCCAAAGCGCAATGGATTGTGGGCAATTTTAGCCATTAGAGTGTGCCAAAGAACTGTTACAAAACAATAAACATCCAAACAATCTCTCTAACCATACAAATGGGGGGAAATCAGCACAAGCTCAGCACAAACAAACAGCATAATTCAACTCATGAGTCTCTGGGTTTTTCTTGTTTTTATTTTTTTTACACATTCTTCAGAGAAAACGAGGGGATTATGGTCAGAATATACACAGCAATGGATTGAGAACTAATATATACTTAAAAAGTTTGCAGAACCAATAAAAGAGCTAAAGCTTCCTTTTCAATAGTACTATACGATGACGATTAAACTTTTTTAGACTGGTCAGCACCGAACCATTTCCAATGCACAATGTGTTGATCAGTGTCTCTGTTTCAGGTCTGGTTACATTTATAAAGTTCAGAGTGTCCTCTCAATTCAGTATTTAACAGATTGCTTCTAAGTGTTTATAAAGATTTAATACCGTTGCGCACTAGAAGGTCACACTAGAATGTCTATCCACTTAAAATGAATATAAAAAAAATAATAATAATAGTTTGTCTATTTAAAGGAAAAGACTCCCAATTATTAAAGCCTGTCAGTTCACACTAAGAACAAAACAGAATCAATATAAAGTCTGAGAAAACATAAAAGGGGAAAGGAAACCAACATGATAAAGTTCACATTTGTATATATTTAGGCTACCTATACTAGAAAGCACACAAATTGAATTAGCTGAATATTAATCATGGCTTATGGCAATTGCTTTATTAATATCATCATATTATTCTGTGTTGTCTAAAAATAACGAGTGATAAAATGGGGATAGTAATATCACTATTCTTTCATATTCTAGTAAAATAATAAAACATAATGGAGAGTCTTATAACCCTCAACCATTTGTCAGCCAACAAGCTTTTAAAATAAAAGCTTCCTAAAGCTTTTATTTAGATAACTACAGGTTTAGAGATTATTTTCTAACTGAGAAGCAGTCTTGGGTCTGCAGTCATCTTACAATAGTATTCAGAAAAACATTATTTCAGAATTCCAAAATTTGTATTATGAAAAGTGATATACACACACAACTGACATGAATAAAGAAAACTATACAACAAAAATGAATAATAATTGTACATTATATTCCTGTAACAAAATCATTAGTCATTCAAGAACATCTCAACTTTCATGAGTATCTGATTAATCAGTGTCTGACGTGAGTTTTTATTCTGGTTGTAGTATTGTTGTGGGCGCTGCTGCCAAAACTACTTTGTCTGGCCTTCCAAAAGAGGATGATATATGACTCTTGAATAAACCACATCATCCTCATCCTCTTGAACTCTCTAAAAGAAAACACCAACACGTTCACATGTAGAAATCAGAAATATCCCTGGCCATTAATGAGAAATATTTGAAAACACATTTAGATGTGGTGCTGTTGTGCGATAGATCATAGAACCAGAAGCTCACATATTTGAACTCATACACACAAACACACAGCTGACTGCACACTGTTGAAATAATACACACATCATAAACAAAATAAACATTTCTTACCGATTTCTGTGCTTTTCTTTTGGAGAATGTTGGATCAGCATAAGTGACTTCTTCATCTCTCTGAACTGTTTCAACAATAATGACAAACATGTAAAAACAACAAAACTCTTTGCAATACTGTTTTACATTTTATTATTATACTCTAGACCTGTTGAAAGCACATACTCAGTTAAGACACACGCTTAAGCAATTTATAGATCTCTTTAATAACTTCATTATCAATGGCTCAAATCTCTGTTGCAAGCTCTATAATGATAATGTCTTGAGGTATGGTAACTGTAGACAAAGAAATAATTTATTCTGGGGTTTACAGGTATCTCAGCTGTGGGTAATACTTGCCCTCTTGGTCTGTTTTCCTGCAGATGCAGAAGATCCCGACTGCTAAAATCAACAGAGTTCCAGCAGCAGCAGAAATGATCAATATGTAAAACCAGGATATGCCCTGATCTATAATGGACAACGTGAATCATTAATTTGAACGAAGATGACACCCAGATCCACAACAACCACTAGCCTATATGATATATCAGCACTATATAACTTCATAGTTCAGTAAATAAACAGATGTATAATCACTGATGTACCTGCACATGTGTGACAGAGTTTGCTGATGTCCAGATGTGTGGTCTGGTTTCTGATGGGATTGTTGATCACACAGCTGTAAGTGTTATTATCCTGATACTCCACCTCCAGAGATAGAGAGAGACTGATGCTGAGATCAGACACACTGATGCTGGACAATAAACTGTTTCCTTTGTACCAGGAGAGAGTCACAGCACTCACATTCACTATTGAACACAACAATGAACAATTCTGCTGTGATGAAGATGATGAGGAGGATGATGATGTACAGTTTTGTTTGATAACAGGAACAGAGAGATTAGCTGGAAGACATGAGAAAATAAAGATAAAAGAGAATAAGATGAGGAAGCAAGACTGATCAATTAATAGCATTACAAACAATCCTATATTCAAATTATTTCATATTGAAATAATAGTGTACACATTTAACAACAAGAAGACAACACTCACTGAAGAGTCTGAAATTAAATATGAGACGTGATGTGTGAATAAATCATGGAAATTTTAAGCTAAATTACACAAAATATTTCTGTTATGCCTCATTTACAAGCTGTGACTGAATAAATTATCTACAGGAAAATTGAGAAAAAAGCTATCAGGTTTTTATGATGCCACAATACTGTGTATTTATTTTTGGCCATACAAAAAAGGGTGATGTTATTCCAGGTTTAAAATGATTAAGAAATTATTTATGATGAGGTCTATAGCCAAAATTGGACATTGAAGAAACATCCACAGCATCAAAGAGGATAAAAATTCTTCTCACCATAGACAGTCAGACTGAATGTGATGAGCGGTGTCTCTGTTTCGGGGCTGGTTATTTTATAAAGTCCAGAGTCAGTGGTTCTGGTGTCTGTGATGATCAGAGATCCAGTCTGATCCAGTTTCAGTCTGTTTCTAAATCTCTCAGTAGCACTGTTTTTAGAAAGCGTGCTCTTATTCTCCTTCATGTTGATGTTAGCTATGAGAATATTTCCAAACCTCCACTCGATCTCTTCATGTTTCATTATTTCAGTAAAATCAGTCCTGAGAGTGACCAGATCTCCCTCCATCACTGACTCGGACTCTGACTTCACTACATCAACACCAAACACACCTGGTGAACAAACCGCAATATTTACTCCAGATTTGGAGATTTACAAGATTTGGAGATTTGTGATTTTGAAACAACTCTTTTCATGCTGCACAGAAATATTTGAGGTTTTATTCTGATAAAATTAATACCAATGATAATGCTTATGATAATACTTACCAAGCAGACTCGATGAGAACAAACAGAAGAAAATAAATGTATCAAACATTTTCTTCAGCATTTGTCTAAACAGTTTCACAATGAAAACGTTATATCAATCAGGTCCTGATAACTCTTGAAAATGTTGATTGGGCCGTCGGTCTGTAATGAATGGTTTAGTCAGACTGAAGTGAGTGTGAATTAATTCCTTCAGTTGCACCTCCCACACAGACAGACCTTTTTATTTTGTTTATTAGTTTAAGAACTATCTATCTATCTATCTATCTATCTATCTATCTATCTATCTATCTATCTATCTATCTATCTATCTATCTATCTATCTATCTATCTGTCTGTCTGTCTGTCTGTCTATCTATCTATCTATCTATCTATCTAGATTGGTATTAACTTGAGTGTTCAGAGTGTTTTTCAGCAGCTTTGTGTTATTTATACCCTGGGGATCGACTGCACATCTGTATATCTTCATTCATAAACACTCAGTTTAGTTGATGAATCTTTTAAATTAAGCCAGTTTATATTTGTTTTAATAATGGAAAATGTTGGTTGAACAATGACATTTTGAAGGGTGGAGCTACTGGAGGAGTTTATTCACTGCAGAACTTCACTAAACCACTTCACTACAGACCAACTGCTTTATTCACTTACAATCATTTCACTGTAAAAACCCGACAAGTAAACTTAACTCAAACGGTTTGAGTAAACAGATATCCTTAAGTTATGTTAACTCAAACCATTTGAGGAAACCGATTGCCTTAAACCGTTTAAGTTGAAAAAACTAACAGTTATAAGTACTCTGAACTTAATTCAGTTGAGTTCACTGAAAGAAGATATACATTGCAATTAAGTCATTAAGTGATTAATTGAGTGATAATTGTGAATTAGTGATGAACAGCTGCTGTTAACAAACAGAATCACTGAAGAAAAGAGAAACACAAGAACTACTACAACTGACTTCAGACACAGTCTTAGATGAAATCAACTGAAATAAAATACATGAAATCTCTCAAGATCTGATTAAACAACCCCACAAACAGCATCACCAGCTGCACTTATTAATAACCAGACTGACTTTATTTCTGTCAGACGTCTACAGAAGATCTTATTGAGAATGAACTAAGGTTTAGATGTTGATTTATTGTTTCATTTGAAGTAACCATGTTAGAGATCAGGGTTTGCTTTAGTTGGGCTCTACACCCAGGTACAGGTTAATGCCAGATGGCATTTCTTCTGGGCTTTTGAATCACAACAAACATGTTTTAGAAACACACGGTTATAACAGCCAGAGAAAACACTAAGACAGAAGTCAAGGGTCAAGAGCACAACTAAAGCAAACACTGATCTCTAACATGGTTACTTCAAATGAAACAATAAATCAACATCTAAACCTTAGTTCATTCTCAGTAAGATCTTCTGTAGACGTCTGACAGAAATAAGGTCAGTCAGGTTATCAGGTGTTCATCACTAATTCACAATTATCACTCAATTAATCATTTCATTACTTAATCGCAAAGTTTTAAAACTTACATGGTTTAAATCAAGGCAATCTGTTTACTCAAACGGTTTGAGTTAAGTTTACTGGTCGGGTTTTACAGTGTAGCATATTTTTAAAACGTATTTAAATATAAAATTTATGTTTATTTGCAACGGTTATGCTAACAACAAAAAATAAAAATAAACATTTATAACAGTAAAACAGCGACATTTTCTGACGGACACATGCTGCGCTGTCACGGGAACATCCCAGCTGAAGATAATGAGGAAATTATGTCGCTCCTTTAGCAAAGTGCATTCCTAACGACTACTTAATGGCACGCACATGCCCTACTCACTCCAAAGTCCCCACTTCAAGGGGATAAGGATGATCACTTCCAAATTTAATTAGCCCGGGTACCGTTTGGTACCGGTACTAGTACCGCAGCATCCCTAATACTTAGCTTCCATTACAAATAGGTCCTTGCCCTGCACCTTGCGATAAAGAGCCTCTTTCTTTAATTCCTGTGCCCTAGGTTCAATAACTTTCCAGCCTGGTTCCTTGTGTTTCCAACTCTGAAACTTTGTAAGCTCTTCAGTCTTGCCCTTGAACTTGGATTTTGCTTTGTCACAGAAAACACTAATTGGGAAACAAGAAGGAACATCTTCTTGGAGCTCCTTCAGATTGAACTGACCGTGATTTGACATGGCGCAGAGAGTCCCTTTTCAATGATAATGATTCACCAGATATAGAAGCCTTTGACACTTGTAAACAATCTACACTCACCTAAAGGATTATTAGGAACACCTGTTCAATTTCTCATTAATGCAATTATCTAATCAACCAATCACAAGGCAGTTGCTTCAATGCATTTAGGTGTGTGGTCCTGGTCAAGACAATCTCCTGAACTCCAAACTGAATATCAGAATGGGAAAGAAAGGTGATTTAAGCCATTTTGAGAGTGGCATGGTTGTTGGTAGTGATGGCAAAATCGAGGCCTCGTGAACCAATGAAACAGTTGAACCAAATGTGCCATATTGTTTCGAGGCTTCGAATCAATCCGACACCCGTCTCAACGGTGACACCTAGTGGTCACTTGCAGGTGTTGATCTGAAACAACCTTGACGAGCCATTAAAAAAATGTGTTGTTTTTTTATTATTATAATGTTCTAATATGTGAAGCTTGTAACCTATAGGCTCCTCACTGTGCATAATGTTATTTTGGTCATGAAAAATGAATATTAATAAAAAAAATCAAGCCACAATGTCTCACTTTTTTAGAGATTTTTATTCAAAAATATTAATTTATCTGCTGTGGAAGGACTTAGCCTGCTTCTTTTTTTACAGATAATTTCTCCAGCCTTTGAAAAAATCCTCTCACAAGCGACACTTGTTGCTGGCATACAAAGATATTTTTTTGCAAGGACATACAAATGAGGAAAGATTACTGCTCTCTCTTTCCAGTAAGTTAGTGGATCATGAGTTCTGGGCAAATACGCATCGTTGATGTATTTTTTCACTTCCACTGTGGCATCAGCTGTAGCATTGTGTATCATCTTGGTTTGATGGATGCGAGTATCAAAAGGTTCCCATAAACTGTCCTGTGTTTCTACTGGTGTTGATGTTGATGTTGATGGTGATGGTGATGATGATGATGATGGGTGTGATGTTGACATTTCTGGGTCTGAATAAAAATGAAAACAGCAATTAGTAACAAATCCTAAACTGACGGCATATATGAAGGATATATTATATTACATGATTCAGATTACATAACATAACACAGACTGAAACTGCTCACCAGGATTTGTGTTTGAACGCATCAGTGAAGCACACTCCAGTGTGATATGCTTTTCAGCTTCCTGGGCTTTGGCAGCATTTCCAAATGCCACATTTTTTAACCTTGGGTCCAGCAGTGTAGCCAGTGCCAAGGCTCTAAAACTCTCATAACCTCCACATCTGGAGTGCAGACCTTCTTGCAGATGTGAGCCTATGAGCCAAAACAGGAGAAACACATATTTATAATAATGACAATAATATGACAGTTATGGCCAATCACATGGGTAGTATGGTCATTGTGGCCTACCTAATTGAACAGTTGATTCCTGCGTTGCATTTCCTTTTTTCTGTGCAAGCTTGTGCTGCAAAATCCTGTACAGTGGTATAAGCTTTGAAGCAGACACTCTCTTTTCCTCTGACATCTCTGTTGTTGCGAGTTTGAATGGTTGCAGTATTGACAATGATTGTTCAATAATGTCATAATCAATACTTGTCAGGGAAGCAGTATCATTGTTTAAGTTGGAAAGTGCAGCAGCCACTGGTTCACGTTGGTCATACAAGCGCTGTAGCATGTCAAATGTGCTGTTCCATCTCGTGTCAACCTCCTGTATCAGTTTCAGAGTTGGTCTTCCCATCAAGCTCTTGCTTCTCCACAAGCTTGTCCTTTGCTTTGCAGCTGGATCTGAACAACCCCACTATCTTTCTGGCCTTCTGGCGTATTTCATTGATGACTGGGGTTTGATCTAGTGCCTTTTTCACAATCAAATTTAAAGTATGAGCAAAACATGGGGCATGGCGAAGGTGGAGTAGCTGGGCACTTAGGATCATGTTAGATGCATTGTCAGTCACCATGCACTGAACTTTGGAGGTTATTCCCCACTCAGCCATTAGCAAGGCTTTAGCCTCCATGAGATGCTGGGCTGTGTGGGTTTGGTAAAACCTCCTTACACCCAGTACAACAGTTGCCATTTTTGCCTCTGGTGTTATGTAATGGCAAGTCACACCAAGATATCCATCCATATTAATGGAGGACCACATGTCAGCTGTAAGGCTAACAAATTCGGCCTTTTGTAGGTCCTCCATTGTCTTCTCCTTGGCTTTGTTGTACTTTTCGCTGACCATTATTTTAAGCACCTTCCGGGATGGGAGGACATAGCTTGGATCAAGCTTGTTCACAAATGCCTCATCCAATTCCCTCTGTCTGACTTTTAAAAGAGAAGACAAAACATACTTTCAGACAAATACATTGGAAAAATACAGCTTCAATTAGTGCACATCTATTAAATGTATAGCCTACTGGTTCATTATTTGGAAACCTTCCAGTGTTTATAATCAGTGCTTTATATAACTTATAAACTTTATAAACAGTGTCCCAAAAGGTTGTAATTATATCCCAAACAATGCATACCTTGCTTAGATGGCCCAGCAGTGTCAGTAGCAGGCCTAGGTACAGGGGGAATGCCATCCTCTGCACCCTGCAAAATGGCAGGATGAGTGCTCCTGAAAATGGCGCATCATGGATGATGTATTGTTGCAGTAGGCTAGCTGCCGATCACAATACACACATCTCACTTTATTTGGGGTTTCTAAATGGAAATGCTCCCACACCACAGATGTACGGCATCTCTTCTGGGGAGCTTCCATTTTATCTATCTATCCAAATCTATCTATCTATATATGAATCGATCTATGTATCTAGATATGTATCTATAATCTATGTATCTATATATGTATCTATCTATAATATATGTATTTATATATATGTATCTATAATCTATCTATATATGTATCTATCTATAATATATGTATTTATATATGTATCTGTAATCTATCTATATATGTATCTATCTATTAATCTAGCTGTCTATATATATTTATATCTATGTATCTATTAATGTGACACTATATGTATACTCTGTCTGTCTCTAGCCTCTCAGTCAATGTGTTGTGTAAATTTAAATGTAAGTCTAAATTGCCTATAACTAATCAAATCGCACTATGTCACTATATCACCAAAAATCCGCTATCTCAAAGTCAAACTCCTCTCACAAAAACCCACGAGGTCAAAATGCGTTTATTTCACTTTTATACAGATGTGCGATTGTGTGGTCTGTTCCCGACCGTTCCAATCAAACACTGATTCGGCGGACCACACCTGATGAAACAATTAGTGAAACACTTCGAGGCTTCGTTTGGTCATAGTCACGTGACATGGGTGTTTCGAATCACGCTTCGGATCAGTGTTTCGACACATCTGCGCTTCGGGATCTCGCAAAGCTTCGGAACGACTGTTTCGCTTCAGCCATCCTTAGTTGTTGGTGCCAGACGGGCCGGTCTGAGTATTTTACAATATGCTCAGTTACTTGGATTTTCACGGGCAGCCATTTCTAGGGTTTACAAAGAATGGTGTGAAAAGGGAAAACCATCCAGTATGTGGCAGTCCTGTGGGCGAAAATGCCTTGTTGATGCTAGAGGTCAGAGGAGAATGTGCCCACTGATTCAAGCTGATAGAAGAGCAACTTTGACGGAAATAACCACTGGTTACAACCGAGGTATGCAGCAAAGTATTTGTGAAGCCACAACACGCACAACCTTGAGGTGGATGGGCTACAACAGCAGAAGACCCCACCACTCATCTCCACTACAAATAGGAAAAAGAGGCTAAAATTTGCATGAGCTCACCAAAATTGGACCGTTGAAGACTGGAAAAATGTTGCCTGGTCTGATGAGTTTCGATTTCTGTTGAGACATTCAGATGGTAGAGTCAGAATTTGGCGTAAACAGACGAGAACATGGATCCATCATGCCTTGTTACCACTGTGCAGGCTGCTGGTGGTGGTGGTGTAATGGTGTGGGGGATTTTTTCTTGGCACACTTTAGGCCCCTCAGTGCTAATTGGGCATTGTTTAAATGCCACGACCTACCTGAGCATTGTTTCTGACCATGTCCATCCCTTTATGACCACCATGTACTCATCCTCTGATGGCTACTTCCAGCAGGATAATGCACCATGTCACAAAGCTCGAATCATTTCAAATTGGTTTCTTGAACATGACAATGAGTTCACTGGACTAAAATGGCCCCCACAGTCACCAGATCTCAACCCAATAGAGCATCTTTGGGATGTGGTGGAACGGGAGCTTCGTGCCCTGGATGTGCATCCCACAAATCTCCATCAACTGCAAGATGCTATCCTATCAATATGGGCCATATATTTTTATATATTTTTTGTGCCTCTGATTCATGCCGTCACTCCGCAAGTAGTCCAATCATGTGTCACGATTGAAGTTCAAAGTGTACGCGCACCGTTATGAATGTGCGCACACCCAAGCATCTACTCACGTGAACCGCGTCAGTTGACTGACGAAGACAGTGAACACGGATCATTCAGGTGATCAAATCCAATATATTGTCTTTCATTTTTATATGCAGTTCTAGTAAAATTTAACCAATCTATTGATCATTTTTGTCATGATTCCATAACATTAATGTTAAATGATTCTGGGCTAACTTAGCAAAGTAACGCCATGTTGGTTATTGCTTACTTCTAGCTAGAAAGCTTAGCAGCTTCTACAATGCTCGAAATTGCCAACATTTTTGTTGCATATGCTCCTGAAATTTAATCTGTGCGACCTAAAAATATATTTGGGAGTAGGGGTGCACGATTTTGAGAAAAAACCTAATTGCGGTTTTTCTGACAAATATTGCGATTGCGATGCGATTTTCGATTTTTGCGTTCAATACTTTTAAGAGCATAAAACCTAAAATTATGAATAAAATATGTTGTTACTTTTACGACACAGAGGGTTAAATAAACTACATACATAGTTATTGAGGTAATGAGATTGTTTGATGCTTTGTGATTATTAAATACCTGAACCTAAATACCAAAGAATAAGACATAATGGAAATGAACTTAACCACTTGGTCATTTATTTTTAAATTTAACAATCTTAAACACTGAAAAATAGAAAATGAATTCTTATTAGATTTAGATTTACAATTAGAAAAACAAAATAATTCTGTAGTCCACTGCCATTTACTGAACATGAAACTGTTATATTGCACAGTGCAATATTGCACATTTAAAATAAATGACAATGACAATTAAAAACAACACCTTATCCAGCCTTCTGCAAGATAAGAAAGTGCAAAATCAGAAACTGTGTCAGAGTGCTACATTAAAGGTTTTTTTACTATAAAACACCAACATATTTACCATTTCTGGCTTGAGACAGGCACGCTCCCATGTGACAACGTTGTCACTGGCACTGAAAATATGCTCTAATGGCATAGAATAATGAGAAATACTGGGAATTACCTTGACAAATGTTAAATTTACTTTGAGAAAAAGTGAACAATTAGACTTGGAATTAGAAAAAATAAATATAGCAATACTGCAACCCACTGGCATTTAGTAAACATAAAACAGCTGCATTGCACACATTTTGAAGTAAAATAAAAGCTAGATCAGCTTGCCTTCTGAAAGATAAAGTGCGATTTGAGAACTGATTTTCAGAGTTCTTTTGCTAAAAACACCAACATGTCTACAATTCTGGCATGAGACATGTGACAATGTTGTCACTGGCACCGAAAACATGCTCTGATGGCATAGAATAACAACATACTGGAAATCCACTTGAAACATTAAATTCACTTTAAGAAAAAATGGACAATCACCAAACATAAAATGGTTGTATAATTGCACACAATCATTTTAAAGTAAAATAAAAAAACAACAACATCTCATCTTGCCCACTGCAAGATAAAGTGCAAATATGAGAACTCCTGTCAGAGTGCTACAGTTTTAGAGGTTTTTTGCTAAAAACACCAGCATGTCTACCATTTCAGGCTTGAGACAGGCCTGCTCACATGTGACGATGTTTCTTGAGGCACTGAAAAGACGTTCTGAGGGCGAACTCGTTGCTGGCACACACAAATACTTTCGAGCCAGTCTGCTTAGTATTGGGAAATTCACAGTGTGAATTTTCCACCAAGCCAGGGGGTCACTTTCTCCGGTAATGACTGGAACCATCAAATAGCTGTTAAGTTCAGCGTCGATGACAGCCTCTACCCGCACAGCAGCAGAGGGTGTCTGTTTGGTAAACAAACTGCCCACTGAGCGGCGCAATCCCTTCTTCTCAGTTGCCCCTGTGTCGCTATTATGAGTCCTTTTCTCCTGTAAAACATAAAACAGCAATAATGCATAAAGGAGATGAATGTAAAATAGTGGCCATAACGAGCACTGCACTTGAATTAAAAATAGACCACAATGGTTGGGGTCTCCTGGCAAAACATAAAAACACAACATAAACTACATTTCTGTCCCCGTAAATTTTTTTTTTTTAAATTCTGCCTGTACCATTACTGGTGAGATCATGTTATGTTAACATTATTCCTAAGTATCTGTGACATAAGTGGTGTTTTTTTTTTTTTTTTAGAATTACATATAGCTCCTTTTAATTCTTTACTAAATATTTTGAATTACAATTACATGATACCCTCACTCGGTCTTCAATGCGCGTCACGTTTTCTGGACTGATGTAATCTTTTTTGAATCTTGGGTCCAGAAGAGATGCGACATCAAGCACCCCTTTGTCTCTGGGTCATTGTAGTGTTTCTCCAAGTATGCAATGATTTTTGACTTAATTGTTTTCGTCAAGTCAGTGTCCTCTTCTTTGGCTGCCAGAGTTGTGTTTTTCAGCAGATACAGGACGGGTTTGAGGTAGGACACGCTTACATACTCTTCACCTGAGAGGATGTCTGTAAACTCTTGGAGAGGTTTAAGGGCACTGTTGATGGATTCAAGGACTTCTATGTCCTGCCACGTGGGTACTAGGTGTCTGGTTTTTCGGTCGTCTGACAGTACCTGTGTCAGTGCTTTACTTTGCTCTAACACGCGATCCACTATCCTTTGCCTTGAACCCCATCTTGTTTGGCATTCAGTGACAGTGTTCTGGAAGTTTCAGTTCTTTCTGGACATCCATCAGTTTCGACTTCTTCTTCCAGCTGTGTGAAAAATGTCCCACTAGTTCCTTGCAGAGGCCCGTTGCTCGCTTGACCCGTGGTTCGTTTTTCACTGAATTCTCTTAAGAAAAAAACAAGATAGAGAAAGCAGACCTGTAAGATTGACAGTTTAATCCCATAAATCTACATTATATAAGCAACAAAAAACAGCTATTAACAGCAACTATATAAAAAATAAATAACCACTATATAGAAAACATTTTAAGAATTTCTAACAGTAAAACTTATGTTAATGAGTATCGCACGATATTGTGAGGCGCGCTTAGTCAATGTAATCGTGCAGCACACACACAAGAACAAGACTTGTGGGAGAAAAGGAGAGAATCTTACCAATAGCCAGGTGGAGCCTGTGGCCAAAACACTGCAGCCTCATCCACTCGTTGAGTTCAGCCGCTTTGATTACATTTGCTGCGTTGTCAGTAGTGATGCATGTTTGATTCTTTTCGCACAAGCCCCAACTCATCAAGATTTCCTTTATTGCGCTGGCTATATTTTCTCCTGTGTGCTCCTCGGGGAAGTACGTTGTCGTCAAACAACGGCTTTTCAAGTGAAACTCATCGTCAATAAAATGTAATGTAAGGCTTATGTAGGGCTCAGTGGTCCTGCTTGACCATAAATCAGACGTTGTTGCAAAATATCCAATGCTTCGGAGTTCTGCCTCCAACTTCCCCCTACATTCTGCATACATTTGTGGGACCGCCACTTGACTGAAGTAGGTTCTGGATGGAACCACATAACGTCTGTCTAGTGTATGAACGAGATTTTGAAAGCCTTCCACTGAGACTGTATTCAGGGGAATCATTTCTTTTGCGATATAACGTGTTATAGCCGTCGTGATTTCAATGTGCCTTCTTGAGGACTTTTCATATGGCGTAACAGAAGCGAATGCAGTTTTAATGCTTGGTTGCTTACTTTTTCCATGGCTAGTCGTGGCTTCGTCTTCATCCATGCCATTTCTGCGCAGTTACACAAGCTTTTTCTGGCACAATTCGAGGTAAACGTTGTGTGTTAGCTGCTTTTCTGCTGACAGAAAGCCGATGCACTGCATACAACCTTGTTTTTCCATTGCCATTTCTAATTGGCCAGCAAGCCAGGAACGCGAGATTCGACCATTTTGATTGGCTAATAGGTTTGTCACTCAAATGTCAGAGGCGGGGGAAAAAACCTCAGACTCCGGAGGTTAGGTTATTGCGGGAGTTAAAACCTCAATATCGATGCGATAAAGGTTAATCGTGCAGCCCTATTTGGGAGTAACGTAATATGTGCGGAGCATATGAGCATATCTGTCCACTAATGACACGTCCGATTTGCGAAAACTAATGACTCCTTTGAACCGATTCACTTCAATGAATGCTTAAAACTGATCTGGGTCGAGTGTCCCGATAACGATGTATCTTACGATGTATCTTGCACTTGCATAACCTTGCACTTGCATAACCTTATTCTGACTTATCAAAAGCTGCGGCTGAAAGCATTGAAAAAGATTGCTGCCAAGTAGTGTTGTCAAAAGTACCGGTGGTACCGAGCGCCCGGTCAACCCAGTTCTTGATGCGCAGATGCGCTCTCTTCAGAAAAGCAGTGAGACATGACTACATCAAAAGGAGGAATTAAGGAAAGGAGCGTTTATCTGATTACAGCCGTTACTGATAAAACCTCTCTCGCGCTCTACAAGCGCCTCCTGCTGAAAATGAATTTGCATATATATGCCGCCAAAAAAAGCTTCTGTTATGAATATAATTAAATAAATAATTGAATAGAATTTTAATTTGAATGTTGGATTGAAATGAATGCTGTTATTAGAGTAGCTAATCGTATAATGAATTATAACTACTATAAATATAATGAGCATTAGAATGAAGTTTATTAACTATTTAATGCTCCTATAACTTTTATTAGGTTAAAAAAACAAGAGGACATGATGCTATTTACTATTTTTACACACAAGAGGCTTTTAAATGAATTATGAATCTAAGATATGCGTTTTAGAGAATGAATAAATAGTTAACATTGTGTCATTTCAGTCAGAAAAGCAGTTCTGGGTCTTTTTTAATTTATTTTTTAGCTAACTTGGATGTTATTCTTCGCTGAATAACTCTAAAATGTTTTCAAATTTTTTTAATTATGTTTTTGTGTTTTGCTTTGGTACCGTGGATTTTTACTGGTATCGATACCGAATACTGAAATTTTGGTACCGTGACAACACTACTGCCAAGAAACAGAAGTAGTCTAATTCAATGTGCACTGTTTTGCACTGTTTGCAATTTTTTCATTAAATGTATATAAATTATGTCACGGTGTGGGGTGGGGGGGTGGGGGTGTAAGTCCACTGTATAGTTTCCTGCTTTTTTGTCCTTTGCCAATCACACCTATGAAGCTGTTTAATGGAAGTTGGCTGGTGTTTTTTTTTTTTTTTTTTTTTAATTAGTCAAATAAAGTGCAACAATCCATCCATAAAATGTGCCTCACATGGCTCTGGGGGGTGAATAAAGGCCTCCTGGGGTTTGGGGAGTGAATGAACAGCGCTCTCTTCCACTCTCAATACCCATGGCTGAAGTGCCCTTGAGCAAGGCACTGAACCCCCAGGCGCTAGATATATAGCTGCCCACTGCTCCGGGTGTGTGTTCACTTCTCACTGCTGTGTGTGTGCACTTGGATGGGTTACATGCAGAGCACCAGTTCAGAGTATGGGTTACCATACTTGGCAAATGTCACGACTTTCATCTTTTTTTCACTTTCACTTTCGTTCACCCCCTGGAGCCGTGTGAGGCACTTTCTATAATGGATGGATGCGCTTTATTTGACTGCTTATGGACTGTTAAAAAAAAACCCACTACTGCCATTATGAAGCTTGGAAGAGCAGGGATAATTTTTAATATAATCCGATTTGATTCATCTGAAAGAACAAAGTCTTTCACACCTACAATGCCACGAGGGAGAGTAAAACATGCATTTTTGGGTTAACTAACCCTTTAAGAGTCATGCTTTACTCTGAACATGCAGTGCAAGACTATTATTTAAAAGGAATACCTCTTTACTAGGGATGGGCATTTCAAGCAAAAATACTATTTGAAAATCGCTGGGTATTATTCGATTATTATTCGAAAATCGCACCTCTCCCCCGCATTCACGCATTCATGGGCTATACACCCATAAAAGGGTAAGAGATCATTAACTCTTTCAGTCTGTATGTTAACAAACGGTTTCATTTGTTAGGGAATAGGCCATCTAAGCTCACTCCATATGATTGTAACATGCTGAAAAATATTTAAATACTATAACCGTATGACAGTCCTTAATGAGATAACGGTCCGTCAATTAGCAAAAACTGCTCATAAGGCTAGGATTTTCCAATTTCAAAAATAAAAAAAATTAATAGCAATTTGAAACGAAAATCTAAAGTTTATTTAATTCATCCATGAATATCAGTCATAATGACTTTATAGGTCTAAACACATTAAAACACATAATGTGAACAGCCTGAATGACGTGACTTATGTGAACATTAATTTTAACCAATTTTAGCAAATCTACAATATGTGTGTGAGACAATGTTGTTGTTCTTGTGAAGTCTCTGACAGCTTTTAGTTGCATTATTGGGGGCACCACCTTCTGCTAACATGAATATGTCATCAGCACTAAAAACATGGAGAATTATTGTCTAAAAATAAAAAAACAGCCTATTCAATAATCTATTATTAAATCAGCTAACTGAATATTCGAAAATTGTGACCCGTCCCTACTCTTTACACCAAGATGTTTTCAGATCATTATTAAAACGGTGGGACAGATTAGACTGAATTGCAAGCAGACAAAATTGGATTAAGGATGAAAAAATATATTTAGCATTGGTTTGTCAAATTTTATGACATTCAGAAATAATGTAGAATAGAGGTAAAGAATATAACACGCACATTTTTCCCCTTTTTTAGCCTAGTTGGCTCCGGAGGTGTATTTTCCACTTATTTTCTCATTGGGATTTTAAACTCTTTTTGTTCAGCAGAACAAAGAAATTTGTACAGGCTTTTAACAGTTTAATACAGGAGTTATTTTGAATGTTTGTAACTGAAACAGTTGAGGAGAACCATTTACTTTTGACTTTCATGTTTAGTTATTAACATTTTTCTAAATATCTTCCACTTAAGGCTGAATGACAATTTTTATTTATTAATGGCTGTCCTTTTAACAAAACACACAACTTTAATAGTGTATGTACATATGTGTGTTCAGTTGTTATAATTTTAATAAGTATTGTAATATTTTGTGTTTTTCCAGCCATCTGGTGAAATTAAGGATGTTGTGAAAGAAATTGACACGTTTGTACTCCTAATGGATCTGTATGCAGTGAACATCCACTACCTAAAGCTCATGAACTGCACCACTGATGCTCTGCAAAAACTTGTGAAGAACGGCTGCTCCCACAAATGTTCATGATGTGTCCATGGGCTCCACAGCAAGCTCTTTTGAGCCTTTCACTACATTTTTAAATGCACATTTAAAGTTTGTCATGTTATGAACTGGAATATGCATGTTCCCATGAAAACAAATGAGAATTTATATATATATATATATATATATATATATATATATATATATATATATATATATATATATATATATATATATATATATATATATATATATATATACAACCCGAATTCCGGAAAAGTTGGGACGTTTTTTAAATTTTAATAAAATGAAAACTAAAAGACTTTCAAATCACATGAGCCAATATTTTATTCACAATAGAACATAGATAACATAGATAACATAGATAACAAGATAACAAGCAAATGTTTAAACTGAGAAAGTTTACAATTTTATGCACAAACATAAACACGACGGCGCTTCTGGACCATGTTCACATATGGCTTCCTTTTTGCATGATAGAGCTTTAGTTGGCATCTGCTGATGGCACGGCGGATTGTGTTTACCGACAGTGGTTTCTGAAAGTATTCCTGGGCCCATTTAGTAATGTCATTGACACAATCATGCCGATGAGTGATGCAGTGTCGTCTGAGAGCCCGAAGACCACGGGCATCCAATAAAGGTCTCCGGCCTTGTCCCTTACGCACAGAGATTTCTCCAGTTTCTCTGAATCTTTTGATGATGTTATGCACTGTAGATGATGAGATTTGCAAAACCTTTGCAATTCGACGTTGAAGAACATTGTTTTTCTAGTTTTCCACAATTTTTATACGCAGTCTTTCACAGATTGGAGAGCCTCTGCCCATCTTTACTTCTGAGAGACTCTGCTTCTCTAAGACAAAGCTTTTATAGCTAATCATGTTACAGACCTGATATCAATTAACTTAATTAATCACTAGATGTTCTCCCAGCTGAATCTTTTCAAAACTGCTTGCTTTTTTAGCCATTTGTTGCCCCCGTGCCAACTTTTTTGAGACCTGTAGCAGGCATTAAATTTTAAATGAGCTAATTAAGTGGATAAAAGTGTAAAATTTCTCAGTTTAAACATTTGCTACGTTATCTATGTTCTTTTGTGAATAAAATATTGGCTCATGTGATTTGAAATTCCTTTAGTTTTCATTTTATTAAAATTAAAAAAACGTCACAACTTTTCCGGAATTCGGTTTGTATATATATATATATATATATATATATATAGACTACACTTTTATAATATGAATATTACTATTAAAATAAAATAATTTGAATTATTACATGTTTATTTTAACTTCTTCAGGGTTGGGCCATTTATAGGCTTTTCCCCTCGACACTGCACTGTGCCTACTTTAGAGATCACTGTTCCCAGATATTTTTGCCCATATATACCCAATAAACGCTAGATATGTCTTATGGCAGAGTCTCTAATGTCTTCACCGGCGGTCATCTTGTCACAGGAAAGCTCTCTCGCGGGCTCTGTGGTACCTGATGTAAGGTGAGAGATCTGCACGAACACAAATACTCTTATCTCGCTGAAATCTTGACGGATTTACAAACGTTATTAATGTCGAAATTGCAGCTTTTCTTTTCGAAAAACGACTTAATCTTGCAGCATAGTTGGGTATCACGGCTACTTATGCAAGTTATCAGGGCTGAGACCAATCGAGCTGTTCAGTTATATAGGTTTTACTGACACCAATAACGATTTTACAGAGGTGGAAAGTAACGAATTACATTTACTCGCGTTACTGTAATTAAGTAGCTTTTTTGTATACTGCTACTTTTTAAAGTAATTTTTAAAATCTGTAATTTTACTTTTACTTAAGTATATTTTGTTTGAAGTATTTTACTTCGCTACATTTTAAAACACATTAATTACCGAGTAAAAAAAAAAAATCGCTCTCTGGAAACTGTAGTAAATAATGGGCAGAAGGGCAAACTGGCGCTAAAATCACAAGAAAGATGCAGGCAGACAAAACAGGCGTTAGTGGTGCAGACACCGCTGAAAACGAAACCCCGTCATATTCTGAAGTTGAACTCGAAGGAAATGAAGCGAACCCCTGGCCATTTATGCTCTATTATGCAGTGTAAGCTGTGCTTATAGGGAGACCAAACTAGCAGCTTAAAAAATCTCGACAAGACATCAACCCTTCGCAAGCATGTAGAAGTGAGCTAAATAACTGCATCATTGCATTGGTGGTTAAAATTAAGCTTTGACATTTTAGCAAGAGGTTTTGTACAAATTAGCCAAAAAGTCAGTGCTTCATCGGAAGTGGCATTTAGATGCATTTGCACACTGTTTAGTGCAGGACAAGAATGCATTTAACCTGCAGTTACACATGCATGAATAATGTTTTGATATACAAGACATAAAATGTTGAATACTCATTTGAAATTATAAGAAATTAATTATAAAAAACAAAACAAAAGATACTGTCAGCAAGTCACTGTTAATAAGTGAGTCATTGTAATTGAACCAAATCATTTAAATGATTCATTCAGGAACGAAACACTGTCATGTTGCTCAGAGACGCAAATTAATTTCTCAGTAAACAAGTTAATTAAGAAACTTGCGTTTTAGACACCATATTGCCGGTTTTTGCTCTATTTCTACAACAAAAATAATTCCAAACACAGCCACCAAAGCAGTTTTGCGTCTCTGAGCAACATGACTGTTTCGTTCCTGAATGAATCGTTTAAATGATTTGTTTTTTATAATTAATTTCTTATAATTTCAAATGAGTATTCAACATTTTATGTCTTGTATATCAAAACATTATTCATGCATTTGTAACTGCAGGTTAAATGCATTCTTGTCCTGCACTAAACAGTGTGCAAATGCATCTAAATGCCACTTCCGATGAAGCTTCTGTGTTTCCTCTGCATTGAAAAGATGAGTTTGTTGATACTGATTTGCCTGGTAACAGCCCAAATGTCTTATTATTCTAAATAACTGATCCCTTTAATTAAAAACAACAGGCCTATCCCTTTTTGCCTCCCTCCCACTGTTAAAATGTAACTAAGTAATTTTTACTCTGAGTAAATTTTAAATGAGCTACTTTTTACTTTTACTTGAGTAGATTTTTAGACTGGTACTTTTACTTGTACTTAAGTAAAATTTCATTAATGAAATGGTACTTTTACTTGAGTAGAATATTTTTGTACTCTTTTCACCTCTGCGATTTTATGACAACTAATCTTTTGTCTAAATTACAGTCTTTGTGGATGTGGTTGTATATATTAGCTGGCTAATAACAAGAAGCTTTGAGTGAGACCTAGTAGTCAAATTCTGGGGGAAAACAATCTCACAAAAGTCCAAAAAGAGAAATGTCCCCTTAATTTCCACATTTATTAATGATTATTATTATAAGTTATGATATTATTATACTAACTCAAATTTCAGGATCTGTTGTGCGACGGACTCTGAAGAAGCAGTCCTGTGATGTCTGCCGTGCCAGCCTGATGACAGACGCTGCATCTGCCATCAAGGACCAGAGCTACCACCTGCTGACTTTAAAACACAATGGAGGTCTGGTGATTCCATCAGAAGACACAGTGAGGGTCGTCAGGGCAGCAGAGTGGGACATTAGTCAGGCATCAAGTACCAGATGATCACAGCCCATCAAACTGCTAGAGGTCATGTACATTGTACGGAAGAGGATAGAGTCAGAGGATGTGTTTGTTCTCGGGGAGCACATCGGCGACAGCCACCACCATACACTATTAACATTAGATGTTTCCCTGTTTTTTAAGCTAAGGCTGCACCACATCGCTAAAATAACTAACCTTACCTTACAGAGCAACAACATGCGACAGAAGCTCAATAAAACCGTCCTTTTCAAAGAGCATTAGTCCTTTTTATCTCTGTCCTCCACAGTAGTATAGTTCTCTCTACAGGGTGGAGATTTGAACATGCAGCATTTCTTTATGTATATATGTAAAGGGGAATCTTGTATCTACTTTTTATTGCAAATAAATGTCACTTTTATAATAGTTGAAAAATAAAGACTTTTGTGTAATTATTCCGTATTTTGTGTAGTTATATCAAAACCCCTGACATACAATCCAAATAGTCTACTAGAAACTTCAGAGTGTTACCTTTCATTATAGACCAGGATTATGCTTGTACACCAAGAGGTTGCCACACAGTAAGCCTTTTATTGTCAGTATGCATTTTGGGTAACCAAAGTCCTATGGGGAGTTTCCAGAGGGCATTGTACAAAACGCATGAGCATACCTTGGCAAATAAATGGTCTAATATTTCATTCTATATCGATCTGCTTTTGCACACAGCTCACAAGACCTGGTGCTTGGACTCAGTTGTGTTTCTAAAGTCATATCAAGTGACCTAGAGGGCTGAAATGTGGTCAGCTTAGATGCTTGTTATCCGGCAGAAAGAAAAAACAATATTCTAGCCTCTATAACTCTGTGCCAGTACTTCACACAATTATCTTAAGAAACTACAGGGTCTCAGCTTTCTAAAGAAGTCGGGTCACTGATCTATAATATAGAACATATTAGTTTATTTTATTATAATAGTAATATTCATATTATAAAAGTATATAAGTATATATATATATATATATATATATATATATATATATATATATATATATATATATATATATATCATGTTGCCATTCTGTACACTGTGTTTTAGTAGCCTATATATTGATTTAACATAAATACCTTGTGTATGTGTATATTCATTGCACCTATCTGTTCAATGTTATTTTCATATGGAAGTCCATGGTTATAATTATTCATAAGTATGCAGTGTCATAAGTACATCTCTGACGTTTAAAACAAACCAAAAATTTGAAAATCGGTAGAAAATTGAGCAAGTTATGTTCATTTAAATAGTACATGCACCATTAAAACACTGTTAGAGTGAGCTGACTGTCAGGTGCAGACGAGACATCTAGCCTTTATTATGTTTATCTAATGCTAGTCTTACTCAAATGAAATGGTAAAATACTTCTGAAGTGACTCTCAGAGCAGTCCTGGAGATGTTGTTTGTGTAGTTATTTCCTCATTAATGAGATGACGGATGCTGAAATCACCGCGAGCTTTGCGCGCGCGTCAGTGTGTGTGTGTGTAGTAAACGGAACCGCGCGTCAGATTCATTCATACAGAGATATGATCGCGTAATATGAGTTAATGCTCATCAGATCGCTAAATCAGTGGAAAAATATTATAAATTATGATTCTGTTTAAAGAAATATCATGTAAATTTGTATAAAACTATCAGCATTTTTACAAATATGAACTAAAAGCTCTAATGGAGGCAATTCAGTGATGCTTGCACGTGACTGCCTGCCTGAGTTTTATCAGAGGCGCACAACATTTTGCGGAGGCGACCGCCTAATAATTGGTTAGCCAGTTTGGCGGGTTACTTTTCATAAGTTATGTTCACTCATTAATTTCTTGGGGGAGTTCGTGCAAGTCAAATCTGCGCAGGTTCAGCGCAAATACTTCACTCATCACATTATCGCAAACAGCAAACAAAACACACATAAGCACTAGACTGCGTTCTTCCACTGCATGATTCAGTCTATTAATATGCATTAAGAATGATCAAATAATTCAAGATAAGAGGGCAGAAAATGTATATATTTCTATAATTTCATATAGTTAATATAGAGTGTTTTTTTTTAAATCAGCATGGTTACAAATATGATATTGATTTTATACAACCGTTCAATAAACAATAAGTTAATATCAAGAGACGTTTTAGACACCATATTGCCTGTTTTTGCTCTATTTCTCCAACAGAAATCATTTCAAACACAGCCACAGAACGCTGTTTTGTGTTTCTGAACAACATGAAGGAGTTCATTCCTGAATGAATCAATCGTTTAAATGACTCGGTTCAGTCTCAATGACTCACTTATTAACAGTGACTCGCTGTCACCTACTGGCGGTTTTAATTAAGCATTTAATGTATCTTTTCATTTTAAAAACGATTTCAAATATCAGTATTCAACATTTCAAGTTTAAAAATAGCAAAACATTATTTATGCATTTGTAACTGCGGGTTAAATCATTCCATGTCCCTCTAAACTACATTTATATATGTAAATAGTCTACATCTGAATGCCACTTCAACTTCTGCGATGATTAATTTTGTTGATACAGATTTAATTTGTTTAATAACAGCCTAAATGTATTTTTTATTATTATAATTGACTGATTAAATGTAAGAATTTGATTCAAAAGATGATGCACACTGGCTTTATACAGTTAATAATGCACATAAAAGGTAAAAATGAATTTAAAAGATTAATTTCTATCATTGCTGTAAACTGTCCACACAGAATATGAAATAAATCAAAAACTTCTGGAGTCAGGTGTCCACGGCCTTAAGATATCAGTGCAATAACACACTTAGCAAAATATTAGATAATTGTCTTTATCAATAAAATTTTGAGATATTATTTTTTGTCAATATCGTACACCCCTAGTTCTGACACAAAATTATTTGCAACGGTCGCTTTATCACGTTCAGTGTAGACAGCCTCAAGCTGTTGGTTTATTTGAGTGTTTTTTTTTTTTTTTTTTTGCTAGTAGAAGTTATGAATGGCCTGTAACTTAAAAGTTTATGTGTACCAAAAATCTAAGTCATATCTTTATGTTAACACACTTTACTAGCCTTTAGTTTTGGACAACCTGGTCTCACAGAATTCCGTGAAATGTCCACGGACCCTTAACTCAAAATCCGTGAAACCATCACGGAATTGCCCCAAATTCCGTGACGCGGCCACGGATATACCTCCAACGCAAGTCAATGACACTGACCTTCCTTGGTCCACACACGGATACCCGTCTCAATGACGGAGTACAGAACTCGCTCAACGGACGTGCTTTCTCATTTGGAAACGCAACATTTGAAGTATTAGTTTCTTTTCCAACATCAAATGCCATAATGACGTTAACCTGACAGTTATTGTAGTTATTGCATTGTCCTGTCATCATAAAAATTCAGTTTAGTCCCGTGATGGCACCACGGACCTCAACAACCTGATCACTCACTGGATGTTGTAATGTTGCTGGATTGTTTAGGAACTTTAGGAAAAGCTTTTCGTCGACTCTGTTGCAGTGGCATGTAATTAACGACATATTTTCTCGTCCTGTCATCATAAAATTCAGTTTGATGGTGTTTTACACACATTTTGGCTATAGTCAGAACTAAAATCTGTGACAGGAGCACGGAGTGAGTCTGTGCTGAGTTCACGGATAACGTACTCGGTTACTAGCGTAACCTCGGTTCCCTGAGATGAGGGAACGAGTACTGCGTAAGCTAGCTTACGCTATGGGAAAAGGTCCCCTTTTCTCGAGAATATGAAGCCAAAAATTATCCTTAATTTTTAAATAATGTAAAACGCAGTGCTGCAGCACAGCAGACCCAAGCGAAGCGGCTCGCGCGCTTATTGGCTGTGCTGCGGCAACTGCAGCAACCTATGGTGAGGCGGCGGAGAGGAACGAACCAATGGGGGCGCTTCGCGCCCATTGGACGTCAGAGCGCGCCAAAATAGGCGTGGCTGGAACTATATAAGCCACCGCTTCACCATAGGGATCAGGTTTTAAATCGACTGAAGCGATCACCCGGTCCGAGCACATAGCACGGCAGGTTACGCAGTACTCGTTCCCTCATCTCAGGGAACCGAGGTTACGCTAGTAACCGAGTACGTTCCCTTTCGAGAGTACTCTCGTACTGCGTAAGCTAGCTTACGCTATGGGAACACAATGTAAAACGCCGTGCGTGCTCGGGAACTTCGACCTGTCACAGCCCAAGGCGAGAGCCCGGGGCTTTATAGCAGGAGAAATCCCAGTCCCAACAGCCAACCTTAGTGAGCTTTATATAGGGAACGAAAAAAGGGGGACGTGATAAGGCTTAGCACGTCTATATAGAAAGTACCCTGGCCTGCAGGGCAGGGACTTGCAGATTATAGAATCTAATAAATGTGGACGGAGAGGCCCAGCCTGCCGCCGCACAGATATCATCCAGTGGTATCCCGCAGGACCACGCCCATGACGAGGCCATACCTCGGGTGGAATGGGCTCTGATGCCGAACGGGCAGTGAAGGCCTTTAGATTTGTAAGCCAGCGAGATAGTGTCTACTATCCATCGCGATAGGCTTTGCTTCGTGGTGGCGAGACCTCGGGTGCGCCCACCAAAGCATATGAAGAGCTGGTCCGACCTCCTGAATAAGGCGGAGCGCGCAATATAGGTTTTGAGAGCCCTGACGGGGCAGATGAAGCTCACGTTGCTTTCGCCGCTTTGCGAGGAAAGGGCTTACAGCGAGATGACCTGCGCTCTGAACGGTGTTGAGAGCACCTTGGGGACATAGCCGTGTCTTGGTCTGAGAATGACTCTGGAGTCATTAGGCCCAAACTCGAGACAGTCAGCGCTTACAGATAGCGCATGTAAATCCCCCACTCGCCTGACTGAGGCCAGAGCCAGTAGAAAAGCGGTTTTGAACGAAAGAAGCTTCATATCGACAGACTGAAGCGGTTCAAAAGGGGGGCCCTTTAAGGCCTCTAGGACCGTAGACAGGTCCCAGGAAGGGATTGAAGGGGGTCGGGGAGGGTTCATCCGACGAGCTCCCTTAAGGAAACGAATGACCAGTTCGTTTTTTTCCCAATGATAGGCCGGCCACCGGAGCATGAGAAGCTGGAACACGGGAGAAGCTGGAAATCCAGGCGCGCGCTGGAACACGGTCTCTCAGCCAGCGCTGTAGTGGGCGCATGCGCAGCAGGCCCAGTTTGAGAACCGCAGAGGCTGATGCCATCAGACCTAGCATTTCCTGAAATCGTTTTGAGCGGGTAAAGAGACCCGGCTTTGAACGACACGGCTAGATGCTGAATAGTGAGAGCGCGCTGTGACGTCAGACGCGCTGTACATGTCACAGAGTCTATGTCTATCCCCAAAAAGGAAATCCTCTGGCTGGGAGACAGAGCGCTCTTGACAGTGTTGATCGTGAGACCCAGGCATTCTAAATGGCTGAGGATCCAGGATCTGTGTGTCATCAGTAGTTCCTCGGAATGGGCTAAAACTAGCCAGTCGTCGAGGTAGTTAAATACTCGCACTCCCCGCATTCTCAGGGGTGCGAGAGCGGCATCCATGCACCGTGTAAACGTACGGAGCGCTACGGAGAGGCCGAATGGAAGAACCATGTACTGATAAGTCTGCCCCTTGAAGGCGAATCTCAAGAATGGCCTGTGATGGGGTGCTATTTGAATGTGAAAGTAAGCGTCTTTCAGATCCACTGAGAAAAACCAATCCCTCGGGCGAATTTGCGCGAGTATTTGTTTGGTAGTTAACATTTTGAACGATCGCGTCATAAGCGCTTTGTTCAAACGTCTGAGATCTAGGATAGGTCTGAGACCGCCATCCTTTTTTGGTACGAGCAAGTAGCGGCTGTAAAAGCCTGACTCGCGCTGCGCAGGGGGGACAGTTTCTATCGCCCCTTTTGCAAGAAGGTTTATCAGTTCGGCGCGAAGGACGTGTGTCATTTCGCTTTTCACTTTCGTTTCGACCACGGCGCGAAAGCGCGGCGGTCTGCGAGCGAACTGGAGCGAGTAACCTCGTTTTATTATATTCAAAACCCAATTTGATATGCCGGGGATGGCCTGCCATGCAGCGGCTCGTGCGGCTATGGGTTGAATGTGCTTCGGGCACTGGCCGCCTGTTATGAGGGGACCAGTAGCTCGAGTATGCTGTGCTTGTGACACTGTGGTGACAGCGCTTATTTGTAGGGTTGCGCACTGAGAAGTGGGCACGCGCGCTACATTTAGAGCACCTCCGGCGCGAGCGGGAAGGTGGGCATGAAAGGAGACCCGAGTGTGTCTTTGTGACACTTGAGGGAGTGTGTATACATGTAGGGGTGCGTACTGTGTAGTGGGCACACTGCCTACATAGAAAAAGCTCTTTTTGTGCTTTATTGAGGTCGCCGTGAAAACGGCGTTTGTGTGCAGGCGTGCGTGCATTGTAACAGGCTCGTTTACTGCAGTATAGACATCTCCAACCGCCTTTAGTGAGGGGATTGGAGGAAGCATGTGAGGTTTCTTGTGTGGTGGTCCGGCCGCAGCGGGACTTAACCACGGTCTTTTCAGCCCGAAGGTCAGGAGGGCTTCGGAGGCTCGGGGTTCAGCACAATCCTGGGCCGAAGTCTCTCTGGCGGTTTGCGGCTCGTAGAGCGAGAGCGGTGCTGGGTTTTGGTCGCTGGGCGAGACTGTAAGTCTGGCTGCGATGGCTTCGAGGTCTGAGGGGGCGGCGCATTTCTACGGCGTCCCGCAGCAGAGCTAGAGCGTTTCGGCAGGAAGTGTCTCATTGCCTGTGACGTTTTCTGAGCCTCAGTGAAGCGTTCAGCGAAACCCTTAACCGACTGGCCAAAGAGGCCGGAAGGCGAGATAGGAGAGTCAAGAAAGGCGGATTTGTCGGCGTCTTTCATCTCCGTGAGCGTGAGCCAGAGGTGTCGCTCTAAAACAGCGAGGCTTGCCATGCTTCGGCCGATCGCTTGTGCTGTGGTCTTTGTCGCACGCAGGGCTAGATCAGTAGCGCTGCGGAGATCTTTAAAGTCATAGGTATCTGGGGCAGACTCGTCCAGGTTACGGAGAAGTCTGGCCTGAAAAACCTGCAGCACAGCCATGGTGTGTAGAGCCGAAGCAGCTTGACCAGCGGAGGTGTAAGCTCGGCCAGCGAGAGCTGAGGTGGTGCGGCACGGCTTGGATGGATGCACAGGCTTCGACCGCCATCCTGCGGCTGAGGGCGGGCAGAGGTGTGCAGCAATAGCCTCCTCGAGAGGGGGGAGGCTCTCGTAACCGTGGTCTCGGGCGCCGTCGACAGAGGAGAGCGCTGACGAGACAGAAGTCTTCAAGCGTGCGGAGAATGGGGCTTTCCACGACTTTGTGAGTTCATCGTGAACTTCCGGGAAGAAGGGGGCGTTTCTTTGCGGAGGGGCCGAAGGGCGCCCCTGCAAGAACCATTCGTCCAGCCTGCTTTTAGCGGGCTCGTCTGGAGGAGACCAGTCGAGCTGAAGGTCGCTGACAGCCCTTGTAAGCATGCGAGTAAGCTCCGCATCGATATCAGCACGTTGTCTGGTGCAGCTGGGTGCTGTAGAGGGGGGGGGGTCCGCAATGGAGCCCGACCATTCCTCACTACTGGACGCGGCGAGAGAAAGGCTGTCGTGTCTGTCCTCTTCCGCCTCAGGCGCTCCGAAGGAGAAGGGGGCGCTGGTGAGCAGGGACTGGCGCTGCTCGTCCACGAAGAGGACAGGCGAAGGAGAGAGAGCGGGCGAGGCACGCGGGGAGTGTTCCGGCGTGAGCTCGAGTGTAGCAGTGTGCTCAGGCATTCTCTGATCGCGGCGTTTCTTACGCGGCACTTGAGAGAGAAGAGGCGGAGCGGGTGGAGCATCGTGGCTGGTTTGAGCTAATCGAGCCCGCAGGGTCGATATAGCCATGTTGTCGCACTCAGGGCAGCCGCCCTTGGAGAGTGCGCTCTCAGCATGCTCTCGGCCCAGGCAGGAGACACAGATGATGTGGCGGTCCTCGCTGGGCAGAGGGCCTCGGCAGGAAGCGCAGGCCCGAGGCATTTGAAACAACGCCTCGAATTCTGGAGAAAAAAGTGTGATGCAGCGGCAAACACACTAGCTTTGTAAAGGATATAGTCACGCCGGATGGCGCAGCAGGAAGCGAGTGCTGAAGGCGGCGTCGAGATGAAGCACGAGCCGGCGTCCTCAGATCTGCGTTGCAGTGCTATCCCACTGAGAGGCTTTTCGACGGCATGTAGAGGCTTCTCCGGAGAAGACAGCGAAGTGCAGGTGAGATCGCTGAAGGAGATGAAATCTGATCCCTATGGTGAAGCGGTGGCTTATATAGTTCCAGCCATGCCTATTTTGGCACGCTCTGACGTCCAATGGGCACGAAGCGCCCCCATTGGTTCGTTCCTCTCCGCCGCCTCACCATAGGTTGCTGCAGTTGCCGCAGCACAGCCAATAAGCGCGTGAGCCGCTTCGCTTGGGTCTGCTGTGCTGCAGCACTGCGTTTTACATTATTTAAAAATTAAGGATAATTTTTGGCTTCATATTCTCGAGAAAAGGGGACCTTTTCCCATAGCGTAAGCTAGCTTACGCAGTACGAGAGTACTCTCGAAAGGGAACTCTAACGCAAGTCAATGACACTCATCTTCCGTGGTCCACACACGGCAGGTCGTGATTTGGTCACGTAATTTAATCTATTTATTCGTGGCAGGGACACGTTTATTTCATTATTTTCGTGATTGCAGCACGTTTTTTAAAGTAATGCATTTCAATTGGAGGCATCTTTCGTGCATCAGAACGATACTTTCTGATTAATTTATTTTTTTATTTATTTTTTCCACAGGACAACAGAAGAAACTCACTGAAACTTTAAAAAAAACCGGAGCTTAACTTACTGTAACAAAACTGAGCAACATACTGTATTGCTGGTGACAAAAACACATATTAAATCTTTTTTTTACTTTTTTTATTGATTTTAATTTTTTTCATAGGCCTAGACTTTTTTTAAATTACAGAATTCAATATCAAGTCTTTGACACATAACTGTAACACATTTTCACATTTAGAAACAATATAGTTTAAATAAAAAGAACCAAAGAATAAATAAATAAATAAATAAATAAACTAGCAGAGATAGGCCCACAGATCTTTTTTTTTTGTTTTACTTTAGACTCTAAAGTTAAATGTTTTTAGTAAGGTTATTGTAAAAACTGCTTAAAAATGCTGTCGTTGTTGAGCCGCTGATCGCTGTCAGATTCTGTAATATGAATGTCCGCGTTGGATTGTGGCTAATTGGCTTAGAATGAACCCCGCTCGGCTCGTGTTCTGGCTTACTGTAATATTTCACCGGTAATAAGACCGAAATAATATAATTAAGTGTGTGTGGAGTGCATGTACAGTTCTCTCTCCACCTTCAATACCACGACTTAGGTGCCCTTGAGCAAGGCATCGAACCCCCAACTGCTCCCCGGGCGCTGCAGCATAAATGGCTGCCCACTGCTCCGGGTGTGTGCTCACAGTGTGTGTGTGTGTGTTCACTGCTCTGTGTGTGTGCACTTTGGATGGGTTAAATGCAGAGCACAAATTCCGAGTATGGGTCACCATACTTGGCTGAATGTCACTTCACTTTATCACTTTAAAATAAAGAAATGAATGAATACAATGATAACATCTAAATAAATGTTGATAGATGTAGCGTTATAGTTTAAAAAATATTAATAAACAGCAAATCAACACAGCTTCGAAATAATAACCGATAAAAGACCTAAATAATAATAATACATAATTAATATACAGCGTCGCTCCTCCCACCACGCGCATCACGCGCTGTGCGTCAACCCATTCTCACTCCCAAACCCATTCTCACTCCCAAAGCGTCAACTGAAGCGAGCGTCACTGACATGAGATGTTTATCGCTATGAAATCACGTTCAAGAAGTCTCATTCAGCACACATCGCGATACTTGCCATCAGTTTACAAGAGCCGCAGGTTGGGTGAGTTATACAGTCTGGTGAGTGATAGTAAATATGCTCTTTTAATGCCTGTTATAAAATGTATTCTGTCTTCTTTATTAATCAGATGAGCGCCTTATATTTACTCTCTGTATTACATCGGTCATCCGAGGCTGTCTTTGAGTTAGAGGTCTGCAAAACAGTGCGGCGCGGGACAAATTTTGAAAGGTCATTGCGGGCGCAGGCGGGATGATCCGGTGCACTTGCGGGTGCGGGCGGGAGGGATGATACGCTGCACTCCCGCAAATTAAATTTTAGTGTAAAGTAAAATATATAAATGGTTAAAGTAGCGTTCATAATTTGTACTTGTGAGAGAGATTCTGTTTGTCAGCAATAAAAACGTTTTAAGCAATCTAAACTTGTGAATCAAGGAAATTATAGCATATTTTCAATTAAAAAAAGCAAAATTTAATAAATAAATTAAAAAGTTGAGTAATTTGCGTCACCGGATAGGCTACTGTCGGTAGTTGATCATTTCTATTGTAAAACAGTCAAATATTACATTTTTATCTACTTGCATTTTACCAGGCATTCGTTCGCTTCTTTAATCATTTTGACATTGATGAGCTAGACCGCTGAACGTTTAGTCATCCTGACAACAAACAGAGCATTGCGTAATGTAGTGCATCAGAGCAGCATCAAGAATATCAAGTGCGCAACGCTGCTCAACGCTGCAAAAAAGCACATCACTTTAATGCAAAATGGAAAAATATAAATAAAACTGTAATATGCACATGATTAGGTAATCACGGCTGCTGTAATCTTATTCACATTTCTTTTTCTGATTAATTGTTTTGCTCTATGAGAGACACAATTTAACAAAATTATTCGGGGCTAAAAACGTCCTAGCGCCGCCCCTGATCCTGCCTGCCGTCTTGCGGGCATTTGCGGGCGGGAGCGGGACTAAAAATGACAAATCTTTGCGGGAGCGGGCGGGAGCGGTACTAAACACTGCGGGAGCGGGACTGAAAATTGTGTCCCGCGCAGGTCTCTACTTTGAGTTTCATTGTGTTTAACTAAATGAACACAGCTGCTAACTGGGGTGATTGAACTCTATCTGTCACGTGACGTGCCATAGACCTGGGATCCGTTTTATATTCATTTCAGGTTCAAAGATGTAAGTTGTATTTGTAGTAAAATCATGTTAACCATGACACCTACAAAAGTAGGTAAAACCCAGTAAACAAGACATTTACCATGTTTTTTTTTACCACAGTAACTGTAGTTTTACTATGGTATAGTAATAGCACAATCACCAAAATATCTCTAGTTGTACCAGTGTAATGGTAGTGTTTTAATGTGCCTTTATATGACATATTTCACAGTAATCACATTTACTGTACCATGCTTGTAATACCTTTTTAATGTAAATAAAAAAAAAACATTTTTCCCATCTTGCAGTTCATTCATATAAGTTTATATCTTAAATATTTTGTTCACAGTTCACTATTAACATTCTGTATATAATTCTGTTTTATTTTCTTTCCCCTTGTATATATTTTTTAGCTGAAAAGACGTAAAGGAAGCAGTCAGCCCAGTGGTGTTTGTGAAGAGGTATTCCTTCAGAAATGGAGAAGACAGAAAGCTGCAGAGGCAGGTTGGTCTGTGACTGTGATAGTTTGTCCCTTTTATCAAACATTCCTGCTGTTATCATTTGCACAGCATTTGTTGTTTCTTAAACTGTTGTACGGTCCAAATACCAACACTTGCCATCTTTGCACATTTCCTTTATTTGGCCCAAGTGAGCATGAAGATCACAAGTGTGTGTCGATCTTAACATGACAAAGTTTGTTTCAACTTTGCATTTTAAAATAAACTTCTAAATGTCTTTTCAATAGTCCCTATTAAAGATGACAATTTAATTTGTGGTGCTTCTAATTAAGTGATAAAAAGAAGTTACAAATGATGTACAAAATAAATATACTTTTCTGTGCACCAAGAAAACGTGCAACACTTTGTTTTACTACTAAATTATTCTCAATATCTAATTATTATTATTAATATTTCACATACATTGGAAAGGTTTGCGTGACCTCTTGTGAGATCTCTGCAAAAAGTCTCATGATTAATTCCAAAACATGATGCATGATGGGATACACTAAACGTTGTATAGTGCTCCAGAGCAGTATTGGAGAGGTTTACTTTGTGTTAAGGGCACTGCGCTTTGGCATTATTAAGACCGGGGACAGTCTTGTGCATGCACTGCCACGTACACAAATCAGTTGCCCCACACAGTCAGAAAGTTTATATTGTTATAAGTTGCATGTAATGAAATAATATTTCTGTCTTACAGGATTGTTTGCAGATAATGCTGTTCTTCTTTTTCAGAAGTTTTTGGGGAGCCAACCCTCACAAATCTTCCTAAAAACTAAAAGAGCTATTACTGAGTCTCAGTGAATCTTGCCATGATCAGCTCTTCCCAGGTACATTTTTTTTAGAATATTTTTTAATCAACATTTACTCATCAAATGCTCTGGTCTGAATCTTACTTTAACTTAATTATATGTTTAATGAGCAATATTAATTGCACACAGAGTAAGTAGAGATTATCTTGTTTCACAGAAGAGAAGGAAGACCAAGGAAATGATTTGCCCAGGATGAGGAATGAAGACGGCCATCTTGTGCTCAAACAAACAGAAGTCCTCTGGTATGTGTGTGTGTTAAAGCAATGTTGTGTTATGTGTTACAGCACTTTATGATGATCTCTCACAGGACAGGTCATGTCAGCCGTGATTATTCTTTCTAATGTTTTTATTTTTATTTTATTTTATTTGATACAGCTATTATAATTATAGCATGTTAGCAAAGTGTGACTGGGACATTTTTAATCTTAAGTTTTTAAAAAACACCACCTGCTTTTCTTAAAAGCATACAAGTGTCATAAAAGTGGTTTAATTGATATAAACACCAATTGACATTATTTCATTGTTTTGTAAATGTTGTTATAAATTGTGGATTGATAGTTGATTGGTAAGCAATGCTTTACACTGCACAGACTAAAACACATTTGTGAGAGAAGTCAGGAATTTTGGAGAAAGATTCCAGAGGAAAAAGACACATTTACTGCAACAGTAGATCAATTCTAGAGTCTCTGAGAACTACACATGCTAATGGAGTCTCATGAGCAAGACTTTTGCCTATGTAACTTTTTCTTTATTCTTGCATAATGAAATTGTTTATTGCAGTATTTTAACAATTTTACTTTGTACAGATGATCTCATCAGCCAAATGAGGGGTTTTGACCAAGTGATGCTCTTGAAAGGAGTGAAAGAAGAGGATGTGGTAAATTGTCTTCAAAGAAAAAGCTTCTCTAAAGGTCTTAAAGCAGCTTGAAGAATGGTAAGTGTACAATACTACAAGGGTCATAGTTGCTCACCCTGCTACAATCACACAGAACATAAGCTGAGCTCTCTGTCCATTAAACAACTTCATCTGGATTGTTTGTTACACTTTGACCAGGTCTGGGATGTTAGGACTGAGAGATCCTCTGACTGAGAACAAGCTACACCACATCAGTGCTGGATATCAGCCACAAACTGTTTCCAGACACGAGAGAAGAAGATCATGATGGGGAGATGAAACCAGTTTAGATGTGATGATAAGGAATCATTATTTTCTGGAACAGTATCACATGTCTTATATGTATCACATGACCTTAATCACAGTTGACTGGATGGGACTGTGTGACTTTTAAGGACATTTCATCACTCATCTGTGTAAACTGATTAATATATGAGGTTAATGTCTTTTTGATGATAATTATTTTCCTTGAATCTTATTTGTCCTGATGCTACTTTATCAACTTTATAGTCTATGCTTCAATAAAATGAAAATGGTGAATCGTGTGTTCTGAAGATTCTTGGTAAATACATAATTTTACTACAGTAGGTAGGCTCATGTGTTTATTTTAGACTTGGAAAAACTACATTTTATTAGTTATCGGGATAATTTTTTACTTAAGACATAAAAATATTTGATCAGATTAATGACATCTGGGACATCAATACACCAGAAAGTTATTATTGTTTATATTAGTAAACTTGTTTTGTGAGAGAAAAGGGAGTTACGAGATTAATTATTTTGCATCACAAGATGGTGCCATGGGCTTTATTGTTACAAACACTTGAGGGATAACTGAGAATGTAGCAGGAATGATCAACGTGGATCTTGTACTGTATTCAAACCAAGAGCATCCACATTACTGATGTCCAGCACATGAGGAGGAAGATACAGGGTGAGGAGGACATTTTTACACTGATTTTTGCTAACTAGTTTATATATATATATATATATATATATATATATATATATATATATATATATATATATATTAATATTCTTAGCACTGCATGAATTTGTCCTTGTGTAATAGTGAAGTATCACAATGTGTATGCATTGTCCTTGATTACTGCTTAACAGTGGGGAATAGATAACGGCATGTTGTTGCAGGTTCATCCATTATATTTATTGCTGTTTACTTTAAAAATCAAATAAATAATCTACTATTTTTATTATTAAATCATTTCTTTATCATTTTTCCATGTTTCATCCGATGGCCTCACAATGTCCTGTCAAAAGCTTTACTGGCCATGATGTAAAAATAAAAAAAGGTTGGACTGTGAAAACTGTCAGATATAAATGTGACTCAGCTCAGTTTGTTGTCCATGATGAGGAGAATACATATATGAAGGTTTTACTGCCCTTCTACCCCCAGGGGCCCAGTAGCACCCCCTGGAAGATCCAAAAACTGTACATTTCAAATGGCTGTAAATCAGAGTCCAATTAACGTATCAAAGCGTAAATCAGCAGGATTACTACTTATGCTATGCTGATAAAATAATGTTGGACACGGTTTTCAGAGATAAATGGAAAGGTGGCATAAAGGCATTTTAAATATTGCTCACTCTAAAATACTAAATTTCATCATGCCTCTCAAATATATCTTAGTGGTTTACACAGTGAACATATGTATATGTCCAGTTTACCATTAAATATATTATTTATTTCATTTCGTTAATAAAACGTTTTAAACTACATTACCCATAGGCCTCCGTCGTTCTATCTATGGAAAGGGAAAACATCTCGGTTACGTATGTAACCTTGGTTCCCTGAATAGGGAACGAGATGCTGCGGTGACGTCACCACGTATGGGAACACCTTCGGTGTGACGAATGTCTGAAGCCCTATACCATCCCGCCAATCTTATTGGCCAAATAGCGCGTGGCACCGCCCAGCATGCGTAAGCATATATATACCTGGTGCCGTGCGCCATTTACCTCAGATTTCATGACGAAGAAGAAAGCTATCAAGGTACGGCACGGCCAGAACCGCAGCATCTCGTTCCCTATTCAGGGAACCAAGGTTACATACGTAACCGAGATGTTCCCTTTCATAGGTCACTTCGATGCTGCGGTGACGTCACCACGTATGGGAACGCTATACCATCACGCCTGACGTACCTGATAGCTTGGATCCAAGGAAGCATCTGGTCAAGCGGAGAGAACCCGGGAGCCAGAAGCCATCCTCACATCCAGACTGTAAGACCTGATAAAAGTGCTCGGTGAGGACCAGCCTGCCGCAGCACAGATATCATCCATAGAAGATCCACTGAGAAAGGCTTGAGAAGAAGCCACTGCTCTCGTTGAATGACCTTTTACTCCTGAGGGCGAAGCGAGCCCGCGCGCCTCATAGGCCAAGGAAATAGCCTGCACCAGCCAATGGGACATGCGCTGTTTCGTAACTGCATGGCCTTATTCTTATGTCCAAAACAGACAAACAGCTGGTCAGACTCACGCCATGGGGCAGTACGATCCACATAAGTCTTTAACGCTCTCACAGGGCAAAGACTTAGATCCCCAGACTCCGCCGCAGCAGGAGAAAAAGCCTCCAGGACCACCTGCTGAAAGCGAAAGGGATAGATGCGACCTAGGGACATAATTAGGCCTTGGTCGCAACAACACTTCCACAGAGTCTGTGCTATAAAAGTCAGGATTTATCCGGAACAATTCCAAGGGCTCAAACAGATGCCCTGATAAACCATGCAACACAATGGAAAAACCCATGAAGGGACCCGCATGGGGCGGAAAGGCCTCAGCCGTCGCGCACCCTGTATGAAGGAGAAACAGTGGATGACGGCCCACTGAGGCACCATTTATATATTCGTGGTAAGCTGAATGGCTGCCACGTAAACCTTAGGGTAGCTGGTGTCACTCCATCCAAAAAACGTTCCTGAAGGAACTCCAGTACTGACGCCACTGGGCAGTAAACTGGATCCATATTATGAGTTTCACACCAGGCCGTAAACAGTCTCCACTTGAAAGCATATAAGCGTCTCGTAGAAGCTGCTCTAGAATTCAGTATAGTCTCTGTAGTTTCAGCAGAAAGACCGGGACATATGAACTCACTCTGCTCAGAGGCCACGCCCGCAGATTCCATAGATCTGGCCTCGGGTGCCAAATCAGTCCCTGTGCTTGTGATAATAAATCCTGTCTGAGGGGAATCTCCCATGGAGAGCCCGCTAACAGATTGATCAGATCCACAAACCACGGCTGTGTGTGTGCCACCGCGGAGCCACCAGCAGCAGCTGTTCCACCCTGTCCACCCGTATTCTGCGTAATATCGCCGAAATCAGACAGATTGGGGGAAAACGCATACAAACTGCACTGTAAAAAAAAAATCATTGCTAATATTGAAAAATTCAAGGCAACACATTGCATTCACATTTTTATGTTTTCCCAACGATTAGCAATGTAATTATCCCAATTACAATAACGTTGTTGTCCTTACTAATATTATTTAGTTCTGATAAGGGACAGCGCTTTAGCCATGTGATTACCCCAACAACAATAATGTTGTTGTCCTTACTAATATTACTTAGTTCTGTTGATGAACAGCACTTTAAATTCCTCATTCTACCAATGAATATATGTTTGCTCAGTCAATAGCCTCGTTCACAGCACTAGAAAATGTTTATCAAGAATATATTGAATCTCTTTCCACTATACTGGAAACTCACTTATTTTCCTTTGGCCTACATATTTTTTTTAATTCACAAACTAAAATAAATCCATAACAAACAATGTCATACATTTCAAGTATTTTATTTCACTGTGACCAAGGGTGTATTTTACTGATTAAAAACAAAAAAATAGGTGGCACTATGCAATTAAACCTCTTCAAAATAATATTAATGAAAAATAAACACAGAAAGGCCACATAATGTTTTCAATTAAGATAAATGTCACAGTAGACATTGTCACAGTGTTCTGGCACTCAGAACATAGCCCTAACAGCCGTAATTCACAGTAGCTGAACATGAAAACGTGTTGGGAGTAAATGTTACCATTGTAACCAACATACAAGAACTATAAATGAATGTCAAATGACATACCATATAACTCCAAAATGAAACCACAGAAAGAATACCAATTTAAGAGGTTTACAATCCAGAACTTCTGGGGCTCAGAAACATGGGCCTATACAGGTCAAATTACAATTAAAATGTGAAAAGTGTAAATATGCAATCAACACAACCACCATAAATGAAAAACTATTAATACACATAAAATTTGACATCAAACACGTCCACAAAAACCTGAAACTTACACAGAATTACTGTTTGGGCAATGCGAAAAGTTCAAAAACATTTTGGTTAAAAGAGCCCATCCAGCATTACGTTAGAGCATCATGATACAAAATAAAATATGGTGTTTTTTTAGGCTGTGTGCATATGATTGTGTGTTTAATGTAAATGTTTGTCTGTGATGATCTTATGCATGTATTATGATGGTTATTGAGCAACTGTAACCAATCCTCTTGGGATGTGTGGAAGTTTGAACATTTGGTTAGAAGAGTCCATCAGCATTAGAGTTGCCAAGGAGCAAAACAGAAGAGAAGGCCAAGGCAGGAGAGATCTGGGATATTGTATGGTTCTGTAAGCACCATACACCAAAAAACAAAACAAAAAACTTGAAAGATATCCTAACGATATCCTTAAGAATGCCATAAGTGTCTCTTGCATTTGTGCAAAAAAACAAAACATTGAAATCAACCACACATGAAGGTGCAAACTATTGTTAACATGAGCTACTCAATAAGAACAATACATTCATATTACTATTGTCCTATACAGAAATTGCCCTTGGCCTCATTTTCCAGTATTTCACAATGCTAGTTTGTTCTTAAGCGTTCGGACACGCTTTGTACATTTAGGTCCCATTTCCATAAAGACGCTCTGTAGAGTATCAAAAGTGTACTTGAGATGTTTTGGGTAGGAAATGTTGAGGGCGTATAAAAGGCCAAAAAGGTATGCCACAGCAGTGGGAGTATCAGCGATGTCCTGTACAACTACAGATTCCTCCACAATCAATGAAATGTTTTGCACCTTTGGAGAGGAGGTTTCCACAGCACAGTCCTCGAGGACATAAAGCACCCCCACAGCCACTCCCTTTACGGCCACATCATCTGGATCAGTTTCCTATAATAGAGATGTCAAAACATTAAAAGGTGATTTTCAACACACAACACAAAACACACACATCATCTTCATCTTGTAATTGTAATGGGGCAGCTGTGGCCTGCTGGCTAGGGGTTCGGGCTTGTAATCGAAGGCTTGCAGGTTCGATTCACTGTGTGCTCTGTGTGTTCACTAGTAGCTGAGGCAAACTTCTGCCATCCCATCTTTCTATGTTACTTTTTTCTCCATGTATTTCTGGAATGATGAGTGGTTATTCTGTTATGATAATTAAGTTGGCTTGATAAAGCCAACTTACTGAAATCCTATTTAAACTTATTATTATTATTCTTATTCTTCTGACTCAAAATTTATCAACTCTAACTCCTAGAGCTTTAACTCTACAAACTTCAAACTCAGGTCAGACCTTCAGACTGTTCTGACTTGGTGTGCTATATCTTTTCAGACTGATTTGACTTTGTTTTCTTAAAAATTAATATTAAAAACCATAAAAATCCCATAGACTTACATTGCAGAGTGCTCAAATTGAGCCAAGACTACGGTGGCCCATTAGTGTACAAGCCAAAAACTCAAATCTAAACTCCCTGAAGCCTTAGACTCAATTAAACTACCATTCTATATCTATCTATCTATCTATCTATCTATCTATCTATCTATCTATCTATCTATCTATCTATCTATCTATCTATCTATATTTCTAACCAATCTATCTTTCTTTCTTTCTAACCAATCTCTTTCTTTCTTTCTAACCAAACCCTTTTTTTTCTTTCTAACCAATCTCTTTCTTTCTTTCTTTCTTTCTAACCAATCTATCTTTCGTTGTTTCCTTCTTTCTAACCAATCTATCTTTCGTTCTTTCTTTCTTTCTAACCTATCTATCTATCTATCTATCTATCTATCTATCTATCTATCTATCTATCTATCTATCTATCTATCTATCTATCTATCTATCTATCTATCTGTCTGTCTATCTATCTATCTGTCTGTCTATCTATCTAACCTATCTTTCTTTCTTTCTAACCAATCAATCTATCTTTCTTTCTTTCTAACAAATCTATCTTTTTCTTTCTTTCTAACCAATCAATCTATCTTTCTTTCTTTCTAACCAATCAATCTATCTTTCTTTCTTTCTAACAAATCTATCTTTTTCTTTCTTTCTAACCAATCAATCTATCTTTCTTTCTTTCTTCCTAACTAATTTATCAATCAAAATTTAAAATACTTTAAACTTTTCCAAACTCTCTGGTCCGGCTTTCTCAAGCCAACTTAAAGTTTGTCTCAAACTTTTTTTCTAGTTGACACTTACAAGACATTGCTTGAAAAGTTGTCCAGGTTCCTCACAGAGAAAAATGGGAAGTCCTCTGAGTGCAGCATCCTGGCGGTGCCGGATAATATTAGAGGTCTATCAAAAAAGACGGGAAAAATGTCTTTATATCAGACAAAGAAACATTCACCTCAGTGAGCAGAGGTATTTTCTCTACTATAACTCATACCACATCATCAAGCTTCATCAGGATGTGTTCTAGGTCCTTTCCTAAGGATGCTTTCCGGGAACGGTAGAGCCGAAGGAGTTTCGGAGTGTATTTCTCCACTGCAGCTCTAAATGTCCCCAGTAAGTTCTTATTGGTGATGCGAAAAAACTCCTCACCAATCTGTTAACATGTACAGAAGAACAGTGAGTAAAGCAATAGTGTTGCTCAGAATATTACCATGTAAATGAAAGTTTACAGCTATTTAAATGACAAGAGTAAAAACATTACTGTCAGCTTTGTAAAAAACATACCTGTTCTTTAAAGAATAAAGCAGGCCATCGATTTTGTATCACCATGACCATGGGTTGCTCCTCAACTACCTCCCTTCTCCTGAGGGAGAATGTCAGGTCCATCTTAACTCTGATAAGTGAGTCATCTACTCGGGCTTTCTTTGATGCTTCCACCAAGAGCATTCTTTGTTCCTCAAGTGAAGCATCATCATGTTCATTTGGATGGTTAGGACAATGGTTAATTTCACCACGTTTAGCCCTTTTCAGAGTGTATGTCATGTCACCGTCTCCCTTGGATTTGCTATTGATAGAGACTTCACTGCAACCAGCCACTCGGAGCTTAGCTCTGAAGTTACTGAACCTATTCCTAATGCTGGTCAACCATCCCTCATAACCATTGCCATCATTCTCTTTGAGGCACGGGTACTTGGATATCAAAGCGACAGCAATGGATTCGACTTCATGAGGCCTAGGATATGCCGTAATGTCAAAAGTCACTTGAGTAATTTTGTCCAGAATGTCCGTCTTTATGTCTCTTGTCACATCAATCCCTGTTTTGGTCTTTTCATAAGCTTCATTTGCCTTTCTTAATTTCAGTTCCACATCATGAGACAGAGGGGGGATAGTAAATGGAGAAGGCCAAACTGAAGTGCTGCGCAAATTCCCTGAAGTGGTTGGTGAGGGGTTAGTTGAGGTGTGCACTGGAGAGTTTAAGCTTGCTGTATCCAACGACGATATGGATCCAAGGGACTGACCATCACTATTGTCAGGCTGGGATGCAATTTTCCACTTAATGTGCAAAACTGCACGATCATGGGGTAGTTCGGATATGTTTGACAAAGTGCAAAGTGCGTTTGCGAAATCAGGGTCCTCAAATTGTAATGTAAAGTCTCCCTGTAGCTGTAGCTTTTCTTTTAGCACGTCTATAAGGGCATCCACTGACTCTGGCACTTGTGAAAGATGAACACGCCGTGCCTCATCATCAGAAACCACAACACGGAGTAGCAAAGCCTACAAAGAAACAACAACAATGACTTTTAGCTTAGAGTAAAATTTTGATATCTTCATCAATTGACATTGAAAAAAATCTTAAGATAGCTCACCATTTTCTCTCAGCGCGAATGTGTTCTAAGGGTCACCCAGAGCTTTCCTCCAACAGAGTAGGCTGTCAAAGGATAGTAATGATTCAAGTCATTCATATCAAGAACGATGACCTCACCATAGCTGCTGTCATCAAGTTGAAAAGACCTATAATGTTCAAGGTACCATGCTACAAGCTTTTTGGATAGGAATGACACTTTGTCAGCATCAACTAAAATGCTCAAAATCTTGAAAAACTGTGGCTGACCATAGCATTGCCCAGCTGTGATGATCATGCCTTGACCATATTCTGTTCCAAAGAATTGCACTTTACGAGTGACAGAGACTGTTTCCACATCTGGGAATTTTCTTAACACAGCAGATCTCTGTGCAATGTCCAAAGATCCCACCTGAACAGCTCTGACTTTGTCAATGTAAAGGTCTGACTTGAAGACACTTTGCCCATCCAAATGGTATGCCATCAACTGCTGATGCTTCGTAGCTAAAGACATCAGCACATTCTTCGTATTATGCACATTACGGGCAATTCTTTTGAAGAGACCATGTTTGGATTCAAACCGCATGGTCCAGAGGTCCACCAACGGACCATAACAGCGTATGAGGTGTGTGTAGTGCTCAATGAAATGATGTTTTGGCTTCAACACAAAATTAGGAAATGTGGTTGTAAGTAGTAAGTGATGATCTGATAACTTGAATGCAAGATAGCTTAATGTTTCCTCTGTGAATTTGTCAGAGACAACAATCTGAATGATCTCTTTAAGATCCATTAATATTTCCCATGATGGTTCATTCTCTGGAACACAACCACCAACCATGAGGGGAAGTAATCGCAACAACGCCCAATTTTCATGCCCATTGCCCCCAATAGTACCCTTTGAGAGGGCTGCTTTAGTAATGATCTTTGGTTTGTTGACTTGGTCAGTGTTCTTGTATGGGAATGAACTGATGCTGTGATTAAGCTTGTCAAGTGTGAAAAATCTTTTAGAAATTAAATCTTTGAGGCACAATGACAATTCCACTGGAATGACCCCTTCAAAAAAATCATGCAAAATGTCTGGGGGAAATCCTGTCACAGGATGAAAAGAAGCCAAATGCTTACTTAACACACACTCTTGTTTTACCCCATTTACACTCGTAAGAGTTTGGTTTTGCTTTATGTCATCCACAAACCTATTGTGCTGCTCAATAGTCCTCAAAGGGAATTCTCTTGGTTTTATATCACCTATTTGACTGTGACTGACCAAACAGAAACGACAAAACTTGTCTACTGTGAAGCTTTCTTGAAACCCTGCTAAGCCATGTGCTCCAAGATTATCTGCACAGACACAGAACAGCTTTGCTCCAACAGACCTCTGTAAAGCCTCCACGAACACCCCATTTTGCTCAACATGCTTTAGATCCTTTATCAGTGGCTCTAAAAATCTGTCATACCCAAATTTCTTGACATCAACACTTTTCCCTAAAACTCCCAACTGAATGGATGTCAGACCTGACCTGAACTTTGCTGGTAAATTTAAGATGACCCAATACACTGCAACTACCTTGTGGATCTTTCTGGATGTACCTAAAGGGTTGCACACTTCGAACTCATCGATGTACAGAGCTAAGCTGATTTCTACATCTTCACCAAGGCAAGCACTATTCAGCTTGAAGTACTGACCATCCTGGAAAGACCTGTAAACACCTGGTGAGCTTTCCTGTCTGAAAACTAATGCACCTGAAAAATCAGAGCGTCTCAAAAGATTTTCTAGCACTGATGCCAATGGTACATAGACAAATGAGTTCCTATTGCCCTGTCTATACAGATATTCTACAGGCTCAATCAGAGGAAAATTTTGTTTGAAATATAAGTTTCTTCGGTGGTCAGTAGATAGACAGCCTTTCACAGAGGTTGTAGTTACTAATGGGGTGGATGTAAATAAAGAATCAACTATTTCCCCAACCAGAGTGCCTTCGGTTGAAATATTGTGTTTTTCAATAACCTCTGCTACGGAGCGGAAGGCATGGAATTTTGTGCATGTCAATATATCCCGAATTTCCTCAACTATTCGTTGAACTGCGCTTCTTGAGACGTGTAAAACAGTCTGCATACAAAGGAAAAGACTTGCAATTTTGTGTTCTACTGTTTCATACTCACAATGACCTACTCTGTCTTCCCTCAACACATCATCTTGAAAGGACGTTGAAGCCACACTTTCATCACCTACACTTTCATCAGCAATGTCATCTCCAGAAATCACAACAGGCTGAATCACAGTTCTAAAATCTTTCAATGTGTAAAGATTGTGTTTCCTACATTTATGGGAGTTGAATGTTGAATATGTGTTTGTCTTAAACTCACAACCTAAGAACGGGCAAGGAACACTTTCCTGAATTTTAAGGTGATTTCCAAGATGTTTAAAAAAATCTCTTTCAGAACATATTTCTTGGAAATCACAACATTCACATTTGAATGTATAATTAGATTGATGGTGAACAGATGCACCTTTGCGATGATTTCTTGAAAGATGTGACCTTAAAGCTCCTTGAGTTTTGAAGACACACACACAGTTGGGGTGAACACACGGCCAATGGTTTGGTCTTCTGTGGTTAAGCTGGTGATGTCTGATGAGACTGTCTTGGTCTGCGGAATAATCGCAAAACTTGCAATGCATGTGGTGCCAATTCTCTCACCTGAAACATATAATTATGACATTCAAAGACTTAATATTACATAATACAAAATATTACATAGGACCCACACAATGCAAAAAAAACTGCTTAGGTTACATCAAGCCGGAGGCTATATTGTTCATTCAAGGAAATAATTAAAATGCCAGTTTACTTTAGCTAAATAAAGTGTGTTTCCATAGCATTTTTTACAAGTAAATAATGTGATTTTAGTTCCATAAAAGTATATATACCATAACCAAAATGTAAGCCATTAATCAAGTTTTAAGGTGTAAATCAGATTAAGAGTAAAATCACTAATAGAATATTACAATGACAAGTTAGCTAAAAAAATATCTTCACTAGCCATATAACATAGGTTACTCCGAACAAAATAGCTGGATGCTGGGCTAACTGTTACCAAAGATCCTTGATTTCGTGCTAGTTAGCTAACTTAGTCTAGTACTATGATTTCTAAACCACCTCTGCTGTTAGCATCTAGCTGCAAGTTAGACAATATGTTCTAGTTCTTGATAGACAGGCAAGACTACCTCATCAAGTTTAGCTCATCAACTTAGAATGTGGTACAATTAACTTACACGAAATGTACTGAAACAATAGGCTACAATATATTTCTGGCCACATAGGTATAATATCTGAACACCACACTTTAATTCTACACCGAAAAAAAAATCGGTGGGATGTTAAGTTAGGTTGCTAGTATTACAACGATGGCAGTGCAATTCAAACTAGCACATCTTCTGACAAAATATTTTCGATTAAATGCTTTTTTTGAAAATCATCCAATTCTTCTAAATCATTCCACAACTAAAGTGTAGTTTCAAAACGTAATTTAATACTTACTTTTACGCCGTCAATCCCGATAGTCCTAACTGGATAACTTGCAGATGAGAGAAAGACAACTTCGAGGGAGAGGAAAGCCCGCGTTGAGATCCATGTTGAAACCCCGCCCCGGATGTCAGACAACATGCGCATGCGCTTTTCGCATTCTAATTGGCTGTTGTGCTTAATACGTTTTCTATGTTCAGTTTATTCTCAAAAACATGTTTACACATCATTGATATGCAAAACATTGGTCTAACATGGTTTTCTGCATACATTTATATTAATACACATTTTCCTGTCTGGAATACTAAAAATATCAACTCTACTGAATAAAACACCGTTTTATTTTTTACAGTGTGGTCCTGGGCCAGTTGTGGGCTAATGCATCCAAGCCCAGGGGTGCTGGAGGGCATAGGGAGAACCAAAGCGGGTAATGCGCAGTCGTGTTTGACGCAAACAATTCCACTTCGCTTCCCCGAAAATCTGCCATAGGAGACTCACCGATTGGGGGTGCAATCCCCACTCCGCTTGCTCCAGAGTCTGCCTGGATAGAAAATTCGCTCCAAAGTCCAACGTCCGGGGACATGTACAGCTCGGATCGATAGAATTTAGTTCTGAAAACAAAGAACATGTTTCGCCAGCCTGCACAGGGGGCGAGAGAATAATCCTCTCTGATGATTCAGGTATGACACAACCGCTGTGTTGTCTGATCTGAGCAGCACATGACGGCCGATCAGCAGATTCGAGAAATACTGGAGAGCCAGAAAAACAGCCAGTAATTTCAACCTGTTTATGTGCCAACTCCCTTGACAAACAGCTCCCCAGTCGGTCAAAGACGCATCCGTCGTGACAGTCTCTCGGGAAGCGCAAATCCCCAGCCGGACTCCGGTCAGGAGAATTCAGTCAGGAGAATTCGGTTGACATACATATTTTTAAGCGACATCACACATCGCCGTGTCACCGGAATCGTCTGATGCGGAGACAACGGGGTGAAACATTCCATACGTAAGCCCAGGCTGTTAAATGATTCAGCACAAGATCCCCATGAGAGTGTGCTTGAGTCTGCGATTGCGCTAAACACCAGCTAATCGCCTAAAATAGTTCAAACACGAACGCCCTGGTGCCGCAACGGGGCCAGAGATCCATCCATGCATTTTGAGAAATACTGATACGCTTTGCTCTCTAAAGCGAATCTGAGGAACTTCCTGAGTGCAAGATTCAGATGGTGTAAACCCAGAATGGGTCGTAATCCGTCAGTGTTTTTTTTTTTTTTTTTTACCACAAAATGACGGCTGTAAAAAACCCCGCCTCCATCTGAGAGGGGTGTACTTCCTCTATAGCCCCTTTGCTCAGCAGAGTTGACATCTCCTGTCGCAGCACCGCTATTTCCATCGCCACCGTGGAAAGAATTCTTCGGAAAGGAGGCGGGCCTTATTGAAACTGAATGGTGTATCCATGACAAATCGTGCGTAACACCCATAGAGAAATGTCGGGCAAGCGTTCACACACGGCCGAGACCATACTAGCGGTCTCAAAATTTCCGCTTCCTGCAACGCTGTCATACATGTTAAAATATCCGGGCACGAAAAGCTTGTGGCGTTCGTGCACAGGGGAAGTGTATGTATAAGAGCCGTTGCGTCTCGTTGTGTATAATCCTGAAACGTGTCCACGGCAGGAATTAGGCCAACAGATTGAACATCGGGCTTTGCCGCTAGCGAAAAACGGCGGCTCTGCGAGCCGTCATAAATGGGTCGTCTGTGCAGGACCCTTGAATCGCCCCTCGAATTCTGAAAGCTGGATTGCGCAGAGTGTCTGAGGGAACGATTGGCATTACAGCTCAATCCAATGCTGCTCGAAGCACCGTTTGCTGCGAGGCAAACAATGTAGAATGTGGGGACTGCAGTGAGAGGGTTAGATGTGCATAGCAATCCAACAGCACTCTCTGTTGGAGGGCACAGTCCCTGGCAAGCATTAAGGAAAACGCATGCGTCAAACTCGCTGCGTTTCGTTGTGTATAATCCTGAAGCGTATCCACGGCAGGATTTAATCCAACAAGATAAACATCGGGCCACGCGCTAGCGAAAACGCGGCGGCTGTGTGAGCCGTAATCCACCATTTGAAGAGCAAAACTGTTGATTAACGCGCTCGAGTGGGGGAGAGCGAGCACATGGAACTCCAGTGCATCACTGTATTCATATTCAAGCCGCACATATCGCCCCTAACCAACACCTTGTGCGGGGCCTCGGCGACCGCAGAAGCGAAACGGTGGGGGTTAGACGCGAGGCGACTTAAGAAATACACTCCAGAGCGCGGATACTTCCTAATGGCGTTAGTGCACAGGGGAAGTGTATGCATATTTTACTGTAGCCATAGGCTATCAAGGAGAGAACCTGTAGAGAGGCTGCAACGAACCTCTCATAAGTGCCTCCTCGTGATAACCCATCATACGGCTCCTACCTTTCGTTGACTCATCGCGTCCGCGGAGAGGAGTATACTGCTCGTAGATGATCGCTGAGAACGCGAGATAATAGGGCACAGAAGATTCGCTTCGTACTGAAGGAATGAAATGTCAATGTCAATGTCACCTTTATTTATATAGCGCTTTAAACAAAATACATTGCGTCAAAGCAACTGAACAACATTCATTAGGAAAACAGTCAATAATGCAAAAATGAGAGTTAAAGGCAGTTCATCATTGGATTCAGTTATGTCATCTCTGTTCAGTTAAATAGTGTCTGTGCATTTATTTGCAATCAAGTCAACGATATCGCTGTAGATGAAGTGTCCCCAACTAAGCAAGCCAGAGGCGACAGCGGCAAGGAACCGAAACTCCATCGGTGACAGAATGGAGAAAAAAACCTTGGGAGAAACCAGGCTCAGTTGGGGGGCCAGTTCTCCTCTGACCAGACGAAACCAGTAGTTCAATTCCAGACTGCAGCAAAGTCAGATTGTGCAGAAGAATCATCTGTTTCCTGTGGTCTTGTCCTGGTGCTCCTCTGAGACAAGGTCTTTACAGGGGATCTGTATCTGGGGCTCTAGTTGTCCTGGTCTCCGCTGTCTTTCAGGGATGTAGAGGTCCTTTCTTGGTGCTGATCCACCATCTGGTCTGGATACGTACTGGATCCGGGTGACTGCAGTGACCCTCTGATCTGGACACAGACTGGATCTGGTGGCCACGGTGACCTCGGAACAAGAGAGAAACAGACAAATATTAGCGTAGATGCCATTCTTCTAATGATGTAGCAAGTACATAGGTTGTTATGGGAAGTGTTTCCGGTTCCGGTTTACCTAATTAATGCAGCCTAAAAATCCTTTAACGGATTTGGATAATAAAAGCATATTAGTATGTTATGTGTATGCCAGGTTAAAGAGATGGGTCTTTAATCTAGATTTAAACTGCAAGAGTGTGTCTGCCTCCCGAACAATGTTAGGTAGGTTATTCCAGAGTTTGGGCACCAAATAGGAAAAGGATCTGCCGCCTGCAGTTGATTTTGATATTCTAGGTATTATCAAATTGCCTGAGTTTTGAGAACGTAGCGGACGTAGAGGATTATAATGTAAAAGGAGCTCATTCAAATACTGAGGTGCTAAACCATTCAGGGCTTTATAAGTAATAAGCAATATTTTAAAATCTATGCGATGCTTGATAGGGAGCCAGTGCAGTGTTGACAGGACCGGGCTAACATGGTCATACTTCCTGGTTCTAGTAAGAACTCTTGCTGCTGCATTTTGGACTAGCTGTAGTTTGTTTACTAAGCGTGCAGAACAACCACCCAATAAAGCATTACAATAATCTAACCTTGAGGTCATAAATGCATGGATTAACATTTCTGCATTTGACATTGAGAGCATAGGCCGTAATTTAGATATATTTTTGAGATGGAAAAATGCAGTTTTACAAATGCTAGAAACGTGGCTTTCTAAGGAAAGATTGCGATCAAGTAGCACACCTAGGTTCCTAACTGATGATGAAGAATTGACAGAGCAACCATCAAGTCTTAGACAGTGTTCCAGGTTATTACAAGCAGAGTTTTTAGGTCCTATAATTAACACCTCTGTTTTTTCAGAATTTAGCAGTAAGAAATTACTCATCATCCAGTTTTTTATATCGACTATGCAATCCATTAGTTTTTCAAATTGGTGTGTTTCACCGGGCTGCGAAGAAATATAGAGCTGAGTATCATCAGCATAACAGTGAAAGCTAACACCATGTTTCCTGATGATATCTCCCAAGGGTAACATATAAAACGTGAAGAGTAGCGGCCCTAGTACTGAGCCTTGAGGTACTCCATACTGCACTTGTGATCGATAGGATACATCTTCATTCACTGCTACGAACTGATGGCGGTCATATAAGTACGATTTAAACCATGCTAATGCACTTCCACTGATGCCAACAAAGTATTCAAGTCTATGCAAAAGAATGTTGTGGTCAATTGTGTCAAACGCAGCACTAAGATCCAATAAAACTAATAGAGAGATACACCCACGATCAGATGATAAGAGCAGATCATTTGTAACTCTAAGAAGAGCAGTCTCAGTACTATGATACGGTCTAAATCCTGACTGGAAATCCTCACATATACCATTTTTCTCTAAGAAGGAATATAATTGTGTGGATACCACCTTTTCTAGTATCTTGGACAGAAAAGGGAGATTCGAGATTGGTCTATAATTAACTAGTTCTTTGGGGTCAAGTTGTGGTTTTTTGATGAGAGGCTTAATAACATCTGAGGTAAATGGCGCGCGGCACCAGGTATATATATGCTTACGCATGCTGGGCGGTGCCACGCGCTATTTGGCCAATAAGATTGGCGGGATGGTATAGGGCTTCAGACATTCGTCACACCGAAGGTGTTCCCATACGTGATGACGTCACCGCAGCATCGAAGTGACCTATGAAAGGGAACCAGAGCCGTTAAATATGAGAGTTGCGACACTCTTTGATCTCGCCGCCACACTGTCACGTGGTTCATGTAGCTCTCAATAGTTCCAAACAACTCCGCGCTGTCAACCAGTTTGAATGATTTTAAGCGGGACAGACAAGCTTCAACTATATTTGCAGCAATTATAGGTAAATATTGACGCATAATATGTATTGATTATTACGTTGACACTTGCATTACATACATATAATAGCATTTTTTTCCTGTGGAGTGGCGGAAACACAGCATTAATCAGTTTTTGTGTTTAATTTTGGAGGGAAGATCGGGCGACAACGACTATATTACAGCATTTTCCCGGCAAATATTAACGCGTATGAACTGATTACTATGTTTAAGATAACTTAAAGTGTGTTCTCTTTTCCTAAATACGATCCATAACAATACCGTTAACGGGATTCATTTCAGTATGGTTAACTCCTTCATCCTTCCCTAAACATAGGCTAAACCTTCCCGAAACATAAGTGCACTGTTAATATTAACCTACAGTATGTCTGTATACTAATAATATATACACATACAAAAAAAAAAAACAAGTTATCCTAAGAACTAATTTGTCCTAATAAGAAGGTTTTATGACAACTTTAGATTAATTTCAAATGATATATACACACACCCACACATGCATATACACATATGTACATAAACACACATACTTTACATATAATGAGTTTGTGTGTACACATATACACACATGCATATACATATATATATATATATATATATATATATATATATATATACACACATACACAGATAAACACTATATGTAATGTGTTTATTATACACACACACACACACACACACACACACATATATATATATATATATATATATATATATAATTAAATAAATGTATATATAATATAGAGTAGTCAAAATTAGAAATGGATCAAAAAAGTGAATCAAAGTTGTCTTAAAACCTGCTTCTTAGGAATTGGCCAGCCACTTCGGACCAGACTTCTCCAGACAATAGATGGATGTACTAGTGTCCAACAGTTTTCTGCAGCTCTGAGCTGATGGTACTGCTGGACATCTTCTAATTGCAGGGCAGGTAAGCATGATGTGCCTTTCATCTGCTGCAGTAAGTTTCCTTGGGTGACATTGCTGACCAGTCCTCAATTTCTTTGTGCTTCTTCAACAGAGTTTGGGCAGCACATCTGAAGCAGCGCATCCGTCTTGTTGCTGCGTCTTGCCGTGGTATATGTTTTTTTTTTAGCTGAGTTTGGCTGTTCCTCACCCAGTTCTGTTAATGTTAATATTACTGTATAAATTGTGTGTATTTAAAATTTTATTTTGATGCTTTGGAAATGTTCTTATAACGTTTATGCCAATAAAATTGAATTGAATTAATTTTTGTGTGTGTTTGATTTTGAAGGGAAAAGGGGACTGCTCCGATAAGGTATAATAATTTACAGTATATGCTATTTATATTTTTCTTGTGCTTCTATGGTCATAATTACTAACATCCTAAAGTTATGTTAAGACACATTCACATAAATATATACACATGCACAGCAAGTGAATATCAATGAATGCCAGAAGCTGCTCAGTTTAAGTCAAGAAAAAATGTCAACAGTGAAAAATATACAAGTCGACCAATTGCATTCAACAAAACATTTAATTAAACATTACATCCTGTGAGAGGGTAGATAAATTTTCCTTGAATGTTCGGTCTTCAAAGAGACTCGCTTGACTTCCAACAAGGAAGCTGTAAGTAATGCAATAGTTACTTGAATTTATATTTACAAAGATGTATTCTGCTTTCATGTGTATACATTCCATTACACAAACGGGACTGTTAGTTTAAATTTAATGTGTTACCAGAGCAGCAGTGTACATGTGCTTCTTTCATCAAAAATTTTAAGAGCAATGAACATGAGTTATGCAGCTGAAATTCTTCACTGTATTCTAAATAACTATTAAAATCATGACTTCAGTTTTTTGGTCAAAAGTCAGTCTCAAATGGTTTCACATGTCATCCTCTTCAATTTAAAAATAGATTAATAATCTTTCTTTTTGCAATTATACTTTTTATTTGCTGGGATCATCCACATTTATGCTACATATCCTATCATCACAATGCACTGTCTAACAAACGGTCTGTGTAACTTTAATGACTAAATAAACCAAAGAACAACCTTGCAAGATACAAGTTAGCTATGTTATCTAGTTGAGCTAGTCAAAATAAATAAAAAACAAAAATTCTAGTTAAACTAGCTAAAGTTAATTGTAATCAGGTGTACTAATACGGTCGCAAACAAGTGTTAATCACTTTAACAACAAATCTAATAACCGACGATAAACGTTGTATGCCAACGAACTTGAAGAAAATTTGAGGTAAATGTAGCCCATCATCAGATTATGGTAGCTAATATTAGTTAAGTGTTTGTTACTTAACCAGCGTTTAAGAGTCTACCTACCTCAGGCTCCAATAAACATTAATAAAGCTGGAAACATGAAATACAACTATTATATAGATTCATGAGAGGTCGGCTAATGCGTTCAAATGTCGAAAATATAGTGATTTCATCAATTTACCAGCGAGCGTACTTCAGAAACATTGAAAATGTGTGGAGTTCAGCGCTGGAACTATCAGTGTTTGGAACTATTGGCTGCTCCACGACACGCGTTACTTCCGCATTTCAAAGTTCCTATGGCAGTCTATGGGAGTGTCGCAACTGTTTTTCAATGGCTCTGCTACATCCTACCCGCTACATTCACCCACCCTTAAATGTCACCGTCCCGGTGACTAGGGCAAGGGTCAAACCCAAGGCCTAAAACCAGCGCTATGAGAGGAGATGGTTAGAGCACTTTCTGCCGAGGCCACAGGTGGTCTTCTTACAGTCATGCATGGGAGATTGTGAGGATTGGGGTGGCGGCCTGCATTTGTTATAACAGTTCTCCTTGAAACAAGGGTTTTGCCAGATGTTAATACTTCCCCTTCAACACCCAAGGAGTCACGTATTAAATGTTGAGGTGTAGTCTGCTCCTGCTGTTCGAGAGCTAGAGGCTGCAACCCTCCAAACTCAGTAGAAGGTATTGATAGTCTTACAGGTGCATCAATCGCCACCAATACTCCAAAATCATCACCTTCATCCATACTGCCGTCGACATCATCCCCTATGAAATTGGTCATGCTTACATCGAGCATCTCACCCCCAGATACAAAATGTAGTAGACCTGGGTCAGTTGGGAGGGGGCGCAGTTCTTTCCAGTTAATATTCTTCTCGGGACCTAACTGATCTCTTGGCCTAATTTTATAAAGTGTACCAACCTCATCAAGGCACCTCACAATCTCATACACCACATTATCCCAATGATCACTAATCTTGTGCTGTCCATGCGGGTGGCTACGACGATACACCAGTGTACCAGGGGGCAGGAGTGGCAAAGGAGCCAAATGATTCTTTGCTCGTTGTTGAGCAGCTGCCTCCAAATGAGCTCGGGCCTGGCTATAGATTGCAGAGAGATGCTTCTGGTGTTCTTGAACCCACTCAGCAGTAGTAGAGTCTGATGGAATATCAATTGTGCCCAACAAGGAATCAAGTGGAAGAGTGGGCTTACGCCCAAACATCAGTTCCTACGGAGAAAACCCCGTAGACTGATGGACTGTGGTGTTATAAGCAAACAAAACCTGTGGCAGATGGTAAGGCCACCGTCTCTTCCTTTCGGGAGGTAGTGTACGAAGCAAATCATGCAATGTGCGATTAAATCGCTCACATTGACCATTGCCCTCTGGATGATATGGGCTAGTGCGGGATTTACGAATTCCATACACTCTGCACAACTGTTGGAACAACTCACCTTCAAAATTTCGCCCTTGATTGGTATGGATACGTAGTGGAACACCATAAGTGTAAAACCACTGCTCCGTCAAGACTCGAGCTACCGTTGACGACTTCTGGTCTGCCGTAGGATATGCCTGTGCAAATTTAGAGAACACGTCAGTGACAACCAAAAGATTCTCTTTCCCATCACTAGATTTTTCCAATATGGAAAAGTCAATGGCTACAATTTCTAAGGGCCTTGATGCCAACAGACTACCCATAAAGGTCCTTAATTTTGGTTGAGTTGCCTTGGCCACCACACACCGCCGACATTCACGGCACCACCGGTCGACATCCTCCCGCATAAAGGGCCAATAGCATCGCTGGCGGACAAGACTAGCTGTTCGATCTACCCCCTGGTGGCCATGATCATCATGCAAGGCTGTGAGCACTTCTGTCTGAAGAGCCTGCGGCAACAATAGCTGCAAGACCTTTTTAGTGCTGCCAGGGACATGTGTCTTCCTGTATAAGATACCCTCATAGACCACTAGGTCTGCCCATTGACGGACAAGCTCCACAACAGCAGGAGACTCAGTTGACCTCTCCAGGGCTGTAGGAGGACTGCCCCTCTTCCAATATACAAGGAAGGCCTTCAAAACAGGGTCTTCAGCCTGCAAAAGTTGAAGATTTGCCCTAGTTCTTGTAGGGCATGCATCTATGGCCTGTATTTCAACAGAAGGAGACACATTCTTAATTTTAGCTGGCACAGAGATCCCCAAGGCAATCTCATCCATAGAGACTGGAACTGGTGGTGCCGCCAAGCGGGATAGTGCATCCGCATTCTTGTTACATGCGCCAGGATGGTACTCTATAACGAAATTTGCCTTGAACTTGCCAACAGTTCAAGTTTCATGGCCGAGTAGTTGTCCATGTTTCGCTCAGTTGCTCGCAAGCCTCTGCTTGCATAAGCGACTGGACGCCGAGGTCCTCCGTCCTGCTCTTGAGATAAGACGGCGCCAAGCCCCAGCCCACTAGCATCTACCTCGACGACGAATGGTTTACTAAAATCGGCGTAACCCAAAACTGGTGCGCTTATCAGTTTGTCCCTCAAAAGTATTAAATGCTTGATCACAGCCCCAATCCCAATGGTCCCGCAAAGTGGCATTACGGCCCATCCTACTTCTGTTAGGATGTGGCTGGAGCTTTGCCACCAATTTATGTAGAGGAGCCGCATACCTCTCAAACCCCTGCACAAAACGCCGATAATACGACGCAAACCCAAGGAACGATCGCAACTCTGCGACTGTAAATGGAGTGCTCCAATCCCTAACTACGCTGATCTTATCAGGGTCCGTAGAGACCCCAGAGGCCGAAACAACGTGGCCCAAGAACTTTACTTCAGGCTGAAAAAATTGACACTTCTTTAGTTTGAGCTTAAGACCGTGCTCACGTAGACGATTAAATACAGACTCCAAACGTTCCAGATGTTGTTTGAACGTAGATGAGAAAACAACCACATCATCTAAGTACAGGAGAAGGGAATGGAAACGCTGGTCCCCAAATATTCTTTCCATCAGCCGCTGAAAAGTCCCAGGTGCATTGCACAACCCATATGGCATCCTCTGGAACTCAAACAAGCCAAATGGCGTGCAAAAAGCGGTTTTAGCCTGATCCTTTTCAGCAACTGACACCTGATTATAACCACTCGCAAGGTCAAGAGTGGAGAAAAGAGACGCACCTGTGAGGGCATCCAAGGATTCCTCAATTCTCGGCAAGGGAAAGGCATCTTTCCTAGTCTTTGCGTTTAGTTGTCTATAGTCGACACAAAGACGAATAGATCCATCTTTTTTCTCCACAACCACGATAGGTGAGGAATAAGGACTACAGCTCGGTTTTACTACTCCCTGATCTAACAGCTCCTGGATATGAGTTTTCACTACATCATACTGGGATGGTGGAAGTCGTATATAGCGCTGCCGCACCGGAATATCGTCCAACAAAGGAATCTAGTGCTCGATCAAGTCGGTACAGCCTAAAAGTGCCTCACTACAGCTAAAAGTATCACTATACTTCTGAAGTAAAGACTTTGCTTCCCATTGCTCGGACTCAGTTAGATTAGGCCAGGAAAGGTCTGCAAACCCCAGCAAGGGAGTTATAGCAGCCTCCATTGACCTAATGAGCGCGACAGGACCTTGGGTGCCATTTTCTTCCTGGAATCAGATGGATCTGCTAGCAGAATGTGCAGTGATCAAGTACATTTCCCCCAACAGGGTACATGGTTTTATCCACCGATCTACCTGGCCCACATTAACAACTGGCACTTGTACTGTACCATTTCCAATGGGGAGCAATGAGATTGGAACAATTAAGTCTGGTGGCAACTGCAATCCTGTCCCTGCTGGTTCTAAAAGTACAGAAGGAATCAATGGGCCAAGCCCCTGCCTACAAGTGGCTGACACAAACTTTAGAGATCCAGCTGGAACACAGATAGAGTGCCCAGGGGCAGTCAAAACCCTCCCTAGAACACCAGACGTAGAAAAGTCCTCGAAGCGTTGACACGCTAATAAGGCACGTTCCCAAATGGCTGGGACTGTTAAACCGGAAGTAAACAAACTTACGCCGTCTTGAAAAAACTCTTGCAGGCAGCAACGGAGGACATTCATCCCAATCAATCCTGGGACAGAGTCCTTATTTGTCTTAAATCTGGAGCCAGGTGGATCTTGAACCACTAAGATGCCTATGGAGGGAAGAACTTTTCCTAAGACTTCTACATCCAATTCTAAGTAACCTCGATATGGGATATCTAGGCCATTGGCCGCTTTTAACTGTAACCAACCACAGGAACGTAACTGGTCACACCCCAAGACTCGAAAATGGTCATTAAAGAAGGACTCCGTAATGGTAGATACCATAGAACCGGTATCTATAAGACAAGTAACAGTTACACCGCCCATCTGAACATCTGCTACTGGACACTCGCCCACCAATGCAGAAGAACCAGACAAAACAGATATGACCGAATCCGAGCCCATCAAACCCCCTTCCAGTGCTTGGCTCCATGCACTAGAGGGTGCTAGTTTCCCTGTTGCCTGCTGGAAGAGTCATCCCCCCCATTCCCAACGGGCAGCCTGGATTCAACCCCCACATGCTGTGTCTGCCGTGAGCCAACCAGGCAATCCCTAGCCATGTGGCCTACTTGCTCACAACGCAGACAAATAGGTCTGCCATCCACATCAAAACGAAACCGCCTCTGATGATTAGTCTGCCTATTTGATAGATTGGATGGCCCTGAACCAGAGGACAGATGTTTAAGAATAGTATCTAATTGGGCCTGCTGCCTACGCAAACAGTCTTTGAGCTCAGTCAATTCTTTACTTGGTTGTGCTACAATGATCTGGGCTTCTGCCTGCTGCGCTCCTACCACCCTTGAACTAGCGTCACACGAAAAAGCTCTTGCACGGACAAGACTAGGCCCTTCACCATCATCAGCCCAACGAAATGCCTCAAGACGCAAGTCCAAAAAGGAGGAATCAGGATTAAGGCAGATGTATTGCTTTAATTCTCTACGCAGCATTTTGTCTCTAACGTTTTCTGCAAATTGATCACGGAGAACACAATCAGGTTTAGCAATTGCGGTTGTATTTTTACGTTGTACGACTTCCATAAGTGACATCAACAAGTGTGAAAATTCACGCAACGTTTCTCCCTCCCGTTGACGACATTGGAAACATTTTTGTTGAGCGTCAATATAAAACTGGCTACAGCCAAAAGTCTCAGTCAGTATAGAGAAAATATTCTCAGGCTTGGATCTAACTGAAGCTGGGTGGAGTTTAATTTCTAGCTTTGCCTCCCCATCCAGAAGATCATACACGAAATGCGCCTGCTCACCTATGGACATATGCCTAACCTGTAAACATTGACGGACCTCTTCAATCCATTCCTCCACCGGAGGGGACTCTTAACTACCAGAGAACCTGGGATATTTACGTTCTCTAGGAACATACACATACTTGAGAATTAAGTGCCTGGCTATTTGACTCTGGCTGACTCTGCTCTCCCTGTTCTTCAGCACCAGCAGATGCTACATTTCCCTGACGTAGCCGTTCGTTGTCAACCTGTAACTGTTTAATCTGCTCCATTAGCTGCCCAACCCGTTCCTCCAGCTCCTGAGACATTTCAACCAGAACAAAGCCAAAAAAGGAAAAAAAAAAAAACACGTTTTAAAATATATATATATATATATATATATATATATATATACACAAACCACTGGTCACTTGCAGAACCACAGTCCAGGCCCAGTCCTCAACCACTGCTTTTCCTGTACTCTACCTGCACCCAATACATACACAAAAAAAAACAACAACAAATTACACCAGTCCCAATCGACCCTGCCGACTACGCCAAATGTAACCCCTAGGAGGCCTCGTTGGATAGATCAACCAACAATATAAATTTTAGATGTTCACAAGCAGGCTATCCCAATAAAGGGAAATAAAAGGAGAGAGAAGGACTGGAGTAATATAATAATATAAACAATTTAATTTATTTTCCTTAAATAAGACACACTTGAAAAACAAACATTAGGCTTCTGGTCAATAATTCAGGGAAAGGTATAACAACGTGCAAAATCAAGATGTCTAAATGAATAACAAATTAGCAAAAACTCAAAACCAACAAACACAGAGTAAATAAGGCACATCACAAAATCACATGCATAGAAAAACAAAAAAATAATTTACACTCAGCAACCCAGTGACCACACAACAAAATTGTTATTTCCCCCCCCCAGAATATTGCACCAGCCTAATGGCCAAAGAAAACATGAAACATACAACACACACAGGGGAAGGCTGGTGGGCAATACAGTGGTCCTCCCTCCCACACACACACACACACACACAACTGATTCAATTAAGGTGCAATTCCCGCTGCCTACATCCTACCCACCTGATTCAATCAAGGTGCAATTCCCGCTGCCTACATCCTACCCGCTACACATGGTTTAAATCATGGCAATCTGTTTACTCAAACGGTTTGAGTTAAGTTTACTTGTCGGGTTTTACAGTGTAGCATATTTTTAAAACGTATTTAAATATAAAATGTATGTTTATTTGCAATGGTTATGCTAACAAAAAAACAAACAAAAAAAAAACATTTATAACGGTAAAACAGCGACATCTGCTGACGGACACATGCTGCGCTGTCACGGGAACATCCCAGCTGAAGATAATGAGGAAATTATATTGCTCCTTTAGCGAAGTGCATTCCTAACGACTACTTAATGGCAGGCACATGCCCTACTCACTCCAAAGTCCCCACTCCAAGGGGATAAGGATGATCACTTCCGTTTGGAATTTGCCCAGGAACCGTTCGGTACCGGTACTAGAACCGGCACACCCCTACTAAGTATCATCCATCATGCAGAAACAACTTCAACACAGAGTACCAAACCCATGAGCATGGAAGGGAGAGAGTAGAAAAGGCAGCAGACAACACTGACAGCCTGCAGGCCCAGAAGATAGCAGCACATAACAAGTCATATTGTGTGGTAAAGGATTACATTCTTAGGAATTTGATTGAATGCAAAGAGGTTGTCCAGCTAAGATCCATGTGCAATTTGTACATGAAGACATTGGAAAATCAAGGTTTTCCTAATCCTGAATACCGGTTACAGGGAGACAAAGACATCTCTCATGAACTCACATTCTCCAAGGTGCAACAACATGAGTGTATTAAGTCGAACCTCATATACAGCTCAGCATTACTGTAGATGAAGCAGTTGGATGTGCATACAAACTTAGAACAGCTGACCAACTTCAAGAAGCAGCACTCACCCTCCACCCTCCAAAGAGTCAAAAGAAGCTACCACCGACACCTCTATCGAAGCAAATAGGTGAGTTATAAGTTAATTTACTGCTTTCGAGGTCCTAGATTGTCAATGCTAAACTCTTTTTGATACAGGCATTTGATTTTGATATTTACTAAAGCAATTTTCTGTCTTTCTAACTCACAACCATCCTTTCACATCTAGGACACTCAAAAACACATGACTTCAGTAGGAAACTTGAGACAGCAATGACAGAAAAGACAGAAAGACAGATTTTTTTTTTGCTTCGATAGAGGTGTCGAAGTGTAGCACAAAGGAGGATGTGCTTTGGGAGTTTCCACTTGCTGTTAGTTGCTGCTCGACACACATCTTGTGTAATCGAATAGACCAGCCTCTGTGTCTTCTCACACTTTTCGCCATTAAGTGTCCCAGTCACCAATGAGCTCGGGAATTGTACAAAATGCTCTGGAAGAAGCACGTCCATCTTCACAGCATCTAGCTCCTGTGCTGTCGGGGGCCATGGTAGCTCCTTTGACTCTTTGAATGCCTTTATAATGTGAGAATGGAGGGCGAGTGCTGCTTCTTGAAGTTGGTCAGCTGTTCTAAGTTTGTATGCACATCCAACTGCTTCATCTACAGTAATGCTGAGCTGTATATGAGGTTCGACTTAATACACTCATGTTGTTGCACCTTGGAGAATGTGAGTTCATGAGAGATGTCTTTGTCTCCCTGTAACTGTCTTGCCAATTTCTCACTGCGGTATTCAGGATTAGGAAAACCTTGATTTTTTCCAATGTCTTCATGTACAAGTTGCACATGGATCTTAGCTGGACAACCTCTTTGCATTCAATCAAATTCCTAAGAATGTAATCCTTTACCACACAATATGACTTGTTATGTGCTGCTATCTTCTGGGCCTGCAGACTGTCAGTGTTGTCTGCTGCCTTTTCTACTCTCTCCCTTCCACGCTTATGGGTTTTGTACTCTGTGTTGAAGTTGTTTCTGCATGATGGATAATACTTAGCTTCCATTGCAAAAAGGTCCTTGCCCTGCACCTTGCGATAAAAAGCCTCTTTCTTTAATTCCTGTGCCCTAGGTTCACTAACTTTCCAGCCTGGTTCCTTGTGTTTCCAACTCTGAAACTTTGTAAGCTCTTCAGTCTTGCCCTTGAACTTGGATTTTGCTTTGTCAAAGAAAATGCACTGATTGGGAAACAAGAAGGAACATCTTTTTGGAGCTCCTTCAGATTGAACTGACCGTGATTTGACATGGCGCAGAGAGTCCCTTTTCAATGATAATGATTCATCAGATGTAGAAGCCTTTGACACTTGTAAACGATTTATTTTCCCTGTAAAGCTTTTATAGCAGTATTGGTGATAGCCAATTTTATCCAAAGACAAGTCCTCTAATTTCAATGGAATCTGTTCACAAATATCCCTCATGTGGTATGGTGAACTGACGTCTTCACAGAGTCTCATATCTCATATCCCCCACCCAACTAAGCTACCAACACTGTTAGTCAAGAATACAGATTCGATTTCCAAAAGCCTGTGATTATAGTAAAAACTTTTGAAAAATCACTTTAAGTTATGACTACAAAGGTATATCTTAATTATAGTTTGAAATACTTACTGAACTTTTTGCAAAAGAGAGAGCAGTGGGAGATGGCGATCTGCAAGTACTAACTGATGACCACCAACTGCAAAGCCCAAAATTCAAAAACTTGCAGTTTATGCTCAGTCAACTTTTTGGACCATATTGGATTTTTTTGTAGTTTTTTATTTATTTTTTTATTTATTTTTTTATTTTATTTATTTCAGCTAATTTGCTTTGTTTTGTTAACTTCAAAAGTAAAACTATTTTAAATATCTTCAGGTTCAGGATAGGTGAAGTAAAAGGTTCAAATAAACCCTATTTCAGGCTGTTAAGTATAATAAAAACGCTGTCAAATGAACTTTTTTTGCTCTTTTTGATCACAGATGGTCAAGATGTTATAAAACATGACAAATAACAATTTCTGGGGTCAGAATTGTATTGAAAAATGTGTCCATTTGTCTCTGTGAGTTGTTTACATCAAAAGTTATGCCACTTTAAATCATATTTAGATTTTTCGGGTTTGGTGCAAAGGGTTAAAAATCAAGCATTTTGGAGATTATTTCAGCTTGGTAACCAATTTAATCTTATAATAGACACTTGAATGATAAAGAAATAATATGTTGTGGAAAAAAAATCACCCTATGCGCTTGAGAAAACGAAAAAATAGTTGATCCTCTACACATCTTTGGCCATTTTTTGCTATTTTTGTCCAGAAATAAGGTCAATATGTTGTCAAATGTCAAAAATAACCATTCCATTAAATTCCTGGGGTCAGAAATGTATGGGAAAATGTGTTCATTTGTCTCTGTATGTTGTTTACTTCTAATGATATGCCACTTTCTATTTCACTTTTAGATTTTTCGGGTTCCGGTAGGGTGCAGCAAAGGGTTAAAAAAGAACCCTTTGGGACATGATTTCAGCTTGGCACCTGGCAGATTATGAAAATAGACATTTTAAGGATTTTAAAAAATCAGGTGGCATAAAAAAAGCTGGGGGGTGCGCGTGGACCCCTATTTCCATCTAGACTATGTGTTTAATGTATAAATACTTGAATTAATGCATAAGTTAATGTTATATAGATATTATATCCAATGTAATATTGTAATCTATTTATTGTAATATTTTATACCCTTATTGTGATGTATTAATAGGAATATGTGATGCATAAGAAAGAAAAGAGACATATTGTAAACAGTATAATTAATTTACCTTTAAATCATTCTTTTTCATTATTGTGAAATAATATAGCTGGGCTATGGCGGCTGGTACAACAGCAGCAGCACCACGGCATGCTGCGGGAGAGTGCACACAAGAGTTATCTTGAATCAAACCAGAGATTTACCATACTGAAGATGGTAGAATCGTAGTCGAAGATGAATTGCTGAACTTTATTGTGATTAAAATGCAAACACTAAGCCATGATGATATTGTGACGATTGTAACAAGCAGTTTTAGCTCTGAGCGGATTGAGACCTCAAAGGCAGTTTTGTCAGAGCTCCTTCCACATCATAAACGATGGATCTCCCATAGGGGACAAAAGAAGGATGTTAATAATGTCAAAATGTGTCTGCAAGCGGTTAATGAATGCGGTGAAGAGATCCCAAGATTTGTATGGCACTTCCTGGATGATCTACCACCCGTCTCGTTTTAACACATCGATGTGTCTGTGCTCCTTGGGAAAATGCAGCAAATTAATACTGACATTGACTACCTAAAAAGAACTATGGGAACTCAAGTAGCTGCCTGTGAAATGTTGCGGGAGGTTTCTGAGAAACTTGACGGCCGGCTGACAGCTGTGGAGGGGCGCTGTGACCCGGATGCTATCTGCCTCACTGCCGTGGAGACACAACTGGGTCTTGCGCCCAGCGTGTCAGGTCTTCCCTTGGCTGTGTTGGAGAGGCCAATGGGCCCTGGTCCTGTTTTCTGCCCTCCCTCTGCGGCTGATGTTTGACAGCGGCGCGTGGTGAGACTGATGGCGGAAGACTGTCTCAGTCTATGGATCCAGCCCTGGGACGAACGCAGACTCTGTGCCATGTATGATGGTATTGTGAAATGTCTTAATGTATCCAGTGTACCATTCTGTAAAAGAAAATGTAAAGTGCTTAACATTAGACCTGGGTATACTGATTTCTCAGCAGATATAATGGTTAGGGTAGCAGATATCTATGTTGCCATTAATATGTTGGAGAACAACAAAGCCTGTGGTATGAACTACATTAATGCATAACATCTAAAATATGCCAGCCATAACCACTGTCCTTTGCTATATATGTTTTATGTTTTATGTTTTAATGGTTCATGGTGTCCTGCCTAATGCTATTATGTCTGTTTTGTTACTAAAGACAAGGCTGGGAAGCTCAACAGTATTGACAATTATCGTCCAATTGCATTAGTTTGTATCTTGTCTAAAGTACTGGAGAGAATACTGCTAACAAAGTTAGAAATGTATGTTCTTACTACTGACAATCAGTTTGGGTTTAAAAGAAAGCATGGAACCGATTTGTGTATCTATGTTCTTAAAGAGATTGTGTCCAGGTATAACAGCCTGAATTCATCCATGTTTTTATGTTTTATTGATGCGTCAAAGGCATTTGATAGAATCAATCATGAACGACTGTTTGTAAAATTGCTTGATAGAGGTGCCCCTATAATTTTTTGTGAGAATTTGAGTGTTTTGGTATGCCCATCAAACGTATCTTGTATCTGCTCCATTTTATGTCAGCAACGGAGTGAGACAAGGAGGAATTATGTCTCCTATTTTATTTAATGTTTATATGGATGAACTGTCAGACCAGTTAAATAGGTTAAAAACTGGCTGTCTTGTGGGCAACACTGTTGTTAATCATCTAATGTATGCAGACGATCTTGTCCTGCTCTGTCCTTACAGCGTTGGGCTGCAGCAGATGCTGAAAGTCTGCTCGCAATATGTCTTTGATTATGATATTAAATATAACGCTAAGAAAAGCCACATAATGGTAGTTAGAAGCAATGAAGATAATAAATAAACTTTTCCGACTTTTTATTTGTCAGACAGCCCTCTTGCTGTGTGTGAGGAAGTTAAATACTTAGGTTATGTGATATCTAGTGACTGGACGGATGACAAAGATCTATACCGTCAGCGTTGTAAAATTTATGCTCAAGCCAATATGCTCATAAGGAAGTTTTATATGTGTTCTGACTCTGTGAAGTGCTCTTTGTTTAGAACCTACATCACACCGCTATATACTGCTCAATTGTGGTCTAACTATAAGAAAAAGAGTATGCAGCGGCTAAAGGTAGCATACAATGATGCAATGAGGTTGCTGCTCCGTGTCCCTAGGTGGCATAGTGCCAGTCATTTGTTTGTGTCTAATAGAGTGCCAACCTGTGAGGCACTCTTAAGGCAACTGATGTTTGGTTTTATGTGTCGACTGGACAATTCAGTGAACCATATAATCAAAGCCCTAGTCCTAGTCTCGCGAGCTGCGTGTGGCTCTTTGACTGCTTTTTTGCGGCTCGGTTCAGTCTCCACATGTTCACATCGCAATTCATTCAACTTTTTTAGAATTTCTAAATTTTATTTAAAAATAAATAGGAATGATTTTAAATGTATTATCTGAATGTAATTTGACTTTTTAAAAATAATACATTATTCATATTATTTTTTTATTATTTTTAACAGAACCTCAACTCTCGCGTAATTTAACGTGGCTAGCCTATTATTGACTGACAGGAGCTGCCGCTGTCAGGTTAATGTGAAGTTCGTTAGTAGGAATTATCATGGCAGAATCAAAGAAGCATACAGCTAAGCGCAAATATGAAGATGAGCACAGAACATTTTTATCTGAATGGGAGGATTTATATTTTTTTGTTGAACGAAATGGAAAACCATTCTGCTTGATATGCCAGACGTCGTTGTCGCATTTTAAGGCTTCAAATCTTGAGCGCCATTTCACATCACTCCATTCTACAGTGGCCAGGGAATTTCCCAAAGGCAGTGAACTTCGCAAGCACAAGGTAAACACTTTGAAACGTCAGTCAGAGAAGCAAAGTCAGCTTTTTCGGAAATTTACCAAGCATTCAGAGACAGTGACATTAGCGTCATATCAACTGGCATGGAACATTGCTCGTGCAAAAAAAACATATCGTGAAGGGGAGTTTCTTAAAAAGTGCCTTAGTGATGTTGTTGCTATTCTTTGTCCCGAAAATGAAAATTTTAAACGTTCAGTAAAGGACCTTCAGCTGTCACGGCACACAGTTGAAGAGAGAATATCGGACATTAACGACTCAGTTGAAACACATTTATATTCAGATCTTCAGAAGTGCCGGTATTTCAGCATTGCTTTGGATGAGTCTTGCGATGTTCAAGATAAGCCACAGTTGGCGATATTTGTACGGTTTGTGTCAGAAGACTGCACAATTAAGGAAGAGCTGCTTGACATTGTGCCACTGAAAGACAGAACCCGTGGCATCGACCTGAAAGAGACACTGATGGCTGTTGTTGAGAAAGCAGATCTGCAGTTATCAAAGCTAACAGCAATAGCCACTGACGGAGCACCAGCCATGTTGGGATCTGGGAAAGGCCTTGTAGGGCTGTGTAAAGCTGATGACCGTTTTCCTGAATTTTGGACATTTCACTGTATTATCCACCAAGAGCACTTGGTGTCTAAAAAGCTGAACTTTGATCACATCATGAAACCTGTGCTGGAAATTGTCAATTTTATACGCACACATGCTCTCAATCACAGGCAGTTCAAAAATCTCATTGCTGAGCTTGATGAAGATCTTTCATCTGATCTGCTTCTTCACTGTGCTGTAAGATGGCTGTCAAGAGGTAATGTGCTTTCTCGTTTTTTTGAGCTTTTAAATCCAGTGAAGCTGTTCCTTGCAGAGAAACATAAGGACTATCCTGAGCTACGTGATCCCCAGTGGATTTCGAAAATGGCTTTTTTGGTCGACATGCTGCATTATCTGAATGGCCTCAATGTGGATCTGCAAGGGAAGTCAAAGATGGTGTCTGACCTGGTGCAGAGTATTTTCACATTTGTCAACAAACTCAAGCTGTTCAAGACTTATCTACAAAAGAGGCAGTTAACACATTTTCCATCCTTGTTGAAGGCAAGTGGACAAGCAGCAGAGGTTGTAAATGGGAGTACTGCACGGTATGCAACACTGCTTGAAAGTCTCGAACAGAGTTTTGAGGACAGATTCTCCGGCCTACGCCAAAAAAGACCACAAATTTAATTTCTTATCAACCCATTCACTGCTGAATCAGACTGTTTAAAAGCCCCTTTAGTGGAAGATGAAGCAGCAACTCAGCTTGAAATGATTGAACTTTCTGAGGATGACAGACTTAAAAGTGTTCTGAGGGAAGGAACCGTGGAGCTTTGGAAGATTGTGCCGAATGAGAGATATCCCAATGTCAAACAGGCTGCAGTCAAACTATTGTCAATGTTTGGGTCAACTTACATGTGTGAATCACTTTTTTCAACACTGAAACAAGTGAAATCAAAGCATCGCTCTGTCCTGACTGACACGCATGTGAAAGAATTACTACGAGTAGCCACAACTGAATACAAGCCAGACTTAACAAAGATTGTGGAAACCAAGGAGTGTCAGGTGTCCCACTGAGTCATGTAACCTTTTAGGTAGGCTGATACTATGACAAACATTGACAAACATTAAAATCCATGAAAACTATTGTGTATGTAATTAGTAATTGTAATAAGTAATAAATTGTAACGTTATTGTTAGACACATCTGTTGTGTGGCTCTTTGCAGTGATGAGGGATTTTTTTTTGGCTCATCATGCTGAACAGGTTCGCCACCCCTGCCCTAGTCAGTCCTTTGAAAAGCTGTTATAGATACACTTCGAGGCTTAGACGACACTGGTGTAATAGCCTGTATATTCTATAGGCTATTATTTGGAATTTTTATGTATTTTTGTATCCCCTTCTTATGCTGTATGTTGTGTTATATGGACCTGTGTCTGCAATAAAGCTTTATTATTATTAATGTATAATGTCAGTCCACCTGTGTGCGAGGCTAAATGAGCAAATGTATTATTCGGTTCCCCGTAAATGACTCTGTGTGCCAGAGAGGGAGAAGCTGTCGCCTGTCGATCCACTGATTATTTCTCCTTATTACAGACTGGGTAAAAGAAAGTGCTGAATCTCATCGAAGAGTGGTCGTGTGGTCTCTCTGTGTGTGAGGTTGACCAGTCCAGACATGCTACACTTTGTTCATCTGAACAACTTATTTAGACTTTATTTATTGCATGCGATTATGCACACATTTTAATAAAGCCAAATCAGTTTTTGTAACAAGTGAATACGTTCGTTGATTTAAGACATAACACATAAGACACTCTATTTTGTGTAATATGAAGAAATGGTCACTGAACTAATCATTTTGGTGAACGAATTGAAAATGAACGAATCTCTTGAAAGAATCAAAATTTCCACCACTGGCCCTCACAAGATCTCGTGATAAGTGATGTTGAGAACTTGATATTGCTATCGAATTGATTCAATGCCTTTTTTTAAGTTGAGACGACAAGTACTCTAGTTCAGCCAACTTACTAACTAGTTGAGACAGTGAAAACTAAAAAAAATAGTTGAATGAATATATTTAGTAACTGCAAGTTGTTTCAACATAAAAAAAATTAACTGAAACAACTAAACTGCCTTTGCAGCTCATGAGTGAGCTGACTGTTATAAGATGGGCGCCAGATGCGGACGTCGACCTCCATTAGCCAGCAGGACGAGACTTCTAGCCTTTATTATGTATATCTATGAGAGAGAGGAGCTCGCCCTCATGAAAATTAACCATGGCTTATTGTAGTAAAAGTGTAGTAACCATGTTTTTTTGTTATTGTTGTTGTTGTTGTTGTTGTTTTTTTGGCGTATTGATTACCATTTGTGGTAACCACAGTTTTACTACAAATGCCACGGTTAAACTATGGTTATTGTAGCAAAACCATGGTTCACTTGTGGTTATCATGGTTTAATATACTTACCATGTTTTTTTTGTTTAATTTGTAGTAGAAATAGTAGTAAAATCATGGCGTCCCTATATAAAAAATGTCTAAGTAGACTATGTGCGATCAGAATGTGTCTCAAAGCATATATAGTGTAAGTTGAAAAGAGGACTGCCGGAACTGTGTTTTGAAGTGTGTATCCGCACTCTGAAGAGTTAATTTGGTTTAGAACTACAAACACGAATAAAAAGAACTACACATATGGCGGATGTTCAAGGGTGGTTAGCAGAGACGCCCTGACTCCACTCTGATAACAGGCCCTCCCAGTTTATTATGCAAATATAATATTTGTTAAATAATTATTATTTCATATATTTTAACACAATTAGAAAACTATTATAACATCTCAAATAACTAAAATAAATAAAATGTGATTTTGCATAATTCTTGTATACAACGATATTTCTTCAAAAGCAGATCGTGAAGACATATTTATCGTCCACGATCAAAAATCTTCATATCCTACCCTCGGCAGAAATTGCGGACCGGGGCAGACCAGACTGCAAGGGCACTTTAGCGTCAGACCTCAAAGATGCAGGGGCTCAATATATCAATGAAAACAGTTTCTAGAATTTAGCTGCATCGAAATACAGTATGTGGCACTGAGAGGCAAACAAATGTAATAATAAATAATAAATGTACATTTTGCATGTTCAGAAGAAGTTAGCTGCACTGTCTTGTGGAAATACAAACAGGTTGTGTATTGTTAGTAAAATGCTCAGTGCAAAGAAAGAGAAGTAATAGAAACATGTTTTTTTTCATGTGTCTAATAGACATGAACAAGTTCTTTGAAAAACATCTCTGACCTATGAAACATGACTATTCTTCATGCTCTGTTAACTATGGTTTCACTTATAATAAAAATATATTACATAAAGCATCCATATTTGTCTCTGCCCATGTTGATTAGATTAAAAAATTGAAGGCCTGGTTATCTTAAGCCAGGACTAGGCCTTAGTTAAATTAAGCAACTTTTTATTTAAGCAACTTTAAGATATTTAAGCAACTTTTACAAAAATGCCTTCGAAGAAAATGTTTACAGGATTGCATCTTGACACAGAACAATGACACTGACATATTTTAAGATATATCACAGCAAGATATTTTCAGTTGAGACCACTCAAAGATGTATTTTAGTCTGGGACTAGCTTAAGCCTTGTCTGTGAAACCGGGGGGGAAGTATTAATTTAAGGTACATTTAGAACGGATAAAAATGTGTGATTAAATTGCGATTATTTACGAGTTAACTCATGATAATCATGCGATAAATTATAGATTTTAATTGTTTGATAGCCCTAAGTTAAAATGACAAAAATGTATGCTGTTAACTCATCAGTGGACTTTCCTCGTCAATATAGGCTATATTTTTTCACACTTTTCTCATTCTTACTAATTCAAGTTTTTATATGAATGAACCTCTGAAGGGAACTGGTTGTCTTCAGAAAAGTTTCGATCACATTTTACCTGATAAAGTATCATTTCTGAGCTGAGCTGCTTTGTTTACAGCCGTTACTGGGGAAACCACTATATTTCTGACATTCCAAAAGCACCTCCTACTGGCAGAGAATGAATGTGCATTTTCACTAATCCAGTCTGCAGTTTTAGTTAAGATCAATGTGAAAATTCACCCACATAAATCCGTTTTAAATGATATAATAATTTATACTTTTAATTCATCCCTTTTCTTTAAAAAAAGGCTTTAAAGTTTCAGTTGTGAGTTTTATCATTTTAGAATTTATTTAGTTTTTTGTTAAAACTTGTATAATTGGTAAACCAATTACTATTTTGTGGTCTAAAACATGAAATAATAAAAGTGTCTGCTAAATTAATAAATGTAAATGTAAATTAACGAATCCCATTATAACATGTACATAAAAAATTTAGAAACATTAGACACTACAGTGTGGCACCATTGTGCAGCAGCAAGCATCACGACTAAAAAGCAACCTCAGGGTGATCTAGGTACATGTGTGCAAATGTATAGGGCCCCATTCCTATATTTGCCTGGGGCCCCCAATTCACTAAATCCGGCCCTGGTCAACACCCACAACAGACATCATATTGTGTGTATTTGGTTGCTTAAGCTCAACAAACTACGAAAAATAACTCTTATAATACTCACGAGGCGGCTTTATATCTGCAAACTTTGGATGCGACTGTAAGGGCACATAATACAGCCTTTGGAATGGGTGAGTACCATATGGCTTAAAATACTTTAAAAGGTGTGCAAATTCTAAATTTTTTGTGACAATGCAACAATTACTCGATTAGTCAAGTGACAGTTCTATCAGCTGTCCCGAAATCCGAGAGAAAGTCTTGTATCGGAGCGTGCAGCAGGTCGCTGTAGTGCAGACAAGATGCGCTGATGTGAAGCACGCTCTGAGAGAGTTCATGGATTCAAAGGCTGGTTTTGAATGACTGATTTAATCTTAAAGTTTGTGTGGATTTATTTTATTATTCAAACCTAAAAGCTACATAGAATACATGCAGGAATTTTCCTCTTTATAAACTTGAAAGCTGCGAGAATTATTAAAACCAAATATAGCTACACACAGTCCATCAACGAAATTTAGGACCTGATTAAATACAACTCTATAATACAGAGATTTGTCAAATAAAATTCCACAACTTTATCAAAACGTTTTTAGGCCTGGAAATTTTTGTTTTAAAATTGCACACACACACACAACAACCTAAAGAGGGGTTAATCATAATTTGAAAAAAGACACAGATGATAACAAAAAAAAAGTTTTTTGAAATTAAAATTAATAATGGTAAGACAAAACAAGAGTATACCTTTTATGGCCCATATTTTGGCTGCCAGGGTTAGTTCACCTGTGAATCAGGCTCAAGTGTGGCTCAGTTTTGGGCTTTCTGGTTAAAGATAGGTGTAATCATGGCTTATTTAAGGTTGTGTTTTGGTTCTAATGTTACATTTTGATCTGGCCCAATTCATGGCCAGTTATGGGTAATTCACTTGGCTGAGACTTGGGCCAGTTTTGGCCCCTGTGTGGCCCTTGTCTGGAATCCAGTCTACAACAGTACCATAATTCACTGTGGTATGTGGGCCAAGCAAAAGCTGGTTGTGTGGGCCGGAGCTGGGCCAGAGAAAAATTGCTATGTGGGTGAGTACTACAAATCTCACTGACAAAGAAGGTGAAGAATATAAAGCATAGAAATCAAAAAGAGAGTAGAGACAGCTGTGAGACACTGAACTGAAACGTGAAGGGAAATGAAAACAAAAAAACTAGCAGACGTCCTGACATCTACATATGTTTTTATGCTTATTGTGAGTTTTTCAGTAAATGAGCTACTGACAATATGACATCAAAATGATTTCACACATTTTATTTGTAAAGGTAGTTTGACCTCCAAATCTTCTCTTTTTATTTTTATTCTAGTTCGACAGACGTGATGAATCAGTAACTCCAGAGATAATGCTGTTGAATGGAGATGATGTGGATGGAGTGAATGATTAGGAGGGGATGAATTCACTTCAATAATATAAGACCCGCCCACAAGGGTCAATCACTCTGACATCATCAACATTTGAAGGAAAAGAAAGGAGGAATAGATGTGATGTGTGGCCAAGTATAATGTCCCATACTTGGAATTTGTGCTCTGCATTTCACCCAAGTACACACACACACACACACACACACACACACACACACACACACACACACACACACACACACACACACACATTAGTCAAACATCTTCAGAAAAAATAAATTACACATCTTGATGCAAAGAAAGAACAAAAAAAAGTTTACAGGAAAGTGATCCTTTGTGTTTGCAGAGAGAGGCGGTAACCAGGTCACTGAAATGTAACTTTTGGCCACCCAGACTTGAACTTTCTGTAACAAAAAGTTTACACATAATGTTTTTGTTTGTTTGTGTTTCCTACAATGACAAAATTAATTCTACACCTTATACTGTTGATATGTAATGCATGTAGTGGACACTGCAGTTATCCTCATATATCCACTGTTATGATTATTAAATTGAAAAATGTTTCAATTGCAGTACATTATTTGGATTTACGTTACACGTAAAAATAGATAACATTTTAAAAATATAACAGCAGGTTTTGAAACAATGACCAGCTTTGTTACAGTCAAGCATAATCAGTTAGGAGTTTTAACTAAGACTCATTCTTATGGAACACTGTACTAAATCTATTAATAGTTATTGATCGCTTAAATATCAGTGCAGTTATAATACATAGGCCAACATATTTTACGTAACGTTAGTCACAATTACCTGCTTACCCTTATGAAAAAGAAGTTTATTCAAGTGTGCTATTAGTATACTTCTTTTAAACTAAAAATAGGAAAGTATACTTTTAGTGTACTTTTTATGTACTTCACAGAAATGCTCTTTATGTACTTCTCAGAAATATACTTAAAATTACGTTTAAGTATACTTGACTTATACTTACAAAAAGTCTAAATATATTTGAGCTATACTCCTAGAATCTGTGTTTTCATTGTTTTATGGTAGAGGGTGCTAGTGTGCATCTTCTGTACAAAATGTTAAAAAATACACAAGTGAAGAAGAAAAATAAACACCACCCAGCAGGCACAGTACATCAATGTGACGTCAGGAAGATGTTGGACTCCAACTAATCCAACATAAAAACCATAATAATACCTACACTTAAATATTTTCTTCTCAGCCATGTCGTCAATTGCTCTTGAGCGAAATCTCCTCATCCGTTGTCTGATTGGAATTCTGCAAGGATTTCTGTGTAGTTAAAGTGTGCATAGCCTGCATCTATCAACTTTATTTTTTTGTAACTTACCCACATTAAAGTGTTTAAAAAAAGAATGCATGAAGCTAGAATGAAATGTTTTTGTTTACAAGCAGATACACTGTTCTTTCTTTGTATGTTTTGCATGCTCAGATATTCATGTAACGAAATTTATACAAGTTCAAACCTAAATAGGGACATAGTAGTCTTAAAGTATGATATAAATTTCACTTAAAGAAAACTTATGAGTATACTTGCAGTATAAGTGTACAAAGTATTTTATTAGTAAACTATCAGCAAATCAAGTTCACTTTTATTATAATTGCAGTACAAACTACAAACATAGAGGTAAACTAGTTTTGTACTCAAAGTTTGCTACTGTTATACTTAAAGTACATTTAAAAGTATATTTTATATACTAGAAAGTGGGCCGATTTAGTCCCAAGGAGTATTGAAACAGTTAACTTACAAGTATACTACTAGAACACTTTGTATACTTGCTACATAAAGTATACTTAAAAGTATACTTGAACTTTACTTAAGTAAACTTAATAAAATAAACTTGAAGTATACTACTTTTTGCTAAGGGTATGGTCTTTAGTGTCCGTAATCTGCAGCGTAAATCCTATATATGTATTGCAGAAATATTTAGCACAAAAGGGTAACAGACACAATAAAGATGTAATTTATCTGTGCTGCTAATGCTGTCTTAACGTGTTCTCGGAATAATCGTAAATATGAGTTTTGAAGGTAAAAATTGCACATGAATGTCCTCCCATTTTCAAACTTGAATGCAATGAGCTTGTAATCATGATTTAACTACGTCAAGACTAAAACATCAACCTCCAAGATACTGCACTTTTTCACAACTTGTAATACATTTTACAAGTCTAAACTTACCCCTTCAAACTCCTCTTTCTTGATGCTGAAAAGCCTTGGGAAGTTGAAGTCGTCTTTTTTTTTTTTTTTTTTTTTATGGGGGGGGGGGGGGGGTGGTATTCGCAGCGTGCATTAAACCCATGACATTAAATAAACCAATCAAAAGGCTCTGGAGGTTTGTACAGCCCACTTGGAGCTGAAGTCCCGCCCATTTGGAGCTGGCTCTGACCTCCGTTTATACCCATCTCAAAAGGCTTTCCATATCCACCAGCAGAGGAGATCATGGACCGGAAGAGAAGAGAAAAAACAACACACACCATGAGACATGATCATACAAGAACTGTCCTTCAGATTTTATATATCATCTCAAAACAGAGGATTTAATAACCTTCACTATGAGTTCAGTGAGGAAACTGAGCTGCTATATAACTGATATTTCCTCATCAAACACAGATCACTGAATAATACACTCAGATTTTCACAGGAGCTTCTAGTGATGATGATCAGATCAAATCTGAATTAAAATCAAAAACAGGATCAGCTGGTGATCACAGAACTCTATTTAAATAGTTAACGGTGTTCAAGGCCTTGGATACTGTCCAATAATATTGTTTCTCCATATTCAGTCACTAGTTGGCGCTTGAGCAGGTCTTTAGGAGAGATGTACTGTCTGTACACCATTAGAGTTCAAATGACTGAATATGAACATTAAAAAACATTCTGACATAAAGATTGGTAATTTAGAATAATTCATTTGATATCTATATAATAATAGACTGTCTGTGTGTGATGTTTGACCTTTAGTCTAAATCATTCACACAGTGACATTAAACTGTCAAAAATCAGTCGTAAATGGTTCAAAATGTATATATTATTGTTCAAAAGAGGAACCCTGGAGAAGTAAATCATATTGAGTCATCGGGATTCATTTCTCTCTTCAGTCAACACAGATGATCCTGATCCTGAACAAGCTCTCATTATCTCTGCACTGTTCTGTCATTTTAAACAAATGTGATATATTGACATGTTATATAAAGCAGATCTGAATGCTATTGTTTAGAATTAAAAACAATATTTTAAATGCACAGGTGAGTTTCTTCTCTTGTTTTCTCACTCCGTCTCTCTCTCACATGTTAAGACGCATAAACACAGATGTATCAGGATCTTTTTGGCTCCTGAGAGCTTCAGTTTCTGAAAGCACTGTTTATCAGCATTTGTTTTAGCAGAAGTTAATTCACACTGTGTTTAAAGTTGCAGTTCTGCTCTCATGATCACTTGTTACTATATTCACACAAAATGCATGTTTTGTTGATGTGAATGATTCAGATTGTTGTACTGAACTCATCTCTTGCTGAAATCTTCTCTTGTGGTGATTCAGTGACTGATGAAGCTGATGTCTGTGGTTTAGTCGGTGTGTGCAGTGTGATGATGGTTTGTGGGAAGAGAAAAACCCCTGGATCAAACAATGATTTTAACATCTGGACACAATAGAGATACTTCATCAGACCAAACATCTGTGGATCATGGGGTTAAACAGACATGAATGCAAAATCTGTTAAAATAGCTGTGATGAGAGATAAAAATCAACCAAGAGCAGAGTGGAAAATAAACTGAAGATGTGACTGATGTTCACACATTTATTTTTGTGACCGTGTGACTGTGGTCATCTGTTTTTCTTCTCAGTTTCTGTCACACTTTTTTTTTCACTCCAGTGGTCAGCATCTTCCTAGAACTGTTTAACAGTATGTTTTCAGCAGAAACATCTGCAGACATGAGGTTAATGATTTTCACCATTTAAAATACATTTTTAAAGCTTGAATGTGTATTCACATTCAATTCTCAATTCTCTCTTTTGATATTTTTTTTTAATCTAGTAGTTATATATGTCATTCTTATTTATTTAAAAAATATATGTTTTTGCAATAAAAAGCCTACTGTCTGTTGTATTTTCTTGTTAAAAGAGTGTGCTAAATGAATAATTGTAAATGTAAAAGAATGAAGGCCAGTAGGATGTTGTATTTTGTGATGCAGTATATTTGATCAATCATGCGATGAAAGCAAGAATGTGCAAAAAAAGTATCTGTTAAATGCATCAATGTTAAAGTAAAACCAAATAAACGGCCAGAGCTGAGTGACAGCAGAACAGAAGCATGTTGTGTTGGGGTTTAAAAGCCTAAAGATCTTCTGTCCCAGATAACAATAATGAGGCTGAGTAATTAATATCTATATTTTTATTTGAATGTAACTTTCTTCTGTATTTGTTCATGTAAAGCATTCAGATTCAGATCTCTTGATGAAATCTTTTCATTTGGTGATTCAGTGTCTGATGCGGCTATTGTCGGTGGTTTAGTTGCTCTGTGGAGTTTCTTTGTGGTTTGTGGAGAGCAGCAAACCATTGGACCAAAACTAAATCAAACAACAGTTTCACAAGCTGCAGCACAAAGGAGATACTTGATCGGGCCAGACATATGTGCATCATGGAGTTAAACAGACATGAATGTGAAAATGTGTTAAAATAGTTGTGATGAGAGATAAAAATCAAACTAAGAGCAGAGTGGAATATAAACTGAAGAACTGACTGATGTTCACACATTTATTTTCGCAACCAAGCCACTGTGGTCAGTTTTATTTTCTCAGCTTCTCATTTCAGCTTCTCGTTTTTAATTTTCTCGCTTCAGTGGTCAGCGTCTTCCTAGAACTGATTAACAGTGTGTTTTCAGCAGAAAAACATGCAGCCATGATGAGAACAATGCTTGTCACCTTTTATATATATGTAAATTCACTAAGTGAACTAAATGCAGAATACAGGAGCAATATGAAGTGATTTTGTTTAATATCATAAAAAGCAGTGCATCATATTGTCAGTGGGACATCTGCTCTTCAATAGTTATCTCAGTCTTTTTGGCTGCTCATGTGAAAGCTACTTAAAGACACTATATTCTGAAACCATTTTAACACTTTTTATACATGAGATTACAACTTTTTACCTCTGAACAGATTCAGTATTTATGAAGCAAGTGATGAATGATGGTAAAAAATGCAATGTTTGCTCCTCTCTTTTTTTCTCCAAAGGTCAGGAAAGAGGCCTGAAGAATATATTTAAAGAATATATCAAATAATGTTTATTTAACATTCTACAGTAACAAGTTTAATTAAAAATATATGAAAGACAGATACATATCAGCTTTTTAAGAACTTTTACATTATAAGATCGTATATGTGACTGAGGAGCTGTTAGTGAAATAACATGTCTATCCAGCAGATTCATCTGTATCAGCACAGACACAGTACTGAGAAAAATACTGAAATTAACACAAACATAAAGAAGACAAAAACACTGCCCAGAAGCCATGAAATAAAATCCATCAATATCACATTGTTAACTGGGCTATTGTAATAATGTTTGACCTTTTTACCTTGTTTTATTACCATATCATCATTCATAAACTCACAGACACTTTAAATGTAACAAAACACAAATAAACACACATTAGAAACAAGAGTAAAACTTAAATAGTTCCAGGGATAGATCATCTTTAATTCAGGGGTTTCTTGAGCCATGGTGATTTTATTTTTTAGTATATGCTCACTGGACATCAGGAGCACTAGCACATTCCAGGCGGGTCAGATAAGTAGCTGATCGGTGAAACATATTTTTTATCCATCTTATTTTTAACACAATAGCGGTGTGGCGATTGTAGCTTGAGTGCACGAGGCTACCGAACTACATCTGCTTCCATTTATTTTAACTGTACAGAAACTGTCCTCTGCTGCTTGCTGCCGGGGTCCCCTCGGCAGAAACCATGGACTGGTGGATTTCAAAGTTAAATTCTGGATTCTAGGCAAGCACTATTGCAACCTTTCATTGGAGCAATTCAATTTTAAAATGATAATTATTTTTAAAATTAGAAATGTTTTTTAAATTAAATTGAAAATTATATTTTTAAATTGATAATTTGACAAAAGAGCTTCAAGCCTGGAGCCCATTAATTAAGTAAAATGCTTTCTTCCCTTTTAGTGCTAATGAATTTGAACTTAAGTAAATTGTTATTGAAAAGATGAAATATCAACATCAGTGTCGTACATAAATTAGCAGTTAACTTAAAAATGATATTGTTATTACTGAAATTTACTGCATTTACTGTGTATCCGGGATGCGGGAGAATAAAATGATTCACGGGACATTTTTGCTGCGGTGCTCGGGGTGCAGTTGGGGGTTCGGTGCCTTGCTCAAGGGCACCTCAGTCGTGGTATTGCCGGCCCGAGACAACCTTAGGTTTAGGAGTCAAACTCTCTAACCACTAGGCCACGACTTCCCTGTTAGGGGAAGTGTTTATGCTGGGATGTTGTGAAGCTTAGGAGATGTTACAGAACCATTTCATGTAAATTTCTGTGATGTACTGACAAAAATCTATATAGATAACTTTCATGTGGGCAGGAGCAGGATAAAACATGAATATTGTGGGCGGGAGCAGGACCAGTTAATATAGGCTATATATTTCTGCGGGAGCAGGCGGGCGCAGGACTGAAGAATCCATCCCTCGCAGGTTTCTACTACAAGGTTGAATACGTCTACATCAATCTCTTCAACATAGTCCATATTAACTATTAAAATTAATTTACCCCACTCTACCCTATATTTTATAATATGTATTATTCATAGATTTATTTATTTATTTTTCTTAGGCTGAATATGAACTCCAGTCCAGCCCTGTCTGACAAAAAAAAAAAAAAATGTTCTATGGCATTACTGTGAAAGCTTCCTTTTAGAATCTTTATTTTTTTCACGTTGTATGTGTACTTATGACATAATGACATTTAACGGGCATATATCTGTATTCACAAAGAACATGTGATTCTGTTTTCTTGCCTCTGTATTTGGGATGTGGAAAGTTAGTAATCCAAAAACAGAATCACATTTTGATCAAAACCTGATCAACGTCTTGCAACTCCTGCGTACACCACATTGTCCTGCTCTGTAGCTCTCTGAAAGAAAACAGAAATGCATGTTCACTGACTTATTTATCAATAACTTATTTATGTCCTCTTCCTGTCATTAATAGTCTATAATATGTGTTTTCAGCTCTACTGAAATGAGTGCACGGTCAAGGATAATTCAATCAACAGTCTTTAATCATAAATCCAGAAGGAAACAAGGACACAGCAAAGCATATCCAACTTAACAACAACAATCACCGACAGAGGACTGAACAGAAATAGGGAGAATTTATACAAAAGCAAGAGCAGGATTGATGACTAACAAGACACAGGTGAACCGGATGAACTAATCAGGGCAACTCAGGAAAACTAGCCCTGTGTCTCAATGTGCTTACTTATACTAGGCCCTTAAAGTATAAACTCTTGGTGAAGAACAAGTACACACTTTTGAGTGTGTAGTAGAAGAGTAGGCAAGCTTTAAGACATACTATAACGTCACACAACTGTGGAGTGCTCTGTCGCACCTGTTACACACATCCTGTTACTGTAAACTGGCCTGTCAATCATCTCATCACAGTTAACATCCTCCACATTTAATTTCATTTGACTTCCTACAGTACTGCAGAGAAAATAAGTAGCTCGTTGATCTGTCCGTCACGGGTCTTTCATGCGGAGAACTCATATTTTCTGCATAATGATGCATTTAAAAGTTAACGACCAAATGGATGTTTATAAAAGATCACATTGCTATTGCAGATGAAATATAACACAGATAACAATAAATAAATATCTTTTACCAGGATAAATTTTGATTGTTAGTAACTTAAACCCCTTTTTGTAAACCTCTCTACATAACCGCCATTCACACGCATCCACCACATTTTCCTAATGGGTTTTATTCATGTTTGTAGTTCTGGACCGAATCCTTCGCCAAAGCACAAGGAATTCTGGGCAAGTCATTAGAGTGTGCATTGATCCACACTTCAAAAATTGGCCTGAAATGGTAGACCATCCGGGGATTTTTGGGCATACTCTTTTCACCATACTATGCTTTGGGACACACTTATTCTTATCTCACATACTATTTATGATGGATAGTATGAACATTGAGATGCAGGGTTGGTCACAGGGACATATATAAATATATAATTATTATTATTCAATATACACTTTAAGAAGCAGTTTTAAATAAAAATCATTTCACTTTATATTTGTAGAAACACAAATGGAGGTCATTTTTGAACGTACAGTAACACTCATATCAGCAGAAAACTGCTATTTTCTTCAAAACAGGCTCCAAGTGGTTTATTATAATTATATAAATAATTGTAATAAATCATAATTGACTGTAATTATTTAAATACATTTCCATTTTGAGCTAATTTGCTTCACCTATACACTCACAGAAATATTTCACCAAAAATTTAAGATTTATGTAATTTTATTACATAACAAATTCCCATTTATATTTTTTTCATAATTTTAACACAAATCTACCAAATAAACTTTATACGATTTATTTTCATTAGGATAATAAAACCTATTTATTTTAAATGCATAATCCTCAGGTTTATGTAATTAGTTTATGTAAAGTGTAATTATTCTTAATTAATAATAAAAAGTTTATTTATTTAAAATACATAAAGTTTATTGTATAAATTGCATAATAATTAAGAGCACTAAATCAGGATAATTAAAAAAGTTAAATAACATTTATTTGAATCATGTTTAATGTATGCTTATATACTAAAGCAAATTACATTTATTCACTTAGCTAACGCTTTTATCCAAAGCAACTTACAATTGCCACATATGTCAGAGGTCACACACCTCTGGAGCAACTAGGGGTTAAGTGTCTTGCTCAGGGACACATTGGTGTCTCACAGTGGATTCGAACCCAGGTCTCTCACACCAAAGACATGTGTCTTATCCACTGCACTAGCACCACCCCATCTCCAAATTAAACAGTGCATCACATTTATGCAATTGTTTCCCCATCTTATAAAAAAAATAGAATTAGACAAACACAAAAACAACTCTATTAGGTTATTTGTGAACTTACCCACTGTGCAAAGTTACGTCCAGTGGACGTCTTTTTATGTCTTTGCAGACGTTGAAAAGACGTCCACTGAGGAGCCAGAATGAAAGTTTTTATGACGTCTTTTTTTGACGTCTTCTGTACGTCCGATTTAGACGTTCACAGAACCTCCTTACAAGGTTAAAAACTAGTTCAAAAGTGGTCAGTGGAAATATTTCAACATCATTTAAGGTTCATTTAGACATCATTTATACTGTTTCTGGACCAAATCAACACTCTCAGGATGCATTAGATTTAGACTCGTGTTATTTCAATGTAATTTCCAGACACTGTGTTTGTCCTAAAATCAAGAAAATAAAGTAATCTTCATGAAATAATGAAATAACTGATGATTGAGACATTAAATCTCTGAAGATCTCAGCAGAGGAGGATCAATTTACATCATTTACATCAACATCATTTGACGTCACCATTGTGGTGGACAGTGTTTGGTTTAGTTGGGATCTTGGTCCTCATACTTCTTGTGTGAGCTTGTCTCTGGCTGTTATAACTGTGTGTTATAAAACACTCTTATTGTGGCAGAGAGCAGTGAGCTCAAGTGCTAGCATCTTTCTTTTAATGGTGATTAAACTATAGCACAATAAGTTATTAATGTTTTGTTGCAACTATGTATTTGTTTTCAAGGACAGACACTTTGTAGAAATAATGTACTTAATTTTAAAAAACACATCAGGTAGTCACACACAGACATCTAGATTGTGGATATGCATCACATCAATGGTGACAATTAAAACTAAAAAGGCTGGAAAATAAGGATGAGTTTATCTAGAGAAGCTCTTATTGAGAATTAACAGAGGTTTAAATGTTGATATTTGATTCATTTGAAGTCACCATTGTTGTGATGCATATGCTAAATCTAGATGTCTGTGTGTGAGTACATGATGGTTTTGCTCAAAATATTTCAAACGCATGCATTTTTTCCAACTTCACAATAAGTATTTTGCTCTTGGTGCCTGTACTGTAGAGTCAAAAGGTTTAGGAGATATATACAATCAAAACAACACTTATTTCATGACCTCAGATACTTGTAATATGATGACTTTATCATCACCAACAAAGAGCTGATAACACCTGAGCTCTCTTAAATTTGTCTTTCTTTGCTACAACAACAGTGTTTCACAAACACACAGTTATAAAAGCCAGAGACAAGCTTACACAAGAAGTATGAGGACCAAGATCCCAACTAAACCAAACACTGTCCACCACAATGGTGACTTCATATGAATCAAATATCAACATTTAAACCTCTGTTAATTCTCAATAAGAGCTTCTCTAGATGTCTGACAGACAGTGTTGGGGAGTAACTAGTTACATGTAACGGCGTTACGTAATTTAATTACAAAATAAATGTAACAGTAATCAGTTACAGTTACTAAGAAAAAATGAGTAATTAAATTACAGTTACTTATGAAAATTGTAACGATTACAAAGAGGATTACATTTGAATATTTACACACATCCACATACAGCTTATACTTTCCCAAATTGCACTAAGACATATGACCCATAATCTCCGAGACACGGAAAACACATATTCGTAGAATCCAGTCATAAAAATGGAATTCAGCCTATAATGACGCAATATGCCACATTTGGACGAATAAATCAAAAGTAGGTCAGTACACTTGAATCAAAACCCGATATGGACTGATGTCTGTGAATATTAAGCCGCAAAAAGACTGAATATGAATCCTGCACGTTCTGCGTGTCTGTGGAAATCAGGCGCTGACTGGACATTGGGAGAACCGGGACTATTCCCGGTGGCCTGGCAGACGATTTGGCCTTCTACTTTAATATTGTTATTGTATAATTGCAGGCCGAATATACTAAAGCGATTATTTCCGAATCCGCCATTCGATAATTAAATCTCTAATAAATCATGAATCGGTTAGTCGTGACTGGCAATGGTTGGGCTCGCGCGCTCTCTGCACCTCCGCCGAACGGTTTGGATCAGACTCTGAGTAATCAATGCGAGAGAGAGAGACCGGAGTGAACTGTGTAAGCTCACAGCTGGAGCAGAGAAGCGACTCTTCTGTTCAGGGTTTCAGGTGCAGGTCAGTTTCATCTGTAAATATGCTAATGTAGTTTTGTCTTTGTTTACTTAGTCAAGCAGCAGCAGCACATTGCTCACAATCACTCAAAATACTGTATAAACGACGTCACTATTATCTATTGTAATGTTACAGTAGTAATTTAGCAGACAAATCATCATATTTTATCATAGGTTTAGGGGGAGCTAGTGCATACAAAAACACAACGCTTAGGAAAATTAATGTAGCCTATGGTATGGCACTAACCGTGGTTTAATTATGGAATTTGTAGTAAAAATAAATACAAGTGGTAATTCATTTGCCAAAAAAACAAAATTGCACTTACAAAACATGGTAAAAGTCAAATAAAAATCTTCAGTATTAAAGTCATGAGAGAGATGGATGGATAATGGAAGTGAAGGTGCAGTTCAGGAGAGAACTCTTAATTACGTTGCAAGTCCCCCAACCTAAGGATTCAAATCTTTTTCATGTCAGGTCCAAAAAAAAAAAAATAGGGTTGTCCATGTTTCAGAATGGGTTGTGGGTGTATGAGTGGGAGATTTCCCAGTCCGCCCCTCATGGAAATTAATCTCTAGAACAGTCACTTCATGAGCATTTTTTACTTATTTTGAGAAACTATCATCATATCATATACAAAGAGACATCAGTGTTTCTAAAAAACCCAATGTTTCAGGAGTTTAGTACACAAAATAGGACACATGCTTATTAGATAACCGTATTTGAGTTGATGTATATGCTTTTATTTTTTTATTAACTATTTTTCCCCAAACCATTGTTAGATGCAGTTAGATGCCGGTAGTTATGCAAAGATTTGGTTTCAAAAACAGTATCTATAAACTATTTCTTTTGATTTTAAATCTGCTTTGAACTTCAGATCAATCTCTAAGTAAAAGGCAGTACTAAAGTCTGATTGTGTGGTGGATGTGTTCAAATGTGATCATCTTAATTCAGGTGATGAAGAATGATGAAAGTCTGACAGTATTGAGCACTACTGTAAGGTTAAACCTGCATGGTGTAAAATGGTTGAAGATGATTAACAGTTGCAAATTAACATTCATTAGAAATTTATAAAAGTAATCAAAATGTACTCAAAAGTAATTAGTTACATTACTTTATTAAAGTAATTAAAAAAGTTACAATACTATTACATTTTAAATAGGGTAACTTGTAATCTGTAACCTATTACATTTCCAAAGTAACCTTCCCAACACTGCTGACAGAAATAAAGTCAATCTAATGAGTGAAGCTGTTTGTGGAGATGTTTGATCCTCCTCTGCTGAGATCTTCAGAGATTTAATGTCTTTGATTTGCAGTTGATTTTACCACATGCTCAATCATCAGTTATTCCATTATTTCATAAAGATTATTTATTTTCTTGATTTTAGGACAAACACAGTGTCTGGAAATTACATTGAAATAACACGAGTCTAAATCTAATGCATCCTGAGAGTGTTGATTTGGTCCAGAAACAGTATAAATGATGTCTAAATGAACCTTAAATGATGTTGAAATATTTCCACTGACCACTTTTGAACTAGTTTTTAACCTTGTAAGGAGGTTCTGTGAACGTCTAAATCGGACGTACAGAAGACGTCAAAAAAGACGTCATAAAAACTTTCATTCTGGCTCCTCAGTGGACGTCTTTTCAACGTCTGCAAAGACATAAAAAGACGTCCACTGGACGTAACTTTGCACAGTGGGTAAGTTCACAAATAACCTAATAGAGTTGTTTTTTGTGTTTGTCTAATTCTATTTTTTTTATAAGATGGGGAAACAATTGCATAAATGTGATGCACTGTTTAATTTGGAGATGGGGTGGTGCTAGTGCAGTGGATAAGACACATGTCTTTGGTGTGAGAGACCCGGGTTCGAATCCACTGTGAGACACCAATGTGTCCCTGAGCAAGACACTTAACCCCTAGTTGCTCCAGAGGTGTGTGACCTCTGACATATGTGGCAATTGTAAGTTGCTTTGGATAAAAGCGTTAGCTAAGTGAATAAATGTAGTTTGGTTTAGTATATAAGCATACATTAAACATGATTCAAATAAATGTTATTTAACTTTTTTAATTAGCCTGATTTAGTTCTCTTAATTACTATGCAATTTATACAATAAACTTTATGTATTTTAAATAAATAAACTTTTTATTATTAATTAAGAATAATTACACTTTACATAAACTAATTACATAAACCTGAGGATTATGCATTTAAAATAAATAGGTTTTATTATCCTAATGAAAATAAATCGTATAAAGTTTATTTGGTAGATTTGTGTTAAAATTATGAAAAAAATATAAATGGGAATTTGTTATGTAATAAAATTACATAAATCTTAAATTTTGGGTGAAATATTTCTGTGAGTGTAATATAGTAATTTCCCATTTTGGAGGGAATAGATTTGTCTTGGATGACATATAAGTGTTTGTGATGTGGCAATATTGTAATGCCTTTAAATTATGATTTTGTGTTACCCTAAAATATAAATGTATCAGAGTAGAAGACAAAAAGACACCAAAATACATCTGCTGCTTTTATAAATGTCTGTTGTGGTGCTTGTGTTTGTAAATCATTAAACACACACCTAAAACTGGTTTCACTGCTAAAATAATACAGAAACATCATAGACAGAAATATATTCTCTTACCGATTCATGTCTTTTGTAAAATGTCGGATCAGCGTAAGTGATCTCTCTATCACCGGTCTGAACTGTAACAAAATATATAAAATAAAAAAAAATACACAATGAACTTATATTGAGAATTGTTTTATATTATTTACACACTTGCTGTAGGTAAAAATAGTAAAATGCTTGCCTTTTTGGTCTGTTTTTCTGTGTTTCCTGCAGATGCAGAAGATCCAGACTGCAGCTATGATCAACAGAAAACCAGCAGCAGAGATCAGCGCTATCAGAGATACAGAGTCTGGAGGATGTGAAGGAGAGTGTCATTAGTGTGAGTGAATGTGTTCATAAACACTAAATATTATCACAGACTCACCTGAACATGTCTGACAGAGTTCAGTGTTGAGATGTGTGGTCTGGTTTCTGATGGGATTGTTCACCACACAGCTGTAGAAATCATCCAGACACTCCAGATGTAAAGAAAGACTTCTGCTGAGATCAGACACACTGATGCTGGACAATAAACTGTTTCCTTTGTACCAGGAGAGAGTCACAGCACTCACATTCACCACTGAACACAGAAACACACAACTGGACACCAATGATCCTGATGATGATGAATTTTGTGAAGTGTTACTGCTGATGACAGGAACAGGCAGACGAGCTGGAAGACATTTGACAGAATAAATAATTAACAGTAAGATAAATGTTTTATTTGACCATATTTGATGTGTTGATTTCGTTACTCATGTCAATTACAGTATTGATCTAAACCTCTTTCTCATTTATATTTATAAAGAATTAATGTTTATTAGTGAATTAAATAACCAGTATTAAATAAAAATAATTATCAAACACAATATATTTTTAGATGTGATGGAAATGGTCATGATTTTGAGAAAAGAGACAAAAATGACAGAATTATCTTGTGATGATGTTTATGTACTGTTAAACATATTTTACTGTTAAACATTTTTTATAAATATTTTATATATAACAATTTAAAAAATAATAACAAATGCAGATGTTTGTGCAAAGCATACCTAGTATTATAATTTTTTTTAGTTGAGAAATTCAATTTGTAAGAGTGTGAAATTTTTTTTTTCTTTTACTCACCATAGACAGTCAGACTGAATGTGATGAGCGGTGTCTCTTTTTTGGTGCTGGTTACTGTATAAAGTCCAGAGTCTGTGGTTCTGGTGTCTGTGATGATCAGAGATCCAGTCTGATCCAGCTTCAGTCTGTTTCTGAATCTCTCAGTAGCACTGGTATTAGAAAGCGTGCTCTTATTCTCCTTCATGTTGATGTTAGCTATGAGAATATTTCCAAACCTCCACTCGATCTCTTCATGTTTCATTATTTCAGTAAAATCAGTCCTGAGAGTGACCAGATCTCCCTCCATCACTGACTCGGACTCTGACTTCACTACATCAACACCAAACACACCTGGTGAACAAACAGCAATATTTACTCCAGATTTGGAGATTTACAAGATTTGGAGATTTGTGATTTTGAAACAACTCTTTTCATGCTGCACAGAAATATTTGAGGTTTTATTCTGATAAAATTAATACCAATGATAATGCTAATGATAATACTTACCAAGCAGACTCAATGAGAACAAACAGAAGAAAATAAATGAATCAAACATTTTCTTCAGCATTTGTCTAAACAGTTTCACAATGAAAACGTTATATCAATCAGGTCCTGATAACTCTTGAAAATGTTGATTGGGCCGTCGGTCTGTAATGAATGGTTTAGTCGGACTGAAGTGAGTGTGAATTTATTCCTTCAGTTGCACCTCCCACACAGACAGACCTTTTTATTTTGTTTATTAGTTTAAGAACTATCTATCTATCTATCTATCTATCTATCTATCTATCTATCTATCTATCTATCTAATAAGCTAATTCATAAAAAATCCATCTCCATCAAAATAAAAGCATGGTTTAACTAAAAAAAAAAAAAAAAAAAAAAAAAAAAATATATATATATATATATATATATATATATATAAGATTGGTATTAACTTGGAATTAAGATTCTGACTTGGGAATCTGTTCAGAGTGTTTTTCAGCAGCTTTGTGTTATTTATACCCTGGGGATCGACTGCACGTCTGTATACTGTATTTTCATTCTGAAACACTCAGTTTAGTCGATAAATCTTTTAATTTAAGCCAGTGCTAGGTTCACATTTGTTTTAATAATGGAAAATATTGGATGAACAATGACATTTTGAAGGGTGGAGCTACTGGAGGAGTTTATTCACTGCAGAACTTCACTAAACCACTTCACTACAGACCAACTGCTTTATTCACTTACATTCATTTCAAGAGTGTCAGGACCTGATTATAATAACAATCCTGTTGTGAAACTGTTTTTCAAACTGCTGAAGAAAATGTTTATTTTCATCTGTTTGTGGAGTTTGCCTGGTGAGTATTTATGTCTTCCATTATGTTGATATTACCATTTGTCTACAAAACATAACTCAAAACATAATTCTGTTAATTGTTATTCTATCCATTAATTTTACCTCATATATTTTCCAGCTGCACCAGACTAATATACTCACAAGTTATTTTTTGTTGATACAGTTTTCCCTTTCAATACGTACTGCAATTTAGTTCAAAGTGAATTGTTTTGCCATTACAATTTTTTTATAATTTCAAAAAGACTAAAACAGCATATTTTTTATTGAGTAAATATTGCTGTTTGTTCACCAGGTGTGTTTGGTGTTGATGTAGTGAAGTCAGAGTCCGAGTCAGTGATGGAGGGAGATCTGGTCACTCTCAGGACTGATGTTACTGAAATAATGAAACATGAAGAGATCGAGTGGAGGTTTGGAAATATTCTCATAGCTAACATCAACATGAAGGAGAATAAGAGCACGCTTTCTAATACCAGTGCTACTGAGAGATTCAGAAACAGACTGAAACTGGATCAGACTGGATCTCTGATCATCACAGACACCAGAACCACAGACTCTGGACTTTATAAAATAACCAGCACCAAAAAAGAGACACCGCTCATCACATTCAGTCTGACTGTCTATGGTGAGTAGAGAAATACTTGACTTGTTATACGGTGCTGGCCAAAATTTAAACACTTTTGCTGTAGTGTGTCAGTAGGAAATATCAGTTTACATTTCCAAACATTCATTTTGCCATTAATTGTAATAATCCAGTAAGATTTTTGTGATCCACACAGAGATCTGATCTGATCTCATCATCATGTGTCTGTCTGAGACTATACGAAGAAACAGAACAAACTGAGACAGACTCAATCCACATGAACTGTGGCAACATCTCTAAGACGCTTCAAGAAACCTGCAAAGCTCCCTGAAAAACTATGTGCAATTGCACCGAGGGCAAAAGCTGCTTTAAACACAAAGTATGCTCACACCAAATGTTGATTTAATTTAGTTAATAGAAGTTAATTGATAATCTAATTATGATATTATTTTTGACAGCATCCTCATTTGACAGTATGTTTACACAAGTGCTTAAAACTTTTAACAGTACTAGCTTTGCAGTTAAGGTTTCTTAAGGCATTTTGGAGATGTTGCCTCAGTTTTGAATCTTTATATATATATATATATATAGAGGTCCTTCTCAAAAAATTAGCATATTGTGATAAAGTTCATTATTTTCCATAATGTAATGATAAAAATTTAACTTTCATTTTAGATTCATTCACACCAACTGAAATATTTCAGGTCTTTTATTGTTTTAATACTGATGATTTTGGCATACAGCTCATGAAAACCCAAAATGCCTGTCTCAAAAAATTAGCATATTTCATCCGACCAATAAAAGAAAAGTGTTTAATACAAAGAAAGTCAACCTTCAAATAATTATGTTCAGTTATGCACTCAATACTTGGTCGGGAATCCTTTTGCAGAAATGACTGCTTCAATGCGGCGTGGCATGGAGGCAATCAGCCTGTGGCACTGCTGAGGTGTTATGGAGGCCCAGGATGCTTCGATAGCGGCCTTAAGCTCATCCAGAGTGTTGGGTCTTGCGTCTCTCAACTTTCTCTTCACAATATCCCACAGATTCTCTTTGGGGTTCGGGTCAGGAGAGTTGGCAGGCCAATTGAGCACAGTAATACCATGGTCAGTAAACCATTTACCAGTGGTTTTGGCACTGTGAGCAGGTGCCAGGTCGTGCTGAAAAACAACATCTTCATCTCCATAAAGCTTTTCAGCAGATGGAAGCATGAAGTGCTCCAAAATCTCCTGATAGCTAGCTGCATTGACCCTGCCCTTGATAAAACACAGTGGACCAACACCAGCAGCTGACATGGCACCCCAGACCATCACTGACTGTGGGTACTTGACACTGGACTTCAGGCATTTTGGCATTTCCTTCTCCCCAGTCTTCCTCCAGACTCTGGCACCTTGATTTCTGAATGACATGCAAAACTTGATTTCATCCGATAAAAGTACTTTGGACCACTGAGCAACAGTCCAGTGCTGCTTCTCCGTAGCCCAGGTCAGGTGCTTCTGCCGCTGTTTCTGGTTCAAAAGTGGCTTGACCTGGGGAATGCGGCACCTGTAGCCCATTTCCTGCACACGCCTGTGCACGGTGGCTCTGGATGTTTCTACTCCAGACTCAGTCCACTGCTTCCGCAGGTCCCCCAAGGTCTGGAATCGGTCCTTCTCCACAATCTTCCTCAGGGTCCGATCACCTCTTCTCGTTGTGCAGCATTTTTTGCCACACTTTTTCCTTCCCACAGACTTCCCACTGAGGTGCCTTGATACAGCACTCTGGGAACAGCCTGTTCGTTCAGAAATGTCTTTCTGTGTCTTACCCTGTCGCTTGAGGGTGTCAATGATGGCCTTCTGGTCAGCAGTCTTACCCATGATTGCGGTTTTGAGTAATGAACCAGGCTGGGAGTTTTTAAAAGCCTCAGGAATCTTTTGCAGGAGTTAATTAGTTGATTAAGATGATTAGGTTAATAGCTTGTTTAGAGAACCTTTTCATGATATGCTAATTTTTTGAGATAGGAATTTTGGGTTTTCATAAGCTGTATGCCAAAATCATCAGTATTAAAACAATAAAAGACTTGAAATATTTCAGTTGGTGTGCAATGAATCTAAAATATATGAAAGTTTAATTTTTTATCATTACATTATGGAAAATAGTGAACTTTTATCACAATATGCTAATTTTTTTAGAAGGACCTGTATATATATAGTATTATTATTATTACTTGGGTGTTTAAAGAGAATTGGCAAAATTTCCAGGGAAGTATCTGTAAGAAGAACACCCCGTCTCTCTCTATTGCCAGGTATACTGACTCTAAAATTATTTTGAGAAATATTATTCTTAATTGTGTTTGTGTTTTATGGTGATTAGTTGTCTAACCAAATTTCTATGCATGGTTTATAATTTTACTGTCCCTTGACATATATACAATGCAAATATACTTTTCTTACTTAGGTTTTTTTTGTCTTGTTTTCAGTCATAATATCAAAAAGAAATTAAACAAATAAAACAAGAGGGATCTTCCAGACAAGTAAAGAATTATTGTCTTGTTTTCAGGAAAAAAAGTCAAAATTAATTGAGTTTTTTTCTTAGCGCAAACAAGACAGTCGGAAAACAAGACAAAAATTTTTACTTGTCTAGAAGATCCTTCTTGATTTAACACTAGCCGCTAATAAATGGATAAATGAAATAAAGAGATCCCCATAATCACAACTAAACCTATGATCTATCATTAATTAATAATTATTATTATTAATCAATAAAATTGTACAATTTGAAAAAGTGCAAAAAAATTTTAGTCAGTTTACAGTTTTTATGGAGTCAGAATTTAAACTGGAAACCATATATGTATAATTTTTTTAAGAGGCACCCTTAAAGTCATACAGAATACTTTCATTACACAGCTGGATTCCGTCTTTGGTGGTTGTTGCACCACTTCTTTTCTCAGTGTGAAGAATGTTTTGATAATCTATAGAATGTTTTTCCATTATAAAGACTATTTTATGGAATGAAAAAGTTCTATGGATGTTAAATCCAGGCGATTTACAGTGTTTACAGTAGCCATTTACACTGTTTTTTTTAATCAATGAACTAAAAAAAATATCACAGCTCTTTTACATACTGAATTTGATTTATCCTCCAATATTCTCCAGCTTGTCTGCCCGTTCCTGTCATCAGCAGAGACTGTTCATCCTTATCATCATCTTCATCACAGCAGAATTGTTCATTGTTGTGTTCAGTGGTGAATGTGAGTGCTGTGACTCTCTCCTGGTACAAAGGAAACAGTTTATTGTCCAGCATCAGTGTGTCTGATCTCAGCAGCAGTGTCTCTTTACCTCTGGAGGTGGAATATCAGGATAATAACAGCTACAGCTGTGTGATTAACAATCCCATCAGAAACCAGACCACACATCTGGACATCACTCAACTCTGTCAGTCATGTGCAGGTACATCAGCAGCACTATATTCTCCCACAAACTAAATGAATCATATTTCATATTTTAAGTGGTTCATTCTTCTCTTAGAACACTGTATCTGCTGTTGCGGTTCTATTGAAACTGTGATCCGATTGGCTCTCTCTGCTCTGGTGGGCGTGGCTACTTTTTCTGTGCTAATTTGTGACATCAGATCCAGAAAGCTTCAACAGAAGAAAAGTGTGCAGACATCAGCGTCAGACACTGATTAATAAGATACTCACGAAAGTCGAGATGTTTTTGAATGACTATATACATTATGTTACAAGAAATCCTTTGAGCATTCATGAAGACATATATAAAAAAGGTAAATGAATAAATGTAATATATAATTTATGTGATTATTAATTAAATCAAATCTAAATGCAACTTAAAAAATACAGTATACATTTTTCACTTCTATACAATGCAAATCATTCTGTTTTACAGAGAATAATGCCTTACAAACCTGTGATTAATCATAAAATGTATAAGTATAATGATTTTTGTTGTTGTTTTTGTATTCTTTTGCATTATTGTAAGACAGTTTGCAGGCTCAAAGATTCTTGCTTAGTGAGAAAATCTGTAAACTTGTGGTAAGGGGAAGATTAATATATTTGACAGAGAGCTGGGTGTAATACAATAATTTTTTTTTCATTTTTATGTTTTATTCGTTCATTGGAATATTAAATAATTTAGTGATATTACTGTCCATATTTCATCACTCACAGTTACATTTACCACAAAACATAATGCGATATAATTAATCAAACTTTTGTTGTAAGCCCATGATTCACATTCAGTTTACTTAACTGATTTTGGATTTATCATAGGCTATTCTTATAAGAAGAATCCAAGTGACAGTTTTCATCAAACAGACTGACTGACTCACGTGGTGCAGTTTGTCCTTTTGCTGTCCTGAATTTGTTGCTTCAATTTTTCTAAAATAAATAAATAAAAGTTACTGTTACCAATGTTGGAGATTTTCAAAGTCCGACATCACCTGTATTTTCCTGGATGTACTGTCTCTCTTTTGTATGATTTTGTATAAAACTTAACGAAACGGTAAGCTGAGTCAGGTGTTTTTCATTAGGGAGACACTGAGTTCCAGGTTTGACAACCACTGATTTATTAGGCATATATATATTGGGTGCCGTTTGTAAAGCTGCTCATGCTGAAAATAACAGCAACATTTTGTCACATTTAGCTTCAAACTATGTTTAAAAAAAAATTTTTGACGGTCACTTTTTAGCACATTTACAACAATATTTGTCCACTTAGAGATATTTTAAATAGTTAAACATAAATATTAAATCTTAAACCTAAATGTTAAATGTTAAATCTAAATGTTAAATCTAAATCTAAATGTTAAATCTAAATATAAATCTAAATGTTAAATCTAAATGTTAAATCTAAATCTAAATGTTAAATCTAAATCTAAATGTTAAATCTAAATCTAAATGTTAAATCTAAATGTTAAGTCTAAATCTAAATCTAAATTTAAATCTAAATCTTAAATCTAAATCTAAATCTAAATCTAAATGTTAAATCTAAATCTAAATCTAAATTTAAATCTAAATCTTAAATCTAAATCTAAATCTAAATCTAAATGTTAAATCTAAATCTAAATGTTAAATCTAAATGTTAAATCTAAATGTTAAATCTAAATGTTAAATCTAAATCTAAATCTAAATGTTAAATCTAAATGTTAAATCTAAATCTAAATCTAAATCTAAATGTTAAATCTAAATCTAAATCTAAATCTAAATCTAAATTTAAATCTAAATGTTAAATCTAAATGTTAAATCTAAATCTAAATCTAAATCTAAATGTTAAATATAAATCTAAATGTTAAATCCAAATGTTAAATCTAAATTTAAATGTTAAATATAAATCTAAATGTTTAATCTAAATGTTAAATCTAAATCTAAATCTAAATGTTGAATCTAAATGTTAAATCTAAATCTAAATGTTTAATCTAATGTTAAATCTAAATCTAAATCTAAATGTTGAATCTAAATGTTAAATCTAAATCTAAATCTAAATCTAAATCTAAATGTTGAATCTAAATGTTTTGGTTGAAACTAAATATTTAGCTAATATGCAAATTCAAAATGCCGGAAGTGCCAAAATAAAAGCTCGATGAGGTCAGTGTTGTGTTAAATAAGGAACGAATAAAAATCATCTCATCCCAGGAAATTGACTCTTGGACATGGATTATCGTGATAATGACTACCTAAAATAATAAACACGTTTGGAGAAACTGTATTTGAAGAGTACGCTAGTGTATGTAGATATTAATGTTAGGGAACAATGTGAGTGATGTGTACATTTAATAGGAAAACATCTGATCCACACTACGGAACAGAAGAGGGCGGTATTGCGCCAATAAGCTGGATGCCAACCGCCGTTAAACTGGGAAGAAGACAAATATGACGGCTTGCTGTGAGTTATAATGGTGAGAATATATTGTTTTCACGAAATAATTATTTAAATTTAAGAGTACAAGTTATTTTCATACAGTGGTATTGATTTTGGAGTTAATAATCTAAGGTGTAAAGTCAGCAACATATAAGCAAAAGGTGTAAAGACGCTATCCTCCGGTTTCACAGGCAAGACTAATTGAGCCATGGCCTGATCCTGGCTTAATCTAAACCCTGTTTGTTACTTACATAATATAGCATATTTGTGATTGTGCTGTAAAAACACATTTTATAATGAATAACTAACAGGGGAGCTCCATTAAGTACACGACTCAAAAGTGGATTTATATAAACCATATATAACATTACATCTTGAAGACTATTACTAAATGTCTATCATCTGACAGGATAGTCTTTGATAAGTATTGCAGGTGAGCACATTTAACAGACATGAAACAGGAATCTGAGTTCACTCATTGTTGTCAACACTGCTTTAGATGAGTGTAAGTCATGTAAACAAACAAATCTACATAAAGTAACTAAACACAGGTTATCTATTTTATTTGTCCATTTGCAATATTGATAATTTTAGAAACATTTGTGTTGGATAAAAAGCAAGTTAGATCATTTACTTACTCAATCTGCACTGTAAAAAAAAACTGTTATTTTACGGAATTTTACTGTGTTATTTTACAGTTTACGTAATTTTGAAATACAGTTTAAAATTGTAAAATTACAGAAATAGACTGTAAATACATATATGTACATATCCTATGTAAAATCACATGAAAAACATGTCAATGTGCATAACGCCACAAAAATATTTTTGAAGATTTATTTCACATAACACACAAAAAACAGTGCGCTATATGTATGTTTATGTGCAGTATGTGTGTGTGTGTGTGTTTGTGTGTGTGGCATTAATAATATAATGCCATATTTTTTAATAGATTAAAAATATAACAACTGTACAAAAGTTCACGTTCATTATTATTATTATTATTTTTATTATTATTATTATTATTATTGATATAATATGTATATGTTGCCTACATTGCGTGTTTGCATAAAAGAGCAGGTGAATCAGTTTTTGAACCGGTTTGTTGAAACATCCTTCCCTAAAGAATCAATTCGAGCAAAAGAATCGTATTTCCATAGTACTGTCAACTGATATCTTCACCTTCTTCCGCTTGTCAAAATAGTTCTGCTCAGTTTGGTGTTTTATTACGCATTTATTCTCATAGTACCGTTTCATAATGTGATATAATACTATAATAATAAGCTGATATTTAAATTACAAAAAAAAAAATTAAATATTTGAACTGAAGGAATTCCCGCCCTAGCGCAAGGATACAATCTCCTCCAAGCACGCAGTGGGGCTGCTGCGCGCGCAGAAGGAATCACTCGACCTTCAGTTTCATGGTCAATCTTCGATTTGAGGCGAAAATAAGCAGGTAAAGTTCATGTTTTCTAATTCTGGTCATTACTATATGTTATTTCTACTATATTTGAGTTCCAGCATTTAGAATGTTTACCTTTTTGAATCGTTAAACCAGTGTTTCAAACTTCGACGCTGACCAGTGCCGTTAGTCGTTAAGTGTGGCTAACTTCTAACGTTATTTTGTCCCTGAGGGAAAAACAGGCTGACTTTAAGGAAAGTCGTTAGCTGGTTGTCTACGATACTGTTAATAAATATTATTATCATTTGTGGTTTAAGAACTCATGAATTTAACAGTTAGCACAGGTAAGTTAACGTTAAGTTCGAATATGTAGATATGTTGCCAACTTTACCGAACTTTGACGCATAATGCAGTGTTTTTAATCGGTTTTGATATACATAATCGTAGGCGTCGTCTAAAAGCAAAAAAAAATCATATTTTTCGAGGCGAGATTGGATGAAAATTCTGAATTTAGAAAAAGATTCATTAGGACCAGCGCTTAAAGTGACGCGCGATTTGAAACGTTATGTTCGTCGGGCACTTAACCGTTATCCCTCTTCAAGCACTGGTTATTACGCTTGTATAATGAAATTCACTTAACTACTTTATTTTGTCTGCATGTTTTACTCTTTTAATTCCAGATATAGTCTCACTGATGGTCTGAAATATCGTTACAGTCAGTATTTAATCACTTTTTAATAAATTATTTATGTTGGTTACCCTTTATATCTGTCTATTTGTTAAGCAAATATAAAAAATATTAAAAGTATTTCAGAAAGCTGGTGACTAAAACCACTGACCAGTTAAAATTGTGAATGAAAAAACAATGTCTGCAGTGTGTCATCTGAGAATTCATATAACCTTGTAATCTTGTAATCTACGCCTAGTGAAAAAAGTTTCACAACTTCTGTTTCATGACAGTTTTAATCACCCTTCTATAAAGACTGTTATTGAAGCTTATAGGGATTATTGATACTCACTGATGGGGTGAACAGGTGACACAGATAAGGTTCAGAACTAGATATAATACATTTATCAATATATTTCTTTGTATTTTTGTAGATTTCCTAAAATTTCACATTTACATGCTTTTTTTCTCCTTACAGATATGTTCTGTGAGCGGCTAAAACCAAGGTCAACATGAAAGGGTGAGTTGCACAATGCAAAGATGTTCACAGATTACACTTGTAATAGTTATGGTGTTTCTTTGAAAACTCACAATTCACAACATCAAGGGCTACACAGAAATGAGGCACACTACCTATTAGCTTGTTGCTAGCAGCTTGCACTTACGGTTCAGAAATTACGATGCATTTAAAAGTCATGTTTACCGTAATCATCAGCAGTTATCTTCTGTGTCACAGGCAGGGACCTTTTCATGTCATTTTACTAGCTGTCAGAAAAATAATTGTGTGTGGTATGTTTGAATATATTTAAAGGAAAACAATTTAATATTTGCAGTAAGTTTATCACAGTGTAACTGATCTCTTCTTTTTCTTATGCATGACAACAGGAAGTTCCCCCTTTGACTACAGAGAACTTTGTTTTCTGTTGACCAAGTCATAGTTAACGGCCACATCACGATCTTCTACGACGCTCTGAAGCTGATGTTTGCTTCATACTACTGCTTGAACATTTCATACCCAGGAAACCAAGAAGAAACGCAAGAGATTGTGCAAAGGTAAAAACACACACTCATAAACTCACTCTCACACGTATCACACTCACACGCGTGTCCTCACACACAGTCACTCACTTTTTCAACACACACTGACTTACGCATCCTTACATACACTCACTCTAACACACACTCTCACACACAGTCACACATGCACCCACACACTCACACACACGCTGAGTCCCAATTCGCATACTATCCGTCCTAAATAGTATGCGAAACTAGAATTGGTACGTCCCAAATCGTAGTATGTTGAAAAGAGTATTCCAAAGATACCCGGATGGTCTACTATTTCCAGTTAGAATTTGAAATGCAGATCAATGCACACTCTAAGTGCTAATATTGCCCACAACCCATTGCGTGCGGGAGGGAGGAGCTTTGCGATGGCTTTGCAGTGATGTAAACGTGGCAGCCGGATGCAGCAGCGGAGATGTGCCCTCAGCTTTTAAATGTAAGAATTCAAATGTTTAACCCTAATTAAAGTTATATTTTATTGTCGCATAATATTATTGGGTTTATGTTGTGCTAAAAAAGTACGGTGTTTATCTTGTAGGGTCCGATGAAGATACTGAGCGCCTCATTAACGGATGTGGCAACCGTCAATAGCTCCAACTGCCATCCGAAAAGCAGGAGAGCCTGCAAGTCTGGCAAACCCTGCACCAACCTCCTCCAACTCTTCACCCTGAGGGAGACGCACCATCATTTTTAGCAGGCCAAGGATAGCCCTGCTGACCTTGTGCACAACCCTGTGCACAATCGATTTAGGGATGTCGAATGCTGAGGACACAACCTTATAGGATGCAGCATGGGCCAGCCAGTACAGAAACATCACCACCTCTATGTCTTTTGACCATCCATGATCAACCTGATAAGGCAGTGCCTCTATGAGGTTGATTATGGATGGTCTGGTCAGGCGCAGATAGGGGCGGAGGTCAGACTCCCTGTCCAAAAACATCCTCAGGATGGGGGCCGTTGCATTCAGCTGGCAGTATGGTGTGGGGTTATCAGGCTACCAAACAATAAATAAAAAGGCTCTAGTACAGTGTCATGCAAGTGTCTTTTTTATGTATTTCTTTTGATGTTTCTGTCTTAGATTTATACCTTACTATAAACCCTTATGAAAATAAACACCTTTTACTACACTAACCATAGTTTAACCACACTGACTTATTTGTAGTAATACTGTGGCTGTACAAATGTTAACTTTATTAGTCCAACCAAAGAAACATGGTTACTACACTTTTACTATAGTAAAAGCATGGTTCATTTTCATCTGGGTATTTGAGTTATATACATAAGTATAAAATTAAGTATAAAATACGGTAAACAATAGTTATACTATAAACTTTAAATATTTGAACTTTAAAATAAGTAGCTTTCGTTACACACATTGCACATGAACGTCAGAACCAGCCGCCTCACAAACGACCTGCGTTTCGTTCCACGACGACGCCGCCCTGCTTCTTCACTCCTCAACTTGGTAGAAGAACACATTGTAAAATGTATTGTGAAAAAAAAAAGATGGGAATAGTAAATAAAATTTTATTGGTCATACAAGAATGAATGAAACGTTAACAGTTGTGGTGTGTGTAACTAGGCAACCACGTTGTCGGTCACGTTGCATGACGTCATTGAAGTATGTCCCAGAACGTGCATACTCTTTTGCTACACACTCAAAAGTATGTACTTTTTCCTCACAAAAAAAGTACATACTTTTAGGTCGTAGTATAAGTAGGCGAATTGGGACTCAGCGACAGTCACACATGCATACTCACACACTCTCACACACACAGACACTCACATACATGCAGTCACACACATCCTCACACTCACATAGACAGACTCACAAAAGCATCCTCAAACTCACACACTATCACATACACATTCTCTCACATGCATTCTCACACACACACTCACAGTCACACATGCATCCTCACACTCTCACATATACACACTGTCACACACACATCCTCAAACTCAAACACTCATATACACATACTCAGAAATGCATCCTCACACACACACACACACACACACCTTCGCACACAAAGTTACACACTTTCACATACTCTTACAAATGCATCCTTACACTCACACACTCTCACATACACATTCTCACACACGTATCCTCACACATACACACACACACACACACATCTTCACACAGTTACACACTTTCACATACGCTTACAAATGCATCCTTACACTCACACACTCTCACATACACATTTTCACACACGCATCCTCACACACACACACACACACACACACACACACACACACACACACACACACACACACACATACACACACATCTTCACACAGTTACACACTTTCACATACTCTTACAAATGCATCCTTACACTCACACACTCTCACATACACATTCTCACACACGCATCCTCACACACACACACACACACACACACACATTCTAATACAAACATCCACATACTGAAACATAGACAGTTACACATGCATCCACACACACACACACACTCTCACACGCATCTTCACACACACAGTTACACACTTTCACATACTCTTACAAATGCATCCGTACACTCACACACTCTCACATACACATTCTCTCTCACACACAAACACACTCTCACATAGACAGTCACACATGCATCCTCACACACACTAACACACTCTCACGCGCATCCTCACACACGCTTCTAAGGCTGCATGTGTAACAGGGTTACATGCTGTGGGTATGTATGGTTTTTCATGCTCTGACGCATTAACAAATTAATTGTGAAAATTATACGTTTCAAGTGAATCTTTTCGACGCAATATATTTCATACATATATGTGAACATATAGATAATGCATTTAGTTAGCACTTTAACACGGTTGTTGAGAGTATTATAAGATGTATTGAATTTCCATGTGCGTCACACGTGCGAGCACGGATTCATTTCTCGTGACGATTGCGTCTGTCTTAACTATCTGACGATTATTTGTATTATGAGTTGGGTGAATGTGAAATTTCTATCTTTCTAGTTCATATGGATGTCTGCAGTCTGTCAACAGCCAATGTAAATTGTCTTTCTTCTTGTTGTTTCCAAAAAAAGGTATGTTGCTTTCATGTTTATTCTGTTATAATTGTTAACAAATGTTATTTGACAATTAATGAAGAATTACTGATGTTGTCTGCAATTAACCAATCCTGTACATTTACATTGGTGTACTTATTATAAGTATTATGTTTTTCACATTGTATATCATTACTATGTGTTTAATGTGAATAATACGAGTTAGTGGTACGGCAGCTGTGGTTCATATGGATGTCTGCAGTCTGTCAACAGCCAATGTAAATTGTCTTTCTTCTTGTTGTTTCCAAAAAAAAGATAAATTCGAGCTGAACCCCATTTGTGAGTGTGTCCTTCCACATCCGTTACACTGGTGCCGTGACTCCGTGGATCCCTTGATCAGCTTGATGCAGATCGAACGTGATTGCTGTGTGCAGATCGAGTTCATTGGTGGTTCGAATCTTCGTTGCTGTGAGCAGGTCAAGTTCGTCAGAAGGATCAAGTCTTCAATGCTTTGGATGCGGACAGTATACACATACTCACACACTGTCATTGGGACTGTACATTAGTTTATTACATACACAACGCATGGACACATGGAATGTAGTTCTGATTTGACTGTATATAATTTCATGTAGTGAGCTTTCTCATAGTCAATCTCGTTGATATTTTTCTTGTTTTATTATTATTATTATTATTTTTTTTATGCACAACTTTTGATTTCATTATGTCTGAGAAACCTGAATATGATGGTGATCTAGACGCATCATGTTATGGTAACATGGGCTTCCCTAGAGGAAGGGGTACATGGTTACTGAGTAGTGCCGAAGGTGGTACTTTTCGTGAAGACGTTAGTCGGGGGGTTGGACGACCACAGTTATATGATGACAACGGTAGGGGTATTGGGTTGAGTCAGTTCCCGGGCGGTACTCCTGTTGGTCGGGTTCCTGGTGAGGGTCCATACACCTCGACACCTGGTGTTGATAGAGTTGCTTTTGACCACCTCACAGACATGGTAGGCCAGTTAGGTTCGCAAATTGGCGAGTCGATAGTTGCAAAACTAGTGTCTGCTGGCTTAGTTAATGCAAATGCTGATTGCCAAACCAATTCGCTCAGTTACACTCGGACACCAGCACGTACAGAACAGTGTACACATACACAAATGATGGCACCACATGTTACAGTGCACATGAAGTCTGAACATGACTCATTTAGGGGCGATGGCTCTGATAAGTATGGCATTGAGGAGTGGGTGGACAAGACAAAAGCTTACTTAAGAAAGCAGAAGTGCCCTGTTCATGAGCAGGCCGAAGAGATAATGAGTAGACTAGCTGGAAAGGCAAGAGATGTTGTCAAAGTCAGCCTTCGCAGTGATGATATGCTCAACGTCAGGCAGGAACCTGAGTTAATTTATAGCATTCTTATGCAGTACTTCAGTGAATCTACCTCTTGCCTGCCACTCGCAGATTTTTATGCCACTCTCCCCAGAGCCAAAGAGAATCCTGTGGACTACTGGATTCGAATTAACAAAGCGGCTGATCTGGCAGATGAGGGACTGCGAAGACAAGGCAAACGTTTCGACAACATAGGAGAGGAGGTAACACGGATGTTTGTTAAATTTTGTCCTGACCCCAATTTGGCGAGTATGTTCAGATGCAAGCCTGTTCAAGAATGGAGTGCAAAAGAAATACAGAGCAGGATTGATGATTACCAGAGGGAATTTAGAAGCCGGGGAAATAGTACAGCGAATCTACGGAGCCACACAACTGCAGTGTTCAACAGTGAACATGTTATGTACGATTGCCCCAAGACTGAGTCGCCTTCTGTTCCAGCCCAATCATTCAGTTCTATGCCTGATAGTCAGGCACGTCGTCAGCCAGAGCCTACACCAGCACCCAATCTGGCACCTCATCAGCCCTCCTCCTGCTCAACTCCGGCCCCAGCGATGTCTCAACACACATAACAGGCTGAGAGTCAGTTGCTCACTCGAATGATGGAGATGATGGAGCAGCTCATGGGCAGGGTGCAATTTCGTGATGTTTCCAACCCAAGGCATGGCTCTAGACAGCAGCGCAGTTTTGTCAGAAGTGCCTGTCGAGTCTGTAATGACAGCAAACACACCACAGTGACACACTGTATGACAGACAAACTGTGTTTTGCATGCTTCTCCCCAGGGCACACAAAGAAGGATTGTCCTAAACACTCCTCTGCCCAGACACAACATGAGGGAAACTAGCAGACCCGTATTTGGAGGGAGGCAGTGCGGGTCCTCATTGTAACTCCCAAGCCATTGATGATTGTGAGTCTGAGAATACATACCTTTTAGCCAAAGGAAGTCTTGATCATTCAGAAGTCATTTATCAGAACACGCACATTGTAGGGGGACGTGACAGTCTATTTTATACGCCAGTGAAGATTGGGGACACGGTGACATTAGATGCAATGTTGGACAGTGGTTCGATGGCCTGCACTATAAATGAGTCTGCTGAAATGAAACAGATCAGCTGGTGCAGTGGATGAATCCAGTGAGTTCAAAACTGATGTCACCCTTGTAGGCTGCGGAGGGCTGCGTGTGAAACCTAAATCATCATTCAATCTTACCATGGAAGTGTATGGTATAAAGATGGCAGTACCCACCTTAGTGGTTCCTGGACAACATGATGAGCTGATAATTGGGACTAATGTCATTAAACACATTCTCAGATACTTCAAACTATGCGATGGATTTTGGCAAGCTCTGTCTAATCCAACTTCAGCAGACCCTGAGTGTGAAAGTTTCTTGTCGATGCTTGCTGGATTGGACCGCTGGAGAGGAGAAGAGATTCCTGGGAAGATAGGAACAGTCAGATGCAATTCAGCTGTCCAGCTCGAGCCGGGCCGTGAGTATTTAGTATGGGGGAAGCTGCCCAAATCTGCTGTTGTGCCCCCGGGAAGTGCAGTCATGACTGAACCTACATCTTCTCACTCAGCTCCCAGAGGTGTTATGGTGGCTAGGCTAATCACGTCTCTGTGGCGAGATGGATGGGTCCCCTTGAAACTTATCAACACATCAGGGAGTCCAGTGTTATTGAGACTGAATGCAAAAATTGCAGATCTTTATCCGTTTATTGCGCTTGAAGATATTGATGACGCCAATACTGTCGATCCTTTCCTGGTAAACTGCCCCACAAGGTTGTCTGATGATGAGGCCGAAGTGTCACCTGTGAGCGAGCGACTGAAGTCAGTTGGGATAGTCGTGTGATATCTCAGATGCATGCAAGCAACGGTTGCTGAACCTGATTCTGAGTTATGAAGAAATCTTTTCACGTGGCCATCTTGATTGTGGGGAAGCAAAGGGTTTCGTGCACAGAATACACCTCTCAGACACCAGACCATTCAGGCTTCCTTTCAGACGGGTAGCACCCGGTCAATATCAAAAACTGCGTCAGGTGCTGACTGAAATGGAGGAGAAGGAGATTATTAGGCGATCTACCAGTGAGTATGCTTCTCCTCTCGTTTTGGTCTGGAAGAAGAATGGAGACCTGCATGTGTGCACTGACTTCCGTTGGCTGAACAGGAGAACGCTGAAGGATGCGCACCCTCTTCCTCACCAGGCGGATTGCTTGGCAGCACTTGGCGGTAACGCCCTCTTTAGCACAATGGATTTGACGTCCGGATTCTATAATATGCCGCTGCATGAGGAGGACCGCAAGTTTACCGCCTTTACTACACCCATGGGCCTTTTCGAGTACAAGCGATTACCCCAAGGTCTCTGCAACAGTCCTGGCAGCTTCATGCGTATGATGACCAACATATTCGGGGATGAAAACTTTCTCAGTCTCCTGTGTTATCTGGATGATCTGATTGTCTTCGGCCCAGATGAGAAAATCGCTATTGATCGCTTGGAAATGGTGTTTGGCAGGCTTCGCACACACAATCTTAAGCTGGCTCCAAAGAAGTGTCACCTGATGAGAAAATCAGTGAAGTTCATTGGGCACATGATTGATCAGACGGGTGTTTCTACGGACCCAAGTAAAGTTGAAAGCATCTCTAAGATAACCAGTTTAGATTTGATGGAGCTTGATGGAACAACTCCTTCTCAGAAGAAGATAAGATCATTCTTGGGAATGGTGAATTATTACCAGCACTTTGTTCCAAACTATTCTGCAGTAGCCAAGCCACTTTTTAATCTTCTGAAGGGTCAAAAGACGACAGCAAGGAATCTGAGGAGGCTGGGTCATGCTCATCAGAATAGGAAGCTGAAATCTAGTGACTGGACACAAGAGCAGGACCAGGCAGTTGAGCGGCTTAAAACATCATTGGTCAAGAGCGTTGTCCTTGCCCATCCAGATTTTGATCGCCCTTTCATACTGGCAACGGATGCCTCCTTAGATGGTATTGGAGCTGTGCTCTCTCAGGTCACAGAGGGGGAGACAAAAGCCAGGCCAGTAGCCTTCGCCAGCAAGTCCCTTTCTCGGTCGCAGCAAAATTATCCAGCACATCGTTTGGAGTTTTTGGCCTTAAAATGGTCAGTATGTGATAAATTCAGTCATTGGCTCAAAGGACATGAATTTACTGTCTTGACTGACAATAATCCTTTGGCTCATATACTTACAAAACCCAAACTTGATTGCTGCGAACAACGTTGGGTGGCTAAGTTGGCTAGCTACAACTTTGACATAAAGTATGTGCCTGGTCCCCAGAACATAGTCGCTGATGCCCTGAGCAGGGTTCCATTTGTCAAAACTGATGTCACGCAGAGACTGCTCAAAGAGCCATATGGACCACTACTGGCTGGATCCAGAGGGATGTCCACAGATTCTGTGCAGGATGCATTCAGGCGTTCCTGTGATTCAGATAGGAGGCTGGGTGTCATTAATCTAGGCCAGTCATGCAGACCAGACATAAAGCATACCAAAGACCTTCTAACTGTCTCGAATGCAGATGTCTCTGCTATATTGAACTCACATGTTGAGTGGAACATCGGTGCCAGAGCACGAGCAATGTCTGTCATTGATCACTTACCTCAGTTGATGTCAGAAGGGCAGGACATGTTGCCAACATATTCAGAACAGGAGCTGCGTGAAAAACAGCTCTCAGACAAAATTCTGTCAAGAGTCTTGTATTATGTTGAGCGTCAGCGTAGGCCTTCAAGAAGAGAGAGGTCAAAGGAATCAACGAGTGTTCTTCGATACCTGAGGCACTGGGAGAAACTTGTTGTCAGAAGTGGTATCTTGTACAGAGTGTCCTGTGACCGACTATCAAGGAAAAAACGCTTTCAGTTTGTGGTTCCAGAGTCTTTAGTGAGTGTGATCTTGAAAGGAATCCATGACGACTGTGGTCACCAAGGTCAGTCGCGGAGTGTTAGCCTTGCAAGGCAGCGCTTCTTTTGGCTGAACATGGAGCGAAATGCGAGGGACTATGTGCGCCTGTGTCATCGTTGCACTGTGAGCAAAACGATTGATCCTTCTGGTAGAGCACCCCTGGAGAACATTTTAACAAGTAGACCGTTAGAGCTTGTCTGCATAGACTTCTGGTCAGCTGAAGACTCTACTAACAAGTCTGTTGACGTTTTGGTGATAACCGATCACTTTACGAGGCTAGCACAAGCCTTTGTGTGTAGAGATCAATCTGCCAAACAGGTTGCCAGGATAATATGGGACAGGTATTTTTGCATCTATGGCCTGTCAGAATGCATACATAGCGACCAGGGTCCGAGTTTTGAAAGTAAATTGATCCGAGAGCTTCTAAGGGTCTCTGGAGTGAACAAGTCGCGCACAACACCGTATCACCCAATGGGTAATGAAAGTGTGGAGCGCTTTAATAGAACCCTTGGAAATATGATTCGGGCTTTGTCACCAGATGTGAAGCGAGATTGGCCGAGACGGTTGCAGACACTGACATTTCTGTATAATTGCACAATCCATGAGACAACAGGATATGCTCCTTTTTATTTGATGTTCGGGCGTGTACCCCGTCTGCCCATTGACATTCTGTTTCGCTCTGTATTGAATGATCCAGATGTGACCTGCTGTGACAAGTTCGTATCCACTCTGGTCAAAGATCTGAAAGAAGCGTTACAGATCGCACAAGAACATGCAACAAAAGAACAGAACAGACATGCAGAGTTGTACAACCGAAGGGTAAAAGGACTACTCATCGAAACAGGTGACCAGGTGCTCTTAGCCAATAAAACCGAAAGGGGTAAGAAGAAAGTTGCTGACAGGTGGGAGTCAACAGTTTACACTGTTGTGGATCGTAAACCAGACACTCATACTTACAAGATCCGTAACCCAGCCACAGGTCAGGAAAAAGTGGTTCATCGAAACCTATTGATGTTGGTGAATTTCTTACCAGTGAACGTAGAGCACCCTCAGTCTGATCAACTTTCTGGTGTTTCCACTTCTTGCCAGAGGTCATCTTCAGTCCTGTCATTGTGTGCAGTGGAGGATGAGTCTTTGGGAGGAGATGCGGTAGTATCTGAGCACACAGAGGATAGCTACAGCAGTGTTACAATGGATGACTCGGTGATGACGAGAGGCAAGGTGATAGCCTCATGTGATGATGCTGATGTTAATTGTGAGGATGGTTCTATGTCAGTTCAGGAATCTGATATCAGAAACAGAACGATAAGTTGGGTTTCGGAGCTGCCTGAAGGATCACATCATGAGTCTGATCAAACCCCAAGTGGAGTTCTGGTAGATCCGGTAGCTGAGGCCTTCCTTTCTGCACCAAAAAGCCATGTATCTGACATGTCAAGAGATGTAAGAACATCTGTTTCTGATGGAGACACAAGCGGCGGTTCAGATTCACATGAATCCGATTCTGAGATAGTCCTGTCTGCCCAGCCACCCTCTCAAACTACCAACACACATGTAGCTGACACTGATAATGTACCGCAAAGTTCTAGCTCAGTCACACAGGTTAGGACACGTTTTGGTCGAGTCGTTAGACCTGTTGAAAGATTAATACATGTAATGTCTACACAGGCTGTGGTTCAAGATACAAAACACAATGTTCAAGCTGTTTGCAAGTCATTGCTTAGGGCTTTCTCTGCTTAGAACAAGACTTTTGGTTTCGTGCCTGTTGGTATATTGTCTAAAATAGTGTTAAAGCTGTTTTATAGTCTAAAAGCAGTAGTTCAGATTATGCACATACCTGAAGAAATGGGTTGCCTTCACAACTAAATTGTTTTTTTTTGTTTTTTTTTGTTTTTTTTGTTTTGGTATTGTAATGGTGAATAGAGTATGGAAGGATATTGCGGAATGTATGTAGATGTTCTGCTGTCAGTAGCTGGTGAGAGAGCTTAGCGCTACTCTCTCATCACTTCGTCCTTAAGGGATGATTGGGTTTTGACTGTTCTCCTATAGGAGTTACTTTCGTATTGTGAAATTTATTATTGTGAAGGAAAAGTGTTTCGTTGTTGATATTCCCCTGGTCATGCATATATTTTATGTAATTCAGTGGGGGTGGATGTAACAGGGTTAAAAAGAACATTTGATTTAAAGAGTATTGTGTGAATTTCATAAAATAGGGCATTTGGTTATATTTATTGGTGTTAGAAGGCTCCCCTCCTGTGGCTATTAATGGTACTGCAGATATTGAATTTTGTCGCTCTTCGCTTGCCGTACCGCAGCAGATTCAAGTGTCGACGCTGTGGGTATGTATGGTTTTTCATGCTCTGACGCATTAACAAATTAATTGTGAAAATTATACGTTTCAAGTGAATCTTTTCGACGCAATATATTTCATACATATATGTGAACATATAGATAATGCATTTAGCACTTTAACACGGTTGTTGAGAGTATTATAAGATGTATTGAATTTCCATGTGCGTCACACGTGCGAGCACGGATTCATTTCTCGTGACGATTGCGTCTGTCTTAACTATCTGACGATTATTTGTATTATGAGTTGGGTGAATGTGAAATTTCTATCTTTCTAGTTCATATGGATGTCTGCATTCTGTCAACAGCCAATGTAAATTGTCTTTCTTCTTGTTGTTTCCAAAAAAAAGGTATGTTGCTTTCATGTTTATTCTGTTATAATTGTTAACAAATGTTATTTGACAATTAATGAAGAATTACTGATGTTGTCTGCAATTATCCAATCCTGTACATTTACATTGGTGTACTTATTATAAGTATTATGTTTTTCACATTGTATATCATTACTATGTGTTTAATGTGAATAATACGAGTTAGTGGTACGGCAGCTGTGGTTCATATGGATGTCTGCAGTCTGTCAACAGCCAATGTAAATTGTCTTTCTTCTTGTTGTTTCCAAAAAAAAGATAAATTCGAGCTGAACCCCATTTGTGAGTGTGTCCTTCCACATCCGTTACACATGATTAATCACATGCGTTTTTCAGGCGTGTCTCGTCAGTAAAGCCGGTCCTGTGATTAGTAGTAAATATCCATCACCTGTCTTCAAATCAGCAACATTTAATACACAGAGCTGTAGTTCACTGACAAGCTACACAATATCCTGTTCATAATAGAATGTGATTCATCTGCAAACGCATCTGACAACCGCATGTGATTAATCGTGCAGCCCTACATGCATCCTCACACTCTCATCCTCACACAACACACTCTCTTACATTGTCACAACCTTCTCAGTCTGCCTCACACACAACCTCTCACATACTTCTTTATAGCAAACATCCACCACAAGCATGCCCTTTACAAGTTCTTATTGTTCTGCTTTTATTTTAAATATATTCACAGCATATGTTACAGTCCATGTTTTATTACTAAGGATTTTTTTTCATTCAACCGATGCCTTTTTAAGATGAACCCTGAGAAGGGACCGGAAGTGGATAAGAACCCATCGAGAAAGAAATCGTCAGTCAGTCCAAAGGTTCTTTCACTGATTAACAAGATTGCGGACTATGAAAGGATGGAGTAAAACTTTGAGTGTCAGATCTTCCTACATTGCCTAGCAGAAATTCTTGACAGTGTCACAGACTTAAAATACTTGCTGATTATTTGATCTCATGGTTGAATTATTTTTTTTCCATGCATCATCTGTTATCAAGATAAATTAATCTGTTCACAGGTGGTTCAGTTTTAAGGACAATTTTAATTATACATTTTTATTTGTTTACCAAACTGCTACATTGTTGCAGTTTTGAACAATTATTTTATTGTGTGTTGTTGCAGTTATGATATTTATATATATATATATATATATATATATATTATATACTGTTGCAGTTATGAACAAACTGAATTGGTACGTTGTTGCAGTTGTGATCTACAGTAATTTAAACCTTTGGGCTTATTTTTTCCTGGAATATTGTTGCAGTTATGATCGTTTGTAATAATATTTTCTATACTATTGCAGTTATGGACAAATTATTGGAATATTGTTGCAGCTGTGCTATAATCTTTATACTGGTAGCTATAGTGTTGCAGTTTTGAACAAAGAATATTAGTAAATTGCAGTTCTTAACAAACTATTGGTATATTCTTGCAGCTAGGTCAATAAATTATTAAAACACATTTTCGCACTCATGGCTGATTATTTGAAGTTAAAGTGTTCAAACTTTGATAATTTAATGTTTTTTTTTCTCAACTTTCCACAATATTTATGTAAAACATATTATTAAACATTAAAAGCTGAAGAAAATACAGAAAATCTTATGTAAAATTACAGCAAAAAACTGTATTTTTGAATTACGGAAAATTACCGTTACTTAATGTGCCCGTTATTTAACGGTATTTTTCCAGCACCCCAGCTGCCGGAATTTTACCGTTTTTTTACGGGATTTTTTTTTACAGTGTGCAGATGCAGTATATCACAGATAAATCACAGAGGAGACTGACTCTCATCTGGATGTTACAGGAACAGATTATGTTTATCTGCTGTAGAGTGACTGATGAAGGAATGCTGCCATCAAAGGATTTATGTTAGTACACTGCAAAAATAAATGAAACATTTTAATTAGTGTAATTTCAAAGAGTTATAACAGCACTTTTCTTATTCTGGATTTCTGTGCATTTGCTGCAGATCTTTTGTGGTGGAGCAGGACCTGCAAGGAAAGGGGAAAAAAGGAAATACCTGAAACAAAAAAATAAAGTAATGACTTTTTTTATTGTGTGTGTGTGTGTATTTGTGTAGGTTATGAAAATGTCTGCAGACTGGTGTGTGCACTGAGGATGGAGAAGTCCACTGCAGCATCCGGAAATGGTCCAGAGATATGGATGAGATGCTCCATCACTCCAGCTCTCACTGTCTCATCAGGACCAGATGCTGCTGTGGTCTCTTCCTCATCGGTGGCCCGAGCAGCGAGAGCATCTAGAGAAAGACCAAAAGACACTGAGGGTTTGATTTTTGGTAAAGTTTGTTGTGCTGGTTTCTGTTTATACAATGAAGGCTGACTTTCAGAAGCTTCAAAAAGCATCATCAAAAAATGTGATGGAGCTTTTATCTGAAGTCATTGACAGTGCTCTCATTACAGGGGCCTACAATCCTCTGATCCACCTGGAGAAAAGAGCCGTGCTCACAGACATACTGCTGGTTTTGAACCAGTTCAGTGGTTTAGCCCACTACAAAAATAATAAATTAATGCATGTACTTGTAAACTATGTGTAAATGTTTTAAAGGTAGTGGTGCGCGTGGAGAGCAGGCACACGATTGTTTGGAGCAGACACAGCAGCAGTCAGATTGTCCTGCACGTGTTCTTCTGCTCTCGCTTCAAGGTTGTGTGGTTCAGAGAGCCATCATCATGGTCTTCCTCATCCTGTTGCTCAACCACAGCCCCGTTGAGAAGAGTGAGATTGTGAAGCACAGTGCAGCAGCAGAATCAGAACAGCTGTGTTGAGATGATAGTAAGATGTGGGGTTCACCATCTGTAAATACATGATTGTTAGAACAGTAAGTTTGAATGAAGCTTTGTTTCATGTGTTGTTGACTTGTACATGTATGCATTTATTGTGATGCTAACATTTATACATTCTTTTAATCATTTAAACATGTTTCTTGTTGTCAGTAAATAAAATATAAATATTTTATCTATTCGTGTATTAATTGCTTGACTGAAAACTGATGCATTCACATCAACTGCATTAGTGTATATTCATGTATAGCTAGCCTATGTCATTAAAGAAAATACATTTTGCTTCTTTTATTAAAATGTAATTTTAAGGGAAAAAAATGTATATAATTATTGGTTGGCATTTATCATTATTATTGCATGTAAGTGTTGGTGTGGGCAAAGGATGCAGTTCATTATGGGGTAATCTTCATTTCTGAGTAGTAATACTTACATTTTTAGAGTATAAAATCATAAGTCTTCTCCAAAGGTGAGATCTTCGAGCAACTGTTCGACGTGTGCAGACATTGCAGAGTCGCTGATAGACTGTACTGGACTATGTTGGCAAATATGCTTCAGATATTGCTCATTGTCCAAGGCTAATTGTTCAGTTATGTTTGTGAAGCATGCTATCATATTACCACACCGGTAACACTAGCAGTTAAATAAACCCACAAGCCTTGTTAATCTGTTGTCAAAGCTGTCGATATGAACGGGGTGCTGCTTCAGGCACATTCAATTCAATTCAAGTTTATTTGTATATCGCTTTTTACGATACAAATCATTACAAAGCAACTTTACAGAAAATTACAGTAGCTTATAAGTGGTGACTGTCAGTTTGTTCGCATATGACAGGATTTTTCAGAAAATGTATACAAGACGTAGTCAGCCAGACGATGAACATGCAGTCACACTTGTAGCAATATTTGTTAGTTCTGTTTGTTGATTCAGGGTAGCATCTTCTGAGGTCCTCTGAGGGTCAGCATCATCTCTTCTCAGGTGTTCTGGATCCAGACTGGAGCTTGTGGAAATCCTAGATACAAAACATAGAAACAAATAGAGACAACATTAGCATAGCTGCTGTTCCAACAAAGTAAAATTAATTAGTTTAACCCAAGCTAAAGAATAAGAATGCGCATTTGGTCAGATGCAACTGCAGTCACAATTTAAGAGATGCATTATTTGAATGCTTGGTGAAAGAGATGCGTTTTTAATCTAGATTTAAACAGAGAGAGAGTGTCTGAACCCCGAACATTATCAGGAAGGCTATTCCAGAGTTTGGGAGCCAAATGTGAAAAAGCTCTACCTCCTTTAGTGGACTTTGCTATCCTAGGAACTACCAAAAGTCCAGCGTTTTGTGACCTTAGGGTGCGTGATGGGTTGTAGCGTGGTAGAAGGCTAGTTAGGTACGCAGGAGCTAAACCATTTAGTGCCTTATAGGTAAGTAATGATAACTGATACGGAACTTAATAGGTAGCCAGTGCAGAGACTGTAAAATTGGGGTAATATGATCATATTTTCTTGACCTCGTAAGGACTCTAGCTGCTGCATTTTGGACTACCTGTAGCTTGTTTATTGACGAAGCAGGACAACCACCTAGCAGTGCATTACAATAGTCCAGTCTAGAGGTCATGAAAGCATGAACTAGCTTTTCTGCATCAGAAACAGATAACATGTTTCCTAGCTTGGCAATGTTTCTAAGATGGAAGAATGCAGTTTTTGTAACATGGGAAATATGATTTACAAAAGACAGGTTGCTGTCTAATATAACACTCAGATTTTTGACTGCAGAGGAAGAAACAGTTTCAAATTGTAATCTACAAGATTCTGTGTACTGTTTTTTTTTTTTTTTTTTTTAATAATTAATATCTCTGTCTTATCCGAATTTAATAGGAGAACATTATTGGTCATCCAATCTTTTAAATTTTTAACACACTCTGTGAGATTAGATAACTTAGAAGTTTTATCTGGTCTCGTTGAGATATATAGCTGAGTATCATCAGCATAACAGTGGAAGCTAATTCCGTATTTTCTAATAATATTACCAAGGGGCAACATGTATATCGAAAATCGAAGGAGACCTACAATATTTAATATTCATTAAACCTGTATAGTTTTGTAAAGGGGGCGACGAGGAGTAATCATCCTCTAAAACCATTGGAATCACTAGTGAGAAGTCATTGGCTGCATCCGGAACTTTAGGCAGCTGACTCGCTGTGTATCAGGCAATGACTTTTTTTGCAAGAAGGCACCTCATGAACTGATTTTGGACAGGCTTCTATAGCGTATCAGAACCGAACCAGACAAATTAAAGAGTCGATCAGGACTGTGGTTGAAACACGAGCCGAATTCCTCAGAAAGGCAACAGGAGGTCATAAATCATTCCTAGTGCCACAAGTCCAAAGCAAGATAACCAACCAACTCACAGAACAGCTTTCAACATTAACACCACTAGAACAATTATAGACAATTTCAATTCGGAGAAGAGATTGTCAAATTTGGCGCAAGTAATCAAGATGCAACGCCGGCCAGCACATGTAAACCCATGAGAATAATAAACAAGATCCTTGGATTGATTCCCCCCCTCACCTAGCAGAACCAGACTGAAATTCCTAAGGGGACCTCTTAACCTCTGGTCCCCACAGAACATCTTTTGTCAGAGAATGGCACAGAAACTGTCTTTTCTAGATATATATGGACCAAAATTAACTCAAAATGACTTATAAATGAATATCAGTCCATCGCTTAGCTCCATGTTCATTTATATGTAACCCACATATTTGACTATCATGTTATAATCACTTATTGTGTATGTCTTTTAATAACTATTGGATAGCTTAAGGATTCATATTCATGTTTAGTATGTTTGTGCTTCATTCTGCTTGCTTGAAATGTTTCTGAACATCAGTTATTTGTCAAATGTATCATATTCTTGTTATAGGAATGATGTCCAAAATCAGACCCTGCAAGAGCGGGAAAATTCGGACCATGTGCTTGATAAGATAACATGATTTATGATACCCCTAGCAAAGACCATATCTAATTGGTCAAGTCAACATTTGAGGAGTGGCCAAAGGGCCAGTTTAAATACTTAGGACACCATCAAATCTTGCTTTTAGCCTGCTTTTTGCGTTTGCTTTTTTAGTCATCACTGTTAGCGTTCTTTGAGCGTCTGCTGCTACTTAGCCATGATGAGAAGAAACATTACCTAGTCTCATCAAACTTGATTTCTGTTCTTTTACTTTAGTTTCTTTTCTTTTCCGTTTGAGAGTTTCGTGTTCTGAGTTAAGTTTTGTAACGCCGTGTCTCCGAGTCTGACCTCGAGTGCCCGTTCAACTTCAACCAGCCCACACATCTCTGCATCTTCAGCCAACGCCCAACCACGGGCTTCCCAAGACGTCACTTCAGCGACTGCTGAACTTCCAGCCAAACAGCAACATCGGGAAACCCCCTTTCAACGACAACAAAGGGAACCCCTTTACACAGGCAAAGCAAGTACCTCCAGACTGATCTATACTGGTGTATCTAATATAATTTTAACCTCATTGAGGAACTCAATGCGAGGGTTAATTAAGTGATTGATGGCTGTCCATGTCTATGCAACTTCACGTATTGCTGTAAACTTGGGATTTCACATTTTCATTCTCTTTTAAACTCATTCTTGCCTAACTTTCTATCTTCCTGCAACTTGTATGAATGTCTAAGTGCGTGTGCTTATGTGTTAGATTGGTTTATATGTCTTCGATTTATCTAATAAAGCCTTATTCATATTGAAAAGAGAAGTATCTTGTGTTTTGTGCTTGCATGTTAATGTCTTAAACTGCCGAGCTAAATTGATCTGTTGCTCTTACACTTCTGAGGCTGAGTAATGGTATACAGCATGATCTACAGCTAAATATAGGTAGTTTTGGTGTATATTTGTACAAAAAAAATATTTTTTTTGCAGGAAGGAGCTCAATGGAGCAGACACAACTTTTTCTAAAATTTTAGACATAAATGTAAGATTTGAAATAGGCCTATAATTTGCCAGTTCACTTGGAACTAGTTTTTGTTTCTTAATAAGAGGCTTATTAACTGCCAGCTTAAATGGTTTTGGGACGTGACCTAAAAATAACGTTAATTTAATTTTATTGAGAAGCTGTTCTTTGGCTACAGGTAACAACTCTTTTAGTAATTTAGTGGGTACAGGATCTAATAAACATGTTGTAGGCACATCTATTGGCGACGCTTTCATTAACAGGGTTGCCAACTCTCATGCATCTGGCGTGACACTCACGCTTTCAGCATCAATCTCACACTGAATTCCAAGCATGAGTGTCATGCCAGATGCTTGAGAGTTGGCAAGAGTTGTGTATTGATTAAGTGCTTGATACTAAATGTACAGATCGTAAATTTTGCTTGTATCAATGCTAAAATGTTATCCGAACAAGGGCTAATGCTGTTGCCTAAATTCAAGTACGGACCATGGTGTATTGCTTTAAAGGTGCATGCTGGTCTTTTTAGCTGTCTTAAAAGAGCACCAATTGCTACTTCTATTCTTCTGTAAGGGGATCCTGCCCCACTCTATGCACTTAAGAAGGTCTTTGCTTAAAGCTCTCAGGGTATTGGGACTGCTTGCTTGTTGAGGCTCATCTAGTGTCCAGTATCATGTGCTAGTCCTACCATTGCATAAGCGGGATTATGCTTTCGCTGGCTCCACTTGCGAGCCTCAGCTGACTGCGCGCGCACCTGACCAAATGGTCAAGGCTTTATACCTGTCGGGTTCACCATAGTACAGGGTCATACGGATGCTTGAATTCCTCAAAAATGCTCAAAATTTAATGCAGTGTTTTCAAGGTTTTATTAAAAATGCTTAGATTTAGATAATTGCTTGAAAATGCAGTACATTTGGGACATAATAATTTGCTTCTTACTGAATGGTTAATCATGGCTTCATAAAATAAGCAGCTCCACTCGAGTCTGCGCATGTGGCTGTAGTCTGCTCTTTATTAACGCATGCCCTCCGATAGAGGAGAGAGAAAAAAGAAAGAAAAAACACCTTGCCTGAGGTTGCTGCTTCAGTCAGTGATGGCTCGAAATGACAAATTATGGTAAACTGAGAATGAAATAGTTCCCTGCTCAGTTAAACTACATCTTAAGACTTTCGCGAGTAAAGAGAAAAATGAAAATGAAGGAAAGTGTTATTGTGGTATACATTTAAGATCGACTTGCAATCCATACAATCTTTATGCAGGTTTCCCCAGCATCAGGGCAGGTATTATTGGCATTATAACTAATCACACATGGCGTTGAATGCTACAGTTGTGTTAAGATCATGCGCTCAGTGGACTGGACTCTCTCGAATATCGTCATCATAAACAGCGCTATAACTGTAGGGGTCTGCTGTTCTATCCCTCAGCGAGGGACGAACACCCCTCAAAAAAGAAAAAGGGACTGCTGTTTTCTCCCGCTGGAGAGAACACCCTTTGCTGCTTTAACTGTAGGGGCCTGCTGTTCTATCCCTCAGCGAGGGACGAACACCCCTCAAAAAAGAAAATGGGATGATGTTTTCTCCCGCTGGAGAGAACACCCTTTGCTGCTATAACTGTAGGGGCCTGCTGTTCATCCCTCAGCACGGGATGAACACCCCTGATACTTAAATTAAAGAGGGGCCTGCTATTCCCTCCTGTTTAGAGGGGAGAAAGCCCCTCTCCTAGCCAATAGGCTGCATTAAGGACATCTTAATAACGTTTATCTTTCTCTTTTGCAGGATTGGAGCAAGTACAATTTCGGGGGGTCTTCACGCTACTCTCCTTCCCCTCATACCAAGCTCAGGGACATGCTGCTCGTTCCTGCGGTTCTCCCGCTGGAGAGAATACCCTTCGCTGGTATTACTCTCTACTTTAATTAAAGAGAGGCCTGCTATTCTCTGCCTCATTAGAGGGGAGAATACCCCTTTTCTAGCCAGTAGGCTATATTAAGAATATCTCAATAACATTGTATTTTCTCTTTTGCAGGAATGGAACAAGGATGGTTTTTGGGGATTCTTCTTCAGGCAGTAACAGCTCTCATTATGTTTGGGGGGTTAATGTTTAAAGCTCTTGTATGTTAAATTATTTTGGGAGCAAAAACCCTAATAAGGAACCATACCGCCAAAGATAAATTGTGTTCAATAAACTCAAGTAAACTTGCCGAAATGGTCCTGTCTGAAATCGAGCACAGCATTAGTTCAGTCAGGCCATGGAGGCATAGGATCCGGTCAGCTGTCAAATCACTCCAATCACAACCATTCTCCTATTAGACACGAGACATATACACGTGGCACCACTGCTCGGTAAGCATGCTCAAACGGCTCGCAACCCTCCCTCCCTCCCCATTATAAGCATGAGCATATTGGGGTGCGGCATCTCATTCCCTCTTGGGGAACCATGGTTACATACATAACCGGAGACGTTCCTCTTCTAGGGAACTCAGTGCTGCACCCCCTAGGGGGTATTTTGGGGAACGAAATCCAACCACACGATGATGAGGTGCATGTCTGTCCACCTGGTGGGAGAGCACCAAGGAAGCGACAGACATACACCAAGCCGTTCCTCAGAAAATGGCCATGCCACTACTCAGCAGAAATGGGGGAACCCGAATTGATCAAGGGGAACATCCTATCCAAGTTAAGAGCACAGCTATCCTCAGAGAGCTATGCTATGTGTGCAGAACTAGCCTGGATACACAAGGCCACTGAAGAGGCTAACTAGAATGCCTCTAAAAGAGCTCAAGAGATGCTACTTAAATACCAGGTAAAGAGAGTAGCTGCTGAACTAGAACAAATCTATCCTCAGATAGTTATGTCTCTAAGGTCTTATGAAGGCTTGTGGACTAGAATTACATAGCCAAGATAGCCTTTCTATGGAGCGGCCCAGAAAAAAGAGAGTGGGCTATCTACTTACTGCCCTAACAAGGGGAGATAGCACTGTCCAGGCAAGTTGCTCAAAGAGACCGCTACTTAAAAACATTAGGAAGGGGAGCAGTTACTAGGTATCATATAGATTTTTAAAATCCTGCGTATTACTTATAAAGCCCTGAATGGTTTAGCACCTCAGCATTTGAACGAGCTGTTGTTACATTATAGTCCTCCACATCTGCTGCATTCTCAAAACCAATTTGATAATACCTAGAATATCAAAATCAACTGCGGGCAGCAGATCATTTTCCTGATAGCGCCTAAACTCTGGAATAAACTACCTAACATTGTTTGTGAGGCAGTTTAAATCAGACTAAAGACCTATCTCTTTAACCTGGCTTACACATACACATTAATACAATTCTAATATCCAAATCCATTAAAGGATTTTTAGGCTGCATTAATTAGGTAAACTGGATATTTGTCTAATTCAGGCCCTAATTAGGCAACAACCAGCACATGAACCGTTGTGCTGCTTAAAGTTACTTAAAAAAAAAAAAAATAGTAGTAAAAGTGCCCCTTCCCACTCCCAAAACTAGTCATCTGTTGATGAGAGTCTTAAACAAGGACTGTTGGGATGTGTTCCTCTTCACATACACTGAGTGAAAGGGGAGTTTTATAATGACAGGATACTTATTTATGACACTGTATTTGCCTGGAAGAACCCCTCATTCTGCGCGTCATACATCATTACGCTATTTCTACGTCACTGTGCATGCACAGTACTTTCCAGTTTCAATTTTCAAAGTGCTTACATGTCCTCTCGCTCGGATTACAAAAGGAATAAACCACCCCTTACAATCCAATCAAATTTTTAGTCGGATCTGGCCAATTCAATCCGATTGACGTGTTTACATGTGACTTTATTTTGATTGTACTTGTAGTCCTATTAGGGTCCATGTAAGGGGAAGTCGTGGCCTAACGGTTAGAGAGTTGGACTCCCAATCGAAAGGTTGTGAGTTCGAGTCCCGGGCCGGCAGGAATTGTGGGTGGGGGGAGTGCATGTACAGTTCTCTCTCCACCTTCAATACCACGACTTAGGTGCGTGCCCTTGAGCAAGGCATCGAACCCCCAACTGCTCCCCGGGCGCCGCAGCATAAATGGTGTATGCTCCAGGTGTATGCTCACAGTGTGTGTGTGTGTGTTCACTGCTCTGTGTGTGTGTGCATTTCGGATGGGTTAAATGCAGAGCACAAATTCTGAGTATGGGTCACCATACTTGGCTGAATGTCACTTCACTTCACTTCACATGTAAATCCTCAGATAGCTATGGATCTGGGAAGGGCTACCAGAAGGGGACAGATTGAAACTAACTAGACCACAAAAAATGGGCTGTCTACTTTTACAACCCGAAAAGGTGAGACAGCACTGTCTAGGTAAAGGCTCAAGTGACCACCACTTAAAACCCTAAGCAGGGGAGCGATCACTGTACTAGCACATAACAATCCTCAGATAGCTAGGCTCTAAAATAGCTTTTTTGCAGTTGCAGGAAAAAACCTATCCACAGATAGCTGTATTCAAGTTAGCCTGTCCTGCCAAAAAAAAAATGGCTGGATTATAACTACCCTCAGAAGGCTATATTGAGGAGGTCCCCAATCCATGTCAGTCCCAGAGTAGGCTAGCAAAGCACCATGCTATTGACCAAGATCTCACAAGAGGGAGATCCAGACCATCAGTAAAGGATTCGCTAAAGAGCGAACACAAACATAAAAGTCTGAAATCAAGTCTGATGTAATCAGTAGCCATAGCACTAGAGGGCTGGACGCAGCTATCTTTTAATTATTAGTTCTCTCAGATAAGACTGAAGATTGCCAAGGCCATGGAAGTGGGCCATTTTTTTAAAACCCCGAAGTGAAGACAGCACAGTCCAGGCAAGGGGCTCAAAGATGCCAAAATCTAAAAACCCTTAAAGGGAAGTGGTCTCCACAGCTATCCTCAAATAGCAGTTTCCTAAACAAAGACTTCAGCAATTAAATGAGAACTTGTGCCAAGAGGAACCCAACCTAGTTATTAGAATCTAGGCCAGAACAAAGCTCCATCAGACACAGGGGCGTAGATTACGCGGGGGACGTGTTCCCCTACCACTTTTATCATCATGGAAATTTGTCCCCCGCACTTTTTCGGGCAAGTGTGTTCGTATAGAGGTTTTCAAGAGCTGGTGTGAATAAATAAAGATTTAAACTTAAAGAGACAGGATAGTCTGCGCATGACATGATGTTTTATTCAGACTTGGAAGGCGAAATAAACATCACGGAGCACTAAACACTCTTGCAGTGTGTGTTTCATTCATACTCGAAGCCGGAGGGCGCTCTTTTGCTGCAGAAAGTCATACCAGGAAACTCCTAATATGGAAAACAGCGTCCTGCCTGCTGGATGCAAACAGTTGTTTTATTTATTTATTTATTTATTTTTCAAGTCCAAAAAAATCATCAGCAGGTGATAAAGTATATGAACAATGCAGTGCTAACATTTATTAGGCAAGGCAAGGCAAGTTTATTTATATAGCACATTTCGTACACAATGGTAATTCAAAGTGCTTTACATAAGTAAAATAATCATGAAGAAAAATAATAACAAAAATAAACCAAGCATTTTTAAAACTTTTAAAATGATTAAAACATTTACTTAAAATGAATTTAAAAACAGTTAGAAAATGATTTTACATAAAAAAGTATAGAAGTATATTACAGTATAGAAACTCTTTTGCCTTATGTGATAAAAAGTGTTTGTAGTATATAAACAAATCATTATTATTTGTTATTGTCCAGCAGTTACAGATTTCTAAGCCAATTAAAAGCTATAAATTAGAGAAAAATGAAAGTTGCCTTTAGTATCCACTACCAAAAATTTTTGAACAATGAGCTTGTTAATGTTTTTTAAAGAAGTCTTTTCTGTTCACCAAGCCTGCATTTATTTGATCCAAAGTACTGCAAATCAGTGAAATTTTGAAATATTTTTACTAGCCTATTTAAAATAGCTGTTTTCTATTTGAATATATTTCAAAATGTAATTTATTGAGAATTCAAAGCTGATTTTTTATTTTTTTGCATCATTACTCCAGTCACACAATCCTTCAGAAATAATTTTGATATACTGATTTGCTGATAAAAAAAAGAAAAGAAGAAAACAAAGAACTCTTATTATGATAATGTTGAAACGGCTGAGTAAAATTTTTTCAGGTTTCTTTGATGAATAGACAGTTCAGAAGAACAGCATTTATCTTAAATAGAAATCTCTTGTAAAATGATGTCTTTATCATGACTTTTAATCAATTTAAAGAAACCTTGCTAAATAAAAGTATAAATGTCTATCATTTATTTAACAAAAAATAAAATTATATATATATATATATATATATATATATATATATATATATATATATATATATATATATATATATATATATATATATATATATAAATGCTGATCTGTGGATCCTTCTATTCATCAAAGAATGCTGAAAAAAATGTTCTCATCTATTTTAAATATTGATAATCAGCAAATCAGCATATTAAGAATGATTTCCGATTAATGTGACACTGAAGACTGGAGGAGTGATGCTGAAAATCCACCTTTGATCACAGGAATACATTACATTTAAAATATATTCAAATAGAAAACAGTTATTTTAAATAGTATAAATATTTCACAATATTACTGCTTTTGCTATACTTTGGATCAAATAAAGGCAGGCTTGGTGAGCAGAAAAGACTTCTTTCAAAACATTAAAAATCTTACTGTTAAAAAACTGTTGACTAGTAGGCTATATAGATTACAGAAATGTTATATCGTAATGTTATATATATATATATATATATATATATATATATATATATATATATATATATATATATATGTCTGTGTGTGTGTGATTTCTGTCCCCCTCACTTCACAAACAGCCATATTCCAGAGCAAAAGATATTCCCTATAACCACTCTAGGTGCTGGAAACCCTGGGAGAGAAAACTTGCAAGCCTCTCTCCACAGAATATTTAAATATATTAATGCCCAGCAAGGTTATCCACACACAAAAACATGCATATTAGAGAGGCACAGCCGAGACAAATGCGAAAGCAGAACATGCCCTCGAGTGTTAGAATCCAAACACAGAGGCACACATTCCCTAAGGCACTGCTTGACTCTAGCGCTATCCCCCGTGCCTCGGCAACAACGGGACCCAAACTGCGAGATGCAAACACTTGTCACTAATCTCTTGAGAAGAGGGACAAACACGAATGGAGCTTCTCATTGAATAACACTCACAATGAGCCAGCAAAGACAATGACGTATTCAGCAGGGGCCCTTTTATACTTCTGAGCATCCCGCCTATGACATCATGGGCCAGCTGGCCCAATAGATTGTTTCATACATGCTTCAGACCCCAAGGGGTCACAGCATTAAGTTCCCTAGAAGGGGAACAGGATCATATCATGTTCACATAAATAATGAGGAGGAAATATGTTTTAAATGGATTATGGAATTATTGAATAATTAATATGAATAATTAATAAACCGATTAAACAAACAAAAAAAAAGTTTCCACATATCTGTTTTCAAGGCACTTGACTGGAACTTGTGTTTTTTCCATGTTCTGTCACTAGTTGGCACTCCAGCGGGGTCTTTAAGATAGAAATGTACTGTCTCTGTATATCATAAAACTGAATTAACAATTTTACAGAGATTCTGACATGTAGGTTTATATTAACGCCCTTGATAAAAATCAATTTCAAATGATCTTTCTGTATGTTTGACCTTTTGACCATCAGTCTAAATCAGTCACTGTGACTTTCAGAATCTCAAATTACTGCAGAAAACAAACAAAGATAATGGTTTAGGCCCTATAGAATTACATTTATTTATTTAATAAAAAAGAGCCCTATAAGGTTCTAAAGAAGCAAGTTGAAACATAATTGCTCAGCATTAAAGGCAAACTTTCCAATGCGCTGGTCAGTTTCTGTTCTGTTTTAGACACTTCATCTTTCTCACACACATTTAGATGCATAAAAGCAGAAGTAACTGCATCTTTTTGGCACTTTTAGCTCCTCGCATCTTCAGTCTTTTGAAGGATAACTTATCAGTGTTCATTTTAGCAGAAGTGCATTAGCCACATGTTGTATTGAGCTCATCAAGTCTGTGAAGTTTGATTATAGTTTGTAGGAAGCTGGGACACTAACTGAACAAAACAATAATTGTATCACATTTGTGCCTAAACTTTTCTGAATGGTTTCATGCATATAGCTGCATAAATAGGCCTTTGAAAATGTTCTTCATTTATTTTCCTCAGGTTTTTTTTTTTTCTTCTTTTTTTTTTTTTGGCGGTACATCTAACTGCTTGATTTTAGTTGTTATGCAGTTGCACTAACTATGGGGGGCTAGACAAAAATACTATTGAAGTATTAGCAAACATGAGGTTGCATACTTTATAGTACTAGCCATAACCTCAGGTTATTCTCTTAGCTTTATTCAAGTTGTTATATATTAATATGAATGAGCTTGAGTTACAAAGGGTCAGGTTCCAGAAAATCCTTGGTAGTGTGAATGAACCAAATTCATATGATCATGGGACAAATTATCCATTTTATTTTACAGAATTTTTCAGAAAGGGGATAGATCAGTGGTTCTCAACTCTGGGGTTCGAGGTCCAATTTCCAGCAGAGTTTAGCTCTAACCCTGAGGATTACTAACTTTCATGAGTTCATGCTTACATATAATTAGCTAAAGTATGGAAATGTGTAATTGGCGTGCTGTCCGGGGAAGGACTCCGAACTTTGGAATGACCCAAACCTAGAGTACCCCCCGTATAAGTGTATTATGAAATCGAAGTGAGCAGATGGGGCAGAAGAGGGATGCTGATAAACCATCAATGGATAGAGGTAAGTCAGCTGTATTTATACCATGGTGTTGATTAATTTAATAAGGAGCATTAATTAGACTATGTATCTGACGAGCTCCTCCCGAACCTTGTTAATAAAACATCATTAAATTTAATCAAGCTGGAGCAAAACAGGAAAGTTGAGTTGAGAACCTCTTGGTTAGAAAGAGCTGTTAGTGAAATAACATGTGATCAACTAGGTGGAGCTCCAACACATTAATCTGTACCAGAAGAGACACATAGATACACCATAGTGATGGTGAGCTTTTGATCATAGACAGTAAAAGAAATGGACACAGTGACCCCATTGGATTCAACGGAGACAAGTGAAGTCGATTAGAAAGCACAGCACTTCCTGGGAGTCGAGCGTACTGCGACTCAAACGAGAAGCACCCGGCTGCAGCCTGCAGATCGAGGCGGGGCTGCACCTGGGGCGGGGTTGCACGTGCAGCCCCGCCCCACACCTACTCTGATTGGTTCAATCGTCTTTCATAGACTTACATGATAGGAAATGTGTGCGTAGTTGGTGTAGGACGCATAATGCTGTTTAAAAAGCTAAAAACACTGTACAGTTTTATAAAGCCTTCATAATGCACAAAAGAAGAAAAAAAAACATTAGCCTGTAACTCGCCATGTCCCTGAAATGATTGTTTTGTTAAATTAAGCTGATCTTTAGGCTATCATACGAATATAGTAAATTAATTGGCTTGATTATCCACAGTAAGACGACCAGGTCTTCAGATAGAAGAATGAATTATGAATTAAATTATTTTAGAAAATATGATTATTTCATATCATCAGAGTATGAGAAAGGAAAATGAAAGGGGTGTATCATTACTGTTTTAATTTATATAGCATGACAAGACAATTATTGTTACATATAATTATCCGTCATGCAGTTGATAAATGACTGCAATAGTCTAATGTGTCTGTCAATTCAATTTCTATGAAACTTTACATTTTCTTTACTACATTGCAAAACATAGACTTTTTCTCCCCTTTATTTCAGGAAAATATGCTGCTCCTCGTTATTTGAAAGTGAAGAAATCGATAAACTTTTATTTCTATCGGCCAGTGATGATTCTGAAAGGACATAGGCTACCTGTAAACCGTTGCTATAGTAACGAACACAATTTCATGATAATTGTGCTCTTATCTTAGTGCAGTCTCACAGCCACTGTCAAATATTGAGATAAACTTTATAAAGTATCATCTATTTATATTAAATTGGTATCTTCTCCGATATCCATTTTGTGACCATTGAGCCGATTCTTTTCAATCAGCAGGAGTGATTCAGGACATTCTACGTTTAATGTGGCTTAATGCATTAAAACAGTGTTTTTAAAAGACCAAACTCAGTAAACAAATTAATAATAAAGCATTCTATTCACTGACAGGCAGATGAGTCTAGAATAAGAATACAATGTGTTTAATTACGTGTTAAGCGTTTTCCTCCCATAGAAAACCATTAGACTAAAAGGAAAACGCGTAACGTGGTGTAATGCATTAAAACGTGTTTTAAAAAGACCAAACTCAGTAAACATTTTTAATAACACATTTTATTTACAGACAAGCAGGTTATGAGTGGAAATTAAACGCTTTGTGTTCGTATTCTGTGCTCATATCTGCTTGTCTGTGAATATAATGCTTTATTAATAATTTGTTTACTGAGTTTGGTCTTTTCAAAACACAGTTTTAATGCATAAAGCCACGTACTTTCACGTTAAGCGTGCTTTTAGAATGTCCCAATTATTAATTTGTGAATTAATCTGGTCAAGAAGAGTAAACTTGCAGCAGCTAACATCTCTTGATTCAATAAATCAGACATAGTGAGTCAAGTTAACAATAAAAAACTGCATTATAGTAAAGGCTTTGTAAAACTGTACAGTGTTTTTAGCTTTTTAAACAGCATTCTCCATCCTACACTAACTACGCACACATTTCCTATCATGTAAGTCTATGAAAGACGATTGAACCAATCAGAGTAGGTGTGGGGATCTGCAGATCGAGGCGGGGCTGCACTTGGGGCGGGGTTGCACGTGCAGCCCCGCCTCGATCTGCAGGCTGCAGCCGGGTGTACTTGACTCAAACTGAGCTTGATGACGTAGATGTGATGTGAGCAACCAGTCTGACAATTGTAAGGTTTCTAATCGCTGTGCCAAGAGAAATCTGAATCACCCAACGAATTCATCAAAACATTGTTGAACAATTATGTCCCGTTTCTTTTATGGACTCTGTATGGGCTTCTCCCATGACTTCATGTCTCCACGTCCCCCGATAGCCTCATAGACAGTAAAAGATTTCCTGCGAGCTTCTCCTCCTGTCCATACGGTAATTTCTCTACTGTGCTACAGAGAGTTGCAGGTTATGACACAATCGTTAGCCTACTTTTACAAAAACTGCGTCTACGGGGCCACAACGTCAGATACAAGGTAATGCAGCCTTTTATACATTTTCTTGTTTCTTTAGAAATAATCAATGGACAAATGGAGTCTTTAAACGCCTCAGATGTAAGTTATTCGCTGTCAATGTGATGCCAAAATGAATGGGAGTCAATGGAATGCAAACAGCAGGTGGGGGTCCGCTAGCCAATGGTGGCGCCCAGGGATGCTTCAATAAAATATGAAACCCTGCCCCCCTGCTTTGATGGACAGGTGCTCTCTGACCTGGAAGTACAGACGTCACTCAGTGGCGTGCATATTGAAAAGATGAGCTCTCAGGAGAGATACGTAGAGGTATCATCCTTCTGCTTGTGAATGACAATAATAAAACACAACGAACTGTTGCACACTGTAACATGAATAAAACTTGTATCGATGTTATTGGTTACTTCAGTAACACAAGCTTACTTCAAGCTGCCTTGAAGGACAAGCGGAGGAGGAAGATGATGCCGCTCCGTGTCTCTCCTGAGAGCTCATCTTTACAGACAATCGAAGGTCAAGTATTATTTACATATTTAGTAATACAAAGCATGACGTATTGCATTCAAATCACACAGAGAGCTTTCCAATATGCGTGCCACTGAGTGACGTCTGTACTTCCAGGTCAGAGAGCACCTGTCCATCAAAAGCTCACTATCCAATCAGACTAGATCACTGTTAAGCCCACCCCCACGAGAGGTTTGTGTCAAAACACCAAACGAAAAACTGTGAAGCGTAAGTGAAATCTGTGGCAATGCATTCAGAATCCACGATTAGCGAAAACAAATCTTTGAAAAACATTAACAACGAATGAAGCATATTTGAAGAGCCTGTTAAATTTGTGCGTCTGAGTTTTTTTGATAGTTTCTGAAAAAGTTACTTTCAGTTTTATAAAGTAACATTCATTTTTTTATATAATTAATTCCATACATTAAAATATGACTGTATCTGAAAACAATAAAAACATGCACTAAACCAAAACACGGCACAAAAGTCCGTGTGGGTGTTAGGTTTAAGAAATGTCATTATGACTGAACACCATTAGCATGAGATCCTCAATATTCACAGGACTGTTTGTGATTCCAGTGCCATAAAATATGCAAATATAATTATATTCGCATAATATATCTGCACTTGTACAGTTAACCACCTCCTTTTCCATTTTTGGGTATTTGGGTTCTAGAAAGTTAGTATCTCATAGCTGCATCAGTGTCTCATGGTGACTCCTGAATATACCACATCCTCGTCCTCTTGAACTCTCTGAAAGAAAACACCAACACGTTCACATGTAGAAATCAGAAATATCCCTGGCCATTAATGAGGAATATTAAAAACACATTTAGATGTGGTGCTGTTGTGTGATAGATCATAGAACCAGAGGCTCACATATTTGAACTCATACATACCGCTGAAATAATGCACACATCATGAACAAAATAAACATTTCTTACCGATTTCTGTGCTTTTCTTTTGGAGAATGTTGGATCAGCATAAGTGACTTCTTCATCTCTCTGAACTGTTTCAACAATAATGACAAACATGTAAAAACAACAAAACTCTTTGCAACACTGTTTTACATTTTATTATTATACTCTAGACCTGTTGAAAGCACATACTCAGTTAAGACACACGCTTAAGCAATTTATAGATCTCTTTAATAACTTCATTATCAATGGCTCAAATCTCTGTTGCAAGCTCTATAATGATAATGTCTTGAGGTATGGTAACTGTAGACAAAGAAATAATTTATTCTGGGGTTTACAGGTATCTCAGCTGTGGGTAATACTTGCCCTCTTGGTCTGTTTTCCTGCAGATGCAGAAGATCCCGACTGCTAAAATCAACAGAGTTCCAGCAGCAGCAGAAATGATCAATATGTAAAACCAGGATATGCCCTGATCTATAATGGACAACGTGAATCATTAATTTGAACGAAGATGACACCCAGATCCACAACAACCACTAGCCTATATGATATATCAGCACTATATAACTTCATAGTTCAGTAAATAAACAGATGTATAATCACTGATGTACCTGCACATGTGTGACAGAGTTTGCTGATGTCCAGATGTGTGGTCTGGTTTCTGATGGGATTGTTGATCACACAGCTGTAGCTGTTGTTCTCCTGATACTCCACCTCCAGAGATAGAGAGAGACTGATGCTGAGATCAGACACACTGATGCTGGACAATAAACTGTTTCCTTTGTACCAGGAGAGAGTCACAGCACTCACATTCACTATTGAACACAACAATGAACAATTCTGCTGTGATGAAGATGATGATGATGTACAGTTTTGTTTGATAACAGGAACAGAGAGATTAGCTGGAAGACATGAGAAAATAAAGATAAAAGAGAATAAGATGAGGAAGCAAGACTGATCAATTAATAGCATTACAAACAATCCTATATTCAAATTATTTTATATTGAAATAATAGTGTACACATTTAACAACAAGAAGACAACACTCACTGAAGAGTCTGAAATTAAATATGAGACGTGATGTGTGAATAAATCATGGAAATTTTAAGCTAAATTACACAAAATATTCCTGTTATGCCTCATTTACAAGCTGTGACTGAATAAATTATCTACAGGAAAATTGAGAAAAAAGCTATCAGGTTTTTATGATGCCACAATACTGTGTATTTATTTTTGGCCATACAAAAAAGGGCGATGTTATTCCAGGTTTAAAATGATTAAGAAATTATTTATGATGAGGTCTATAGCCAAAATTGGCCATTGAAGAAACATCCACAGCATCAAAGAGGATAAAAATTATCTACTCACCATGGACAGTCAGACTGAATGTGATGAGCGGTGTCTCTTTTTTGGTGCTGGTTATTTTATAAAGTCCAGAGTCTGTGGTTCTGGTGTCTGTGATGATCAGAGATCCAGTCTGATCCAGCTTCAGTCTGTTTCTGAATCTCTCAGTAGCACTGGTATTAGAAAGCGTGCTCTTATTCTCCTTCATGTTGATGTTAGCTATGAGAATATTTCCAAACCTCCACTCGATCTCTTCATGTTTCATTATTTCAGTAACATCAGTCCTGAGAGTGACCAGATCTCCCTCCATCACTGACTCGGACTCTGACTTCACTACATCAACACCAAACACACCTGGTGAAAAAACAGCAATAAAAAATTGCCAAAAATTATTAGGATATTAAATAAAGATATTTAGTACATTTTATAATGTAAATATATCAAAACTTAATTTTTGATTTGTAATATGCATTGCTAAGAACTTCATTTAGACAACTTTAAAGGCAATTTTCTCAGTATTTTAAATTGTCTGTATTTTGTTTTTTCTTTTGTTTTTTGCACTCGCAGATGCCAGATTTTCAAACAGATGTATCTCGGCCAATTATTCTCCTACATTGCTCTAACAAATCATACATCAATTTAAAGCTTACTTATTAAGCTTTCAGATGATTAATGAATCTCAATTTAAAAACATTTACCCTTATGACTGGTTTTGGTGTCCAGGGTCACAAATAACATAAACACTAATGACATTTGGCTATATTAGTCTAATAAAATATGAAAATTAATGATAGAATAATAATAATAATAAAGATGCAAGTGGACAAAGGAAAGAACAGAAACGAAACCATACTTACCACTTAGTCGCCATAGGCATAAAAATAATAATATAAACATGGCAAATATTTCTGTTTTACTGAACGGTTATAAAAAAAAAATAATAATAATAATAATAATAAAAGTCTAGTTCCTAATCTTGAAAATGCAGATAGTGCTGCTGAACTGAAGCGGTTTACTAAAACTCTACAGTCAGCGTGATTAGACTCCTCCAGATGGCACCTCCCTCACAGACTGTATAGGCCTAGTACTGTCACATGTTTTTCACATACATACTCCTTTAGTAACTAAATTACTTTTACGAAGTAATAACTAAAAACGTGTCTACCGTGCTGCAACAGATTAAAGCTGTCTTAACTGGACGTTACAAAATGTATTCATTCTTCGTGTAGCACAAGTAGAGAATTTGTGTCGCGTCGTATGTCGTTTATCACTGATTGTAATGGGTTCGATGAGACTTTTTTTTCTCTCGTCCGATATAGATATGGTGTAGGCTATGTAGAAGAATTGCAGTTCCCATTCCTCTCAATTCAATACTTAACAGGTTGCTTCTAAGTGTTTATAAACATTTACATTTATATAAAAAAAATTATAAATATTTCATATAATGAAATTGTCATATATTAGGCTACTGACATGCAACTAGGAGTTAACGCGTTGTGCTCATGTGGTTAGCTTTACCATAGCGCACCAAGATCCCTGGTTCACACTGCTGGAAAAAATTAAATAAGGTATGTTATACCAACAGAAAGTAGAAAAGAGAAAAAAAAATGTTTTAACCATGGCACACTTTTCAAAGGCAAGTTTTGTGTAGGCTTTTAATACTAAATCCCTTACATGGAGTTGCGCTGAACTTGTTTGGGTAATACAATACATCTCTCCGGGCATCATTTCTTTCATCATCCCTCCACCTTTCATGTAGTTATTGATAAATTTAGTACACGTCAAGTCCTGGAACACCTTTGAACTATTTATTTATTATTTAATAAGAAGGAAACACTACCATATTTAAAATGTAAGCTTGACCCAAAATAGCAATTATTGAAAATGTATATTCACTTAAAAAGAAATGAAAATTTTAACAAATAATAGTTTGTCTATTTAAAGGAAAATATTCCCACTTATTAAAGCCTGTCTGTTCACACTAAGAACACAGAATCAATATTAAGTCTGAGAAAGCATTAAAAGAAAAAAAGAAACCAACATGACAAAATTCACAATTGCATATATTTAGGCTACCTATACTAGAAAGCACACAAATTGTATTAGCTGAATATTAATCATGGCTTATGGCAATTGTTTTATTAATATCACATTATTCTGTGTTGTCTAAAAATAACGAGTGATGAAATGGGGATAGTAATATCACTATTCTTTCATATTCTAGTAAAATAATAAAACAAAGTACAGTCTTACAACACTCAACAATATGTCAGCAAACAAGCTTTTAAAATAAAAGCTTCCTAAAGAAGAGATCATTTTCTAACTTAGATGGAGTCTTAGGTCTGCAGTCAGCTTACAATAATACAACAGTATTTAGAAAAACATTATTTCAGAATTTCAAAATTTGTATTATGAAATGTGATATGCACACACAACCGACATGAATTAAGAAAACTAAACAAAAAAAACATTTTTTTTTTATTATATTCCTGTAACAATGTCTAGTAATTTAAGAACATCTCCACATTTCTGAGTATCTGCTTAATCAGTGTCTGATGGTGAAGTCTGCTCTCTCTTCTGTTGAAGACTTCTGGATCTGATGTCATAAATCAGCATAGCAACAGTAACCACGCCCACCAGAGCAGAGAGAGCCAATCGGATCACAGCTTCAATAGAACCGCAACAGCAGATACAGTGATCTGAGAGAAGAAATGAGCAATATAAAAGAGAAATATGATTGAGTTACTTTGTAGAAGAAAATGTAGTGCCACTGACATACTTGAATGTGTTACAGTGACCTTACAGCACTGAAGTACCTGAACATGGCTGACAGAGTTCAGTGTTGAGATGTGTGGTCTGGTTTCTGATGGGATTGTTCACCACACAGCTGTACAGATCATCCAGACACTCCAGATGTAAAGAAAGACTTCTGCTGAGATCAGACACACTGATGCTGGACATTAAACTGTTTCCTTTGTACCAGGAGAGAGTCACATCACTCACATTCACCACTGAACACAGAAACACACAACTGGACACCAATGATCCTGATGATGATGAATTTTGTGAAGTGTTACTGCTGATGACAGGAACAGGCAGACGAGCTGGAAGACATTTGACAGAATAAATAATTCAGTTTAAAGTGCTGTAATATGTCAGTTAATGTATGCTTAAAACTGAACTAAAGTAACAGAGAAATATGTTATAGAATGTTTATTCAAATATTGTATTATAATGCAGAAATTAAACTATCAAAAAAGAATTCTGTAATTTTATAATATTCTCAATAAGTATGACAGTGAATTTTGTTAAAGATGAATATAAAATTCTCTACTCACCATAGACAGTCAGACTGAATGTGATGAGCGGTGTCTCTTTTTTGGTGCTGGTTACTGTATAAAGTCCAGAGTCTGTGGTTCTGGTGTCTGTGATGATCAGAGATCCAGTCTGATCCAGCTTCAGTCTGTTTCTGAATCTCTCAGTAGCACTGGTATTAGAAAGCGTGCTCTTATTCTCCTTCATGTTGATGTTAGCTATGAGAATATTTCCAAACCTCCACTCGATCTCTTCATGTTTCATTATTTCAGTAACATCAGTCCTGAGAGTGACCAGATCTCCCTCCATCACTGACTCGGACTCTGACTTCACTACATCAACACCAAACACACCTGGTGAACAAACAGCAATATTTACTCAAAATTTGGAGATTTACAATATTTGGAGTTTTTGTCATTAGGAAACATTTTAAATAGTTTGCATTGCAAAACAACTCTTTAATTATAATGTATAATCCAATAATGTGTAATAAATTAAAACTTAACTGCCACCTGTCCCCTCAGTGTGACGCCTACGTTTACTTCACTATATTACTATTAAATATTAATCTAATCATGACAAACTATATATCATTGGAAAGGTCTAAGACTCCTAAATAGATATTTGTGACCCTGGAGCACAAAACCAGTCTTAAGTAGCAGTGGTATATTTGTAGCAATAGCCAAAAATACATTGTATGGGTCAAAATGCCAAAATGCTTTCTTTTATGCCAAATATCATTAGGATATTAAGTTAAGGTCATGTTCCATGAAGATATTTAGCAATTTTCCTACCTGTAAATATATCAAAACCTAACTTTTGGTTAGTAATATGCATTCTTAAATACTTATTTTGGACAACTTTAAACCCCTTAACTGTCACTCACATTTTTGAACATAGATGTGAAAGTGCACGGTCCAAACTTCGATTTTTATAATTCATGAACGAATACATTTTGTAACATGAGTTTGAGGTACCATTTTCATGGTAATCCAATGTCTGATTTTAAAATGGTTTTCAAAGGATGAATTTTGAGATTTTAAGTTTTCAACTGATATATAATTTGTACAGTGTGATAGAAAAGGCATGAAAAATACTTTTTGTGACAAAGGTCAGAACTCCTGTTATGATGTAAATTTGTGAGGTGCACTCGTCATAAATTCATCTATTACATTTCCTACATAATTTTTAACAAAAAACTGTGGTAAAATGTCTGTTCTGTGTATGTATATAATCTGAAAGCTGTATAAATAAGCTTTCCATTGATATATGGTTTGTTATTATAGGTAAATATTTGGCCAAGATACAACTATTTGAAAATCTGGAATCTGAGGGTGCAAAAAAATCTAAAGACTGAGAAAATGACCTTTAAAACATTCGATGTCATCAATAACATAATGATCAAAAATATTTGAGTTTACAACAGAGTGGTTTGTATGTGGACAAATAATAACATACACAGAAATTAAGCCATAAAAATACTTACCCATCAGACTCCACAAGGTCAAGCAAAATAATAGAATCATGTCATATATATATCTATACATATATATTTTGCTTTACGTTTCAAATAACAAAAGTTACTAATTTTGTAAATGCTACATTTAAATAAAAAAGAACAACATAAATGTAATAATTATATGTAATATAAAGCATCAGAACAGCCGTAAGTGACAGACCTGCTGGTCAGTTTTGAAGTGGCTTAGTGAAGTGAAACTGCAGTGTGAATTAGCTCCTCCTAGTAAGAAAGCCACTGATGACACAGCTTAACAGCATTGGTCTAAACAATTGCATTCTGTTCTGGTCAGGGGATCTCTGGATAATCCGTAATTCGTTTGGAATTATAAAACGAAAATACCGTTTTTCTGTTTTCTTGTTTCAAAACGAAAAACCAAATAACCGTTTTTGGTGTCAGAATCAAAAAATGAAAAACCAATTAAAAACGGCCCGTTTTTCTTTTTTGGCGATCATTTTTATCGTTATTCCTTTTTGAATGAAGAGAGTGTTTGAACAATCAGGGTATCTTCCGAATCAGGGTATCTTCCGGGTCCGTGTATCTTTTGGTCATTTGATTTTCTATTTAAAAATAAATAAAGATAAATGAGAAACGGTTTGATTTTCGTTTTTTCGTTTTGTTTAAGAAACGCAAAACGAAAATTTAGCTGCATTTTTCGTATTTTTGTTTGTGGGTAAAAAATGAGATTATGCTTTAATATTTGTTTGAATGTGTGGGCGGCGCTGAAACGCCCCTTTCCTCCCTTCTGTACTGCACTGACAAGCGGCAACCGCAAGCTCAGTTCATTTTCACCAGGAGAGAAGCGGCAGACAGCAGAGTATTATTAATCCTGCGGATTAATAAACCAATCAAATGACCAAAATATACACGGACCCACAGGATACATTTTTTCGTTTAAAAACATGAGATGCGCGAAATATGCGTTCTGTGTGAACGGCTTGGTTTCAGTTTTGATGTAAACAAGATCTTTATGTAGATACTTTGTATGCGGTTTTTCACTCACCTCTTTTGGTGGACTTTTTCCTCGTTTTTGCTCTCCTCTCCCGTTCACATATGGTTTCCCAGCATCCCTCAAAGACTTCCTTGCTCTGTCCTTCCATTCATTCATGTTTGCTCTCCTTTTTTGCCGACGTTTTGTCTATTAAATGTCCGCAGCGGACATGAAAGCAACCGGCGTCTCCATTTTTCGTTAGTGGACATAAACGGTTTTTCCGCGTGAGACTATTTAAAAAATTTTAATTCAGAGTTTTGGTCGCGCAAACACCCCCCAAAGTGACTCTGTATACAAAATGTCACACATACATTGAAGTCACATGGTTATCTCAATTTTTTTTTTTTTTTGACTTATACGGTTGTTCGTCGCATGAACATAATTGTCAATTTGTTAATATCAAGCAGCAAAACAAACTGTTTTGTACAGCTAAAAATAGCTGGATGCTAATGATATTGGATAATGATAGCTTTACCCATAGGATTTACAAATGGCGGCGCCCAATTTTACATCAGAAAAAGGTATATAATGTTTTTTTGACTACTGTGATCATTTTTTAAGGATTTTTTGAAAAAAGTTTAAAAGAACAGAATTTATTTAAAATATAATTCATTTTTTAATCAACATTATGTTTTAAAGCATATTAAAATAAAATATAAAAACATTATTTTAAATTTATATATTTAAATAATATTCACAATTATTTTTCTGTATTTCTCAACAAATAAATGCAGGTTAGATGAGAATAAGACACTTCTTTCAAAAGCACTAAAAATAGTAATGCTTCCAAACTTTTGACTGATACTATATTTTATATATATATATATATATATATATATATATATATATATATATATATATATATATATATATATATATATGTATGTATGTATGTATATATATATATATATATATATATATATATATATATATATATATATATATATATATATATATATATATATATATATATATATATATATATATGTATGTATGTATGTGTGTGTGTGTGTGTGTCATTTATGTTTATTTATGTTTTCTCAGCCTTTATGCTTCTGGCAAATATGTCCTCAACAAAGGTTAGTTCATTAAATTATATGGTTGATACTGGTAGATTGCGAAAACAGATCAAATCTGTAAGTGTACTGAAAAATGTAATTTATTGAATTATTGACAGAGACACCAGTACAGTAGCTTGATGACATTCAAAGAGCGTAGGAGGCAGTACAACAAAATCTGGGCTAGAGTGTCAAGGGCACAAAAGGCAGCAGGCAACAGAGAAACTATCAGTTTAGTTGAGATGGGCAGCATTGCTGAAAGTGAAAGCCTAAATCACAACCAGCACATTGAGGAAGAAAATCTTGACATGCTTTCGGATCCAGCCCTGTCTAGTTCTGAGAGGGAACAAGAGATTACACCCACACTCAGGGAAAACTTTCAGAATAGGCATGTATGTTTCAAGTTAAACATAATGCTGTGAATGCTCTATAAAACATCCTTAAAAGACATGGGCATGAAGACCTTCCCCATACTGCAAGGACGGTCTTTGGACACACAAAACATTATGAACATACTACCAAATATGGTGTCGAGAGTGTACAGTTTAATGTGGCAGATCAGCTCCCAAAACATCTTAGCAGGTATCCTGCAGCTGTGACAGACCATCTGCAGTCACTTGATCTCTCCTTGAACATCGATGGCCTGCCACTGTTCAAAAGCTCAAATGTATCCCTCTGGCCAGTTCTCTGTTCCATAAACTTGTCTCCAGAATGTATTTCCCCCCTGTGCATATCCACTGCTGCTTCCAAACCCCAAACACCAAACTTTGCCTCTGACACTATTCAGCAATTGGCAGAACTAATCCAGGATGGTCTTATTTGGGAAGGGAGACACTTAAACATCCAATTACGATGTGTTATCTGCGATGCTCCAGCTAAAGCTATGGTAAAGTGTGTAAAGCAGTTTTGGATACTATGGTTGTGATAAATGCGACCAGAGGGGATCTTGGGAAGGTTGGATGACATATCCCGAAACAAGTAACCTGACCATGAGAACAGATCAATCATTCAGGGAATGCTGGCAACCTGAACACCATCAAGAAGAGGGGATCTCACCCTTCTCTGTCCTCCCGATTGACATGATCAAATCATTCCCCATTGATTATATGCACCAGAGCTGTCTCGGGGTAATGAAAAAGCTGCTGCTCTTGGGGACAAGAGGGAGAACAGATTTCCGGATGTCATCAGGAGACGTGACCAGTGTAAGCGAGAGGCTGGTGTCACTAAAGAAGTCCATTCCAGATTGCTTTGCCAGGAAGCCAAGGGCCTTGCAGGAAATAGATCGCTGGAAAGCAACAGAGTTTAGACAGTTTGCTATCTACACTGGGAAGATTGTTCTAAAGGGAATTCTCCAAGACCATCTCTATGAACACTTCTTGAGCTTCAGCACGGCTCTTTGCATTTTAGTGAATCCTGATATCACAAAGTCACAAGGAGCTTATGCAAACCAGCTGCTTAAGTATTTTGTAGAGAGAGGATGGGAGCTGTATGGAGTGACATTTTTGGTATACAATGTCCATTCCTTGCTGCACCTTGCAGAAGATGCCCAAAACTTTGGCAGCCTTGACAGCTGCAGTGCTTTCAAGTTTGAGAGCTATCTTCATCAAATCAAAAAATTGGTCCGATCTAGAAAAAATGTTTTGGCACAAGCTGCAAATCGTCTTGAGGAAACATCTAAGTCCAAGACAGAAATCAAGGAAAACTTGATGTCATTCAAGTGCCCAAACAATGCCTTTGTGTTAGGCCCTGAACAATTTTGTGAGGTGGTGTCTGAAAAAGCGGACAATACAGTGTTATGCAGGGTGTACACAAATCTACAGCCATATCTGACAACACCATGTGATTCACGCCTCTATGGAACATGCATGGCTAACATCAGGCATTCTCAAATGCTTTATGTAGAAAGAAAGTCCCTTCAGAGGAGGGCATTCACCGTGGAGGAAAACTACGGGATCAAAATTGTGGTGTCCATTCTTCATACTTTCTAGAATGTGACAAAATATAAAATCACCAAAATAAAAAAAAAGTTAATAAAATAACAAGAGAATGACAATTTGGGTGAAATTACATACTTGAAGCATTTCTTTGCACACTGAGGCTCTACATGCTTCAGCTTCACCCCTGTGTCTCCACCTCTTTAAGCTTTGTCCCCTGTGAGTCTAACTGCTTCGCCTGTACCTCTGAGATTCTTGGTCCTGAAGCTTTGCCCTGGAGTCTCTGCCTTCTACAGCTTCACCCCCCTGGGGATCTCTCTTGTGAAGATTTGTCCCATCTGTTTCTGCCTCCTACAGCTTCCTTTCTGTCTTCTAGTGATTTGCTCTCCAGTGCAATTCTTTTTTGAAAACCTAGTTTCCAGTACAATGAGAACCAACATTGGTAAACATAAATTAAGTATAAGGTTAGAGAAAGTAACCAATGATTGTCTATTAATAGGTAATTGTGTATGTTTCATTTGTGTATTACAAGCTGAACTTACAGATTTATCTAAACTTCATTTGCAGGTTTATCTTCGCTATGTAGTACTCAATTTCATTGAGCAAAATGAGGTTGAGGTGGCACCATCTTCATGGCTTGAAAGGATCAATGGGGTAGGATTTAGTCCAAATATGTTTTTATAAAACATAAATGATATACATTAATCATTTATGATTTATTAATCAACTATGCAACATTAAGCAAGCATCCTTGTCTCTGTCTGAAAGGTACTGTTCTACTATTGGCCAAATTAAAATGTTGGGACCAAAGTCCTAAAATGTGTCATTCCAGACAAACTACTCTGGACAAAATATGCTGTCAGAGTATTTTCTGACACAGGTTTAGTATAATACCAATATTATTTTTTATCTCATCAACTACTAGTAACCATTCCTAAGATATATATATATATTTTAATGCTAATTTTGTTTTACAGTTCTTGAGGAAAGTGAATCATCCCAAGGTGAAATCATCATTAAGTTACTGTATTCTTTATTTAATGCAAGATTAAACAGAGGGAATCAATTCTTCAGAACAGTACCATCTAGCACAGGGGTTCTCAAAGTTTTGATAGGTGAGGGCCAATTTAGGAACCCAACATTGAACTGAGGGCCGCCAAAGGGGTGGGGGAGAAAAAGAAAAAAAAAACTGAAGAGAAAATCCCATTTGAAATAATTTTAATGACCAGGTTGCATCTCTACAGTTTAAATTTATTGCAATAAACACATTTTAATTTATAACTGAGGCTAAACCTGGCAAAACTTGTGAAAATCTTGAAAAATTGTAATTCAAACAAAATCCCTGGCGTTTTCTACCCTCAACAGACAAATTTGGGATATAACAGTCCTGTGTGCAGTTCATTTCAAGTACAAACTTATTTTTTACAGTGTGCCTTGCTTCTTATCAGCACAGGCACCCGTGTGAAGACATGAATTCAAAAATACAAGCCTGGGATTCCTTTGCAAGGATCACTGGAATCATTTCAGTCCAGTTTAAAATTCAGCAATCAATTCTAATTTTCATAAATTAGTAAATTTCAATTTTACTTTCGACAAAGTAATTGTTTGTCCATTTATCTTGAAACTGCCTTTTCTCCTCGCTAACATGACGTTTTTTTCTCGAAGGGCCTGGCTCTTGCTCCATCATCTCCATCTAACGTTACAGACAACCATTCCGTTGAGGCCTTCTGGGAGTGAGGTCAAGTGCGATCGGTCGGACCACACCTGTAATTACCGCTTATGCCTATAGATGCCGCTAAACACCACTAAACGGAGATTATTTTTTTCAAAGCAATGTACAGTTTTAACAGTTTTACAAATGTTATCAGATGTTATCGCGGGCCGCCAGAAATGTTTCGGGCCGCACTTTGAGAACCAATGATCTAGCATATTTTTCTAAATGACATAAAATACTGTTTATTTTCCTGTTGCGTTTGGCCCTGAAGATGAGATTTCCAGTATGAGAGCAAAGAAAAACAAACGGCCAAGATCAACAGCAAATGCATCTAAGTGTAAGTAGAAAGTTTACAAAAACTGTTGATGAGAATATAAAATGGAATAGTCGTTATATGTTGTGAAAAAATGATTCACAAAGACCAGAACATTAAAGGGATATCACCCAAAAATGAAAATTCTGTCATCATCCTCACCCTTGAGTTGTTCCAATCCTGTATAAATATATTTGTTCTGCTGAACACAAAGGAAGATAT